>NC_133457.1:102770065-103080600 GCF_048565385.1 Saimiri boliviensis | reverse complement strand
GAGCTCAGTGTTCCTGTCCCCCCTACTCAGGTGATGCCAAGTTGTGCTGTCACTCACCTGGGTCCTGTGGCCTGCAACGGTTATCCACATACCCAAAGCGTGTCAGGATTTCATCTGGGCACAAACAAGGAGGTCAATCAAAAGAGGCTGTGGGGATGCAAAGCCTTTTAATCCTAATTCTGGCTGGGCCAGCAGACTCATCAACTGACAAAAATCCCAGTAAAAATTTAGCTCTCCTGCCTGTAATCCCAGCACTTCGGGAGGCTGAGGCGGGAAGATCACTTGAGTCCAGGAGTTTGAGACCAGTCTGGGTAACACAGTAAGAGCTCACCTTCGAAAAAAGAAAAAAAAATTAACTCCACCTACACCCACTCAGAACAGGGCCAGGCATCATCAAGTTCAGGAGAGGTGACCTTGGCTTATTAATCTGGGGACAGAAAATCTACCGTCTCCCTAGAAGCTGTGACCCCATCACCACTGGCACAGAAAACCGTGCCAGAATCTGCCCTCCTTCTGAGTCTGCAACTGAAGTCGGGAAGACCCAGGGTGATTTAGAACACCATTCTCCAAGCATTGGGAAGCTCGGAGTAAGACGTACATTGAACAAACTCCCTGGTGGCCTCTTCCAGTTTGCATGCCGCCTCACTAACCTGGCCCGGACGTCTGCCTCCTACCAGGTGCTCTTTGGAAAACCAGACACTAGTGCTAATTAAACCGGTTCTAAATGATGAGCAAGCCCAGGAGAGAAAGGAGACACATCTGGGTGTAGCAAACACAGCAAGTCGACATGCTCCTTGGATGGCAAAAGCTCATCAAAGGGTCTTTTAAACCTTGGCAAACCCAGTTCTCTTTCACCTCCTGAAGGCCAAAGGCTCAGAAGCACAGTGCCAAGAGCCGAAATGGAGGGAACAAGAGACCCTATGGATTGAGAGCATACTTCCATCCTAAGGATACTGATCAGCAGGAAGGACTTAAAATGATGCCGTCTGTCCTTCTGGTTCCTGCTTTGGAAGTATGAAGGCATTCTGCCTAGATAAATCCCATGAGCTACTATCCATTCCAGCAGCCTATTTAATCATAAACTGGGGAGGGCTTTTCCAGTGAGTTCCTTCACCTCTACTGAAAGGGGCAGCAAGGAGACATACCTTTGATTCCTTGGTAATCGGACAAGCTCTACCGCTGTTGCTTTCAGATTGCCATTGAAAATTAACTGTACCATAGGGCATGTAGAATAAACATGAGTTAAAAGGGTGTCCCAGGGAGATTCTGTCTGAGTCAAAATGCGCTGTGAGAGGTAAGGAAAGCATCAAGATGTCTCATGTTGTTGGCCGACTCATCCATCCAGGGTAGAAGTGGTTCCTGCCAGGATTTGAGCCTGGAGGTGGGAGGCAGGCTCTGGAAGCCAACTCCACAACCTCCTGCCTCCGAGGCCACGGGTGAGCAGGTCTAAAACCTTAGACAAGAAGGGATATGTGTCCTAAAATCCACGTCTCTCCAGATGAACACTTGAGGCTGCTTCTCCCCATCTGGTTTTATTTCATTTAAAATTTTATTTTAGTGCCAATCCTTGTGCCTTACCCCCTTCCCCATAGGCAACACTTTCGGTGCACATCTTGTTTGTATGTTTTTGCAATTGTATTGTTTTGTGTGCACTTAGTTCTAGTGTCCGCGAACAGCACTATCACATCAGTTTCTTTCTTTTTTTGAGAGGGAGTCTTGCTCTGTGTCCACACTGGAGTGCAGTGGCATGACCTCAGCTCACTGCAACCTCCTCCTCCTGGGTTCAAGCGATTCTCCTGACTCAGCCTCCCAAGTAGCTGGGACTACAGGCGTGCGCCACCATGCCCAGCCAATTTTTGTATTTTTAGTAGAGACAGGGTTTCACCATGTTGGCCAGGATGGTCTCGATCTCTTGACCTCGTGATCCACCCACCTCTGCCTCCCAAAGTGCTGGGATTACAGGTGTGAGCCACCACACCCGGCCACATCAGTTTAATTCTTCCACTCAGCTAGTTCTCAGGTCTGTGTTCGATGAACCCGCTCTGTACTGATCCACAGTGTCATCCAATACGTTGTCCCTGCACCCCTCCCAGGGATGGACATTGGTCCCCACCCCACCTGTCACACCAGGTGAGCATCCTCCCATGTGTTTCCTAAGGACCCGGGTGAGAATTTTGTTGGGAACACACCCCCGGAAGCAGAGTTTCTTGGCTGTGGGGCTTGAACACACTTCATTGGATGAGTGCTCCCAGGTGGCGCTCCAGGACTTCCGCACCAGCTGTGCACAGAGGCCTCTGCACCTCTCTCCACCACCTGTCCAGTGTGTTGCTAATCTCCCAGGTGCAGACTGATGTCTAATCGCTGCTTTACTTGTGTTTCTCTGATGATTGACTTTGAGTATCTCTTCGGCAGCCTGGTGGAGTTTTGGGTCTGCCTCTATACATTGCCTTCCGTTCCCTTTGCCCATTGTTTTCTGCTGGGGTTGTCTCTTCACTGGTGATTTATAGGAGCTCCTTTGTTTGAAATACTTTTCCCCAGCTCCCACACCTACAGGTCCGCCTTTTGCCAACCACTAAAGCAAATTAAGCATGGTAAGAAATGAAGAGAAGGGGGGCAAAGGAAATACAATAAAATGGGAGGTCAACTGTTGAGTTTAAAACTAATATGTATTCAAGTGGAAGATGAAAATCACAGAAAAGGCCAGGCAGGGTGGCTCACACCTGTAATCTCAGCACTTTGGAAAGCCACAGTGGGTAAATCACTAGAGCTCAGGAGTTTGAGACCAGTCTGTGCAACATCAAGAAACTCCGTCTTTACAAAAATACAAAAATTAGCTGGGTATGGTGGCACACACCTGTGGTCCCAGCTACCAGGGAGGCTGAGGTGGGAGGATCACTTGAGCCCAGGAGGCCAAGGCAGCAGTGAGCCCAGATTGCACTACTGCATTCCAGCCTGGGTGACAGAGCAGGACTCTGTATCAAAACAAACAAACAAAAAAACAGAAATCATGGAAGAGAATACTTATAGAACCACAACAACAAAACTAAATGGGACTTTTTGTACCTAAATGTCCGAAATGAAAGTTAAACAAACAAGCAGAGTATAAAGAAAGACCAAGATGTTAACATAAATGTCAAGGAAAAAAATATTTTTGAAGAGCATAAAAAGACACATCTGTGTTCTTTTTAAAATTTCTTTTTGGGTGGTGGGGGAAAGCAGTCTCACTCTGCCTCCAGGCTGGAGCACAGTGGCACAATCTCGGCTCACTGCAATCTCTGCCTCCTGGGTTCAAGCAATTCTCCTGCCTCAGCCTCCTGAGTAGCTGGGATTACAGGTGCACACCACTACACCTGGCCAATTTTTGTATTTTTAGTAGAGTTGAGATTTCACCATGTTGGCCAGGATAGTCTTGATCTCCTGACCTTGTGATCCACGAGCCTCAGCCTCCCAAATTGCTGGGATTACAGGAGTAAGCCACCACACTCAGCCGGCTCTTTTTAAAATTTCATAGTAAAAAGGAAAATAATGCAGAGGTCTGAGAGGTGGAGAGTAAAGGGGTGAAACCTATTCATGAGGAAAAACAAAAACCAAACAGCAAAGGGAAAACACAGTGACAGCAGACACCAAGCAAACTTGACCACACCTGAAAATAGAATAAGCCCAACATGGGGACAAGAAAAGCAACCAAGAGAACAAGGCTAAAATAAACAGTCGGAGGGTGAGCCGGTAAGGCCTTATTAGCCAGCTCGTGCTCTCTTGGGGTCTGGCAGGGCAGAGGCAGAGGCTGATGGCCATGGTGGGGAAGCAGGAAGGATCTCGGGCTACCTTTGGGTTCTATATGGGTCTACCCATCGGGCTGAGGCCGGCGAAGAGCCTGGCTAGGATGTTTGTACATGGAGCCACTGATGCGGCCGTGGTCAAGAAGCCATGCGCGTAGCCTGTGCTGGGCGTTCACTCGACTACGGAGATCCTGGGGTACTAAATCCTGTACCTGCACCAACCCTCCCTTGTGAACCTCCCAGCCTCCCGAGCCTGCTCATTGCCTTCAGGAGAACCCACAAGTGGGAGTGGTGGCCATGTGTGCCAGAGGGCCTGGGGGAACGATGCACTGGGAATTCCTTTGGCCGGGCTTAAGCAGGCAAGGAGACAGCCTGTTTCAGCAAGTCCAGTGCCACCTGAGTGCAAAAGGAAACATCGCCAGGATTCACCAGAGACGTCAGCGTGGCATCCTTGCTTGCTGGAGGGAGCAATGACTGTGAGGACCCAGTGACAAGCCCTCTTCAGACCGCCTGCCACGCAAACTCCAGCTGGTCACTGACAGTAGCCAGCTGTTAGTGAAATTATTTGATTGGCTATTTCCAGTTTCAGTGACTCAAGGGGGGAAACAAACAGATTAAACTGACAGGAAATCCTGAGTTCCATCATACTGTTTCATCACAAATTAGAAGGCTGAGGAAAAAATCCAGATGAACCATTGGAGAGCAGAAAATATCTAATCTTACCTTGAGGTGAAGAAGGGATATGGGCCTAAGGCCAACTCGAATTCTTCCAGGGGATAGTAATGTCCCCCAGCAGCGCCAAAGTTCACTTGAAACCCGGATGGGTGCTTGGCAGTTCAAATTCACTTCCCAGAGCGATGATCTTGGTGCTGATGCTGCCAGATGCCCTGCCTGGCCCACTCAGCTGCAACCCAGTGGGTCCCAGACCTGAGGATTTCATCAACCAGTTTTTGTTGCATCATTTTGAATTGGTTTTTAATTGGGTGGCAGATGAACAACTGTTGACATTTTTCCAAAGAAAATATTAAAAAATAAAACCACCATCTAGCTAGCACCATCATTTCCTAACAGCATCTTAGCACCAAGAAAATACTAAAGAGTGACTGGCCACGGTGGCTGACGCTTGTAATCCCAGCACTTTGGGAGGCCGAGGCGGGTGGATCACTTGAGGTCAGGAGTGACCAGCCTGGCCAACACAGCGAAACCAAATCTCTACTAAAAAAAAAAAAAGGCCAGGCCAGTGGCTCACACCTATAGTCCCAGAACTTTGAGAGGCCAAGGCGGGCAGATCACCTAAGTTAGGAGTTCAAGACTAGCCTGGCCAACATGGTGAAAACCCATCTCTTTATAAATATAAATATATATATATATATATATATACAAAAATTAGCCAGGTGTGATGGCAGGTGCTTGTAATCCCAGCTACTTGGGAGATTGAGGCGGGAGAATCGCTTGAACCTGGAAGACGGAGGCTGCAGTGAGCCGAAATCATGTTATTGCACTCCAGCCTGGGTGACAGAGCAAGACTCTGTCTCAAAAAAAAAAAGTCTTCTATAGAGAATAAACTTAAGCTTTACAAAATGCTCATTACTACACATTCCTCATTTTTGCAGGACACAGGAAAATACATAGTGGGCTGACATTGAAGCCTGCTGTCACAACCTGCTTGGGGTCAAATCCCAACCCCGTGGATATGTTTTGGGAAAATACATAATAGGGATTGGGCTGGGGTCTAAACACACTTGTGAAGAAACAAATATATCAGCTTTCACTCAGATCTGACACTCTGATCTCCCAGCTGGGGGCTATCTGTCCCTTGGGCTGCATGTCTTCACATCTTCCAATTCCTGTCCCCAGGATTCCCAAGCCCCACATCATCAGAACCACCTGACACGGGGCTTTTAAAACTTACAGCTTCCCAGACCTCACTGCCAGAGGTCCTGTGGCTCCAGGATGAAATCTTGTGGTTATCATCCAGCTTTAGGCCCCCTGGCCTGGGCCTCCCTCCCTCAGCCACCCAACCCTCTGTCTGGTCAGCAGCAGATGTCCCTGCTCAGGCTAGGAGATGTCAGCCACACACTGTCAGTGCCCGGCCCTGGAAAACAGAGCTGAGAGCAGGGCTGGGGTGCTGGGGACAACCCAGCACTGAATGGCAGGGCCTGGTCCATGAAGCGGGAGCAGCACTGGTAGCACTGCGCTGACACCAGGACAAACCAGCAGAGATGGGAGCATGGAGCTGGGCGACTGGGCAGCTCTCCAAGTTGATGGCCCAAGTGAAATGCGCAGCAGGTGGGGGATGGCCAGGGAAGAACATGAGAGCAGTCTGTATGTTCACCAGGAAAGCGTCTTGTCATGGGAAAGTCTCTGCGGATACAGCCCTGGCCTTATCAACCCCTACTGGACCTCTCCATCCCCTGCCACCCTGTCCTTCTCACACACCGAGCTCCATCCTGGTCCACTCATCTGGTTATTTGTTGTCAAGCGTCTCCACCCCATCCCTGTGCCATGCACACAGCCTGAGGGCTCAACATTTGCTGGCTGGACTGAGTGGTGCACTGGCTGAGCCAGGGGCTCCCTGTGACAATGTCCAACCCCCAGGGAAACCAGCTGTGGCAGAGAACTGGCAGGGTCTCTGTCAGCCACCAATATAGAAAGCTCCCACCTCTGGGCCTACAGGGCACATGGGTCTCCATGCTTTCCAGCACCAGCTTCTCTCTCCTCTTACTTGCCCTAAAGGGAAGACACAGCAGTGCTGTGGCGAATTTCACTAGCAGTATCCGAAGACCTGTGTGGAGCCCAAGGGGACGAATTCTGTGGAACGACTAGGGGACAAAGTCTGTGAGGTACTAGACCCTGCTGTCGCATCTGTGGGCTGACAGTGGGAACAGGGACACAGACCTGCAAGAGACAAAGTCAAAAGCTCTCATCTCTCTCATCCAGGGCGGGCCCCACTCCCTGGCAAGTTGTGCGGTCCCAGCCTTAACCATACCCTACTGCAAAGGGGCCTCCCCATCGGCCCAGGATTTTGCAGTTGCTTTGGACAGCAAGGACCTGTCCCACCCATCACAGATTGTGACATAACACAGAGCACAACACTGGGAAGTGTCCCCTGAGGAGGGCTGCCCTCTGAGAGGTGGAAGGAGAGATGGGAGGCATGGGCTCAGGGTCAGGCACCCGGGGTAGAGGCAGCCTGCAGAGACGGACTTGCCTCTGGGTGCTCCCTCCAGACTGTCCAGCCTCCTGGTGGACTCTGGTCTCCAACCTGAGAGTTTGAACCCTGTAGCTTTCCCCCTTCCACCACCAGGATCAGCCCCAGTCCTAAAGCCAAACTTGAAAAACAATGTTTCTGACCTCTCTACAGGAAGATCCCATCTGGAAACCAGCAAGAATTAGCACCTCTTTGGGACTTTCTTTAAACGCCCCACAGTTTACTCTAATCAGGTCCCAGGGGCATTCGGTCACATCATCTTGCTTTGGGGGCTTCCCGAAATGTATGCCACAGCATTAGGCTTCTTAGCTAATGTCAGGCCCTCACTCTGAGCAATTCACTAGAACATGTTAACATACAGACCATGAGAGCCAGGTATGGGAGGGAATACATTTACTTTAGGTATAAAGGTTTACTATTAACAAGTTAATACTATTATTTACATGTTTATAAAATGGAAATAAAAATGACATACACGTTTGGTACCAAAAGTGGCACATCCAAACTAGTATCGGTACAAAAATAAATTTTCAAGCTATGTGTTTTTAAAATAAAGGTCATTGGAACAGTAAGGGGGAAAAAAACTGCATCTGGCATGTGCTGAAATGCAATCATCGCCACAGCAAAGCAGCCTGGGGCAACAAAGCCAGTGCCTGCTGGAAGAACTGCCCCCGCGTGCTGTCGCTGTCGCAGTAATCACCAAGCAAACAAAGAAACCAATATACCAGTTATGTTCCTGAGCTATGAAGTTTAGAGCATCTAAACTGTTGTGAATTCCTGCTAAAGAGGAGGCCCTGTGGGATCGGAGCTGATGAACTTTCCTGAGTGCTCAGCTAGTGTGGCACCGGGACCTGGCACTGCACTCTGAGGATGCTAAGCCCACTTGTAATCCTCAGCCAACACAAAACAGCGCACGGGTCCTCTCTGTCAATCACCAATCCCTTGCAAGGCCCCTGGCTACAGATAAACAGGGGCAAGGGCTGAGGAAAGAAAGATGCCACTGGGTTTGGGAGCCCCTGTGCCCATCAGACATGCCCCTTGGTGGTTTTGGCAGAGATCCCCAGTGTTTTGTTCTTTCGTAGATACATGCTTGTTCACACCTGGCAATGTACCTCATTGGTTAACAGAGCTGTGGCCCCAGCAGAGAAAGCAAAGCCAGCCCAGCAAACCCTCTGTCCACCCTACATGGTGCTTTGGCCTTCAGTGGCTAACTTTCCTCCTTGTTCCCCACAGAGCTGGCCAGGACTGCGTGCCTGTTGGAAGTGGCATGCTGGGTTAGTGAGAGTGCTGAGTGAGCTAACTCCCACTCTGCCCGCTACAGCACAGAAGGATGCCTGCCCATACACAAAGTCCTCTGGGATCCCAGCAAGGATGCAAATGCTGTGGGCAGCAGGAAGGGCTAATGAACAGGCCGCAGCCCCTTCAGAGCAGCCGAACATTCCACAGGAGTTGGTGCCAGCTCACCCCGTCTGGGGCCAGGGGCAGCAGCATGGGGGAGAGGACACCAGCAGTCCCTGCAGCTGCAGCTCTGGGATCCTCTCACTGGTCCTGGACCTTGGCTCTTTTGGCTTTCAGGGACAGGTGCTGCAAGAGAAGAGAAGACACTTTAGTTGGGGTTGATTAGACAAACCAGAGTACAACATGATCCCCACACAAATAACCACATCAAATCTTCCATCTGGTCCACACCTTCCTGGTAAATGCTGTGCCGCTCATGAAATAGCCTGGAAGGAAAAAGCCCAAGTGACCAATGAAGAAGCAGATCTTAAGTCAGCCGCCAGCAACCCGAGGCCCAAGCCACCGTGGCTGAACCTGTTTATACAGCGCTCTGCGGAAGCTGTCAAGGAAAGGTTTTCTTTTTGAGACACGGCTCTCTCTCTCTCTGCACCAGCCTACAGGACAGCACTGCAGCCAGACACCTGGGCTCAGGCTGGAAGTGACCTCAAATCTCCAGGAAGTTCCTGACAATAGTCAAGAAAAGGTATTCGCTCTTTAGGAAAATGGAAGTCCATTTACCAAGCATCTCAACATACCAGGTACCCACACGCCAGGTACCCATGCTCAAGGATGGAGATAAAGACAGCCCCTGCCAACATGGAGGGTACAAGCTTGCTGGGAAGACAGATAGAAAGCACACCTCCTAGTGACACATTTTGTTTTTCCAGAAATGTCACTTTCTACCATTATGAATAACATGAAGTACAACATTACAATCATAGGCATCAGATGACAGGATTGGAAGATGAAAAGTATTTTTTACATTGCAAAGTAAAGCCAAAAGTTGCAGAAATCCTCAAATATGTCTTTGAGGTAATGTGTGCCTATAAGCTTTTAATAAAAGACCTCCCTCCACTCATTAACTGGGATACACCTGACAGCTCATTACTAATCATCAATAACCAAGAGATCCCGAGCCGTGCCACCTAACACACAGTGAGAGCCCCACACGAGAATGCCCACCCCTACTCCTCCGCTCCGGGACCAGTGTGCCCATTTCTTAGCATATCCATACAGGCTCACAACCTCAAGCTGCATCACCCCCAGAAAGAACTGCAGACCCTGGAGGACATGAACAAAGACACAACGCACCATCCAGGATGACGTGAGAGACAACAGAGTGAATGGGACCCAGGTCTAAATGAGCTACAAGAACTCAGACTTCCTCTCTACTCACACCTGAGGAAGGACCACTACAGGCTCATGCAAAGGCCAAGTTAAAAGGGTTTTCCCTAATAATGAAGATATCTCTGAGAATAAGAAAAAATAATTTAAAGGCCAGAAGACAAATCTCTGAATAGGTCACCCTGTTCTTCCCCATCTAGTTGTAGGTCTTGCTGAATTTCTCTGAATTCTCTCCTCTCTGCATGTCACCTGGTATGACCCATACAGCTAATGTTAGATATCCACGGCCTTAGCTTGGGGATGGGAGATGACGCCATTGTGCCTGTGGCGCCATTTCTGGTGCCTGTTTCTGGGAAGAATGTTGAATATAAACAGAGCTGACTCTGAACCATTTCAGGCCTCTACACAGAGTGAGAGCGACATTCCAAAAAATAGCGGTGATGGAAAGTCTCCAAAGGTGCCAGGAACAGAGCCACGAATGATCTGTGGGCTGTGGATGGTTGCGAGGCGCTGCAGTGCACTCAACAAAGGAACATCTACCATACATGGGCAGGCCCTGCAGACCTGGAGGTTCTTTGAGAAATTAATCTGCTTTGGACAAGTTAATTGAAGTGCCCTTAGACTATAGAGTTAAGAAACAACACGAGTTTCTCTGTGGTTTTAGGACCATCGCTGTACAATGAGGTTGTTGCACAAGGTGATTTCTTTCTTTTTTTTTTTTTTTTTTTTTTTTTTTAAGACGGAGTCTCCCTCTGTTGTCCAGGCTGGAGTGCAATGGCGTAATCTCGGCTCACTGCAGCCTCTACCTCCTGGGTTCAAGTGATTCCCCAGCCTCAGCCTCCCAAGTGGCTGGGATTGAAGGCACATACCACCACACCTGGATAATTTTTCTTTTTTTTTTTCTTTTTTTTTTTTTAAGGCTAGTCAAGTGAAGCAGTGGGAGTGGAGAAGGAACAAAGAAATCTGTAACTGGTTGTGATCAATTAGTTGTAAACACCACTGCACTCGGACCAGCCAATTTTTGTATTTTTAGTAGGGACGGGGTTTTGCCATGTTGGGCAGGCTGGTTTCGAACTCTTGGCGTCAGGTGATCTGCCCATCTCTGTCTCCCAAAGTGCTGGGATTACAGGCGTTGAGCCACCGCACCCGGCTGCGCTAGGTGATTTCTAAAGGTCCCAGCCTCTCTAAAACTACTCTGATGACAGTGGAGGGGATGGGCAAAAAAAAAAAAAAAAAAAGCAATTTGGAAAGAAGAGACAAACGCAGAAATTTAAGCTTGTCATTTTCTTCAAACTCCTGAATCTATTTGCTCTTTAACTTTGTGGGTTTGACCTAAAGAGGACTGGAATTTTGAGCTGAGAAGGGAAAATGACTCAGCTTCTAGGCTAATTCTGTTTCCAAGAGTCTAAACGAATCCAAGGCAATTTCAGGCTTATCCTTCTCTGGGTGTTTGCATCTTCCTACTTAAAGAGCACTTTGACCACTGCACCATTCCTCTTTCAACCTCTGTTTACCTTTCTGATCCCTTCTCTTGGATTCCCAAAAGTCTGCTGCTTTCCACTTGAGAGGTTTTGAAGGAAAAGACTTTCTTTTACCACAGGTTTATTCTTATCAACCTAATTCAGCAAAGACAACACACTCTGCATTTTTATCAGCACTTGCAGGCTGATCTTTCTAGCTGAAATATCTGAATTGGGATGTGTGAAGAACTATAAAGGTGTGAAATGGTTTTTGTTTGATTAGATAAAAATTAAATATTACAAAATTTTGAAAGGGCAATTTCCTTTGACCTTGGTGGGGCAGGAGAGATGAGGAGATTCTTCCATTTGCAGGGTCACAAATTCAAATGTCTCCAAGAGTTGGGCAGGCAAGTAAGCAAGTGACATGGGACTACGGTAGCTGGCAGCCATCCTTAAGCCCCTGAGATGCCACCACGTAGGAGCTCAGGCCTAGTGCTACCAGACTAAACATGTCTTTCAAGACAAACCAGAAATTCATGTTTAATATGAAATCTCCCAATTTTTAAATGTGGCAATCAATTCAAGCATCACTTTGAAAACACTGTGTAATCCAATTCTAGCCCTAATGGAGAAAAAGGTTTCAGACTTTCCCTTCTGCTGTAAACTTGGGCAAAATATGTAATGTAAGTGTTTTCAGGCCACAAACAGCACAGGGCTGGAATCCTTTTTTAAAAAGGAGCTGGGTATAGTGGCTCACACCTGTAATCCCAGCAATTTGGGACACCAAGGCAGGCAGATCACCTGAGGTCAGGAGTTCGAGAACAGCCTGGCCAACGTGGCAAAACCCCGTCTCTACTAAAAATACAAAAATTAGCCGGGCATGGTGGCACACCTCTGTAATCCCAGCTACTAGGAAGGCTGAAGCAGGACAATTGCTTGAATGGGGTGGTGGCGGGGGAGTGGGCAGGTTGCAGTGAATGGAGATCGTGCCACTACACTCCAGCCAGAGTGACAGAGCAAGACTGTGTCTCAAAAGTAAACAAATAAAAATAAAAAGGGAACTAGTGGGCATGGTGGCTCACACCTGTAATCCCAGCAATTCGGGAAACCAAGGTAGGAGGACCACTTGAACCCAGGCATTTGAGACCAGCCTGGGCAATATAGTGAAACTCTATCTCTAAAAAAATTTTTTTTAATTAGCTCAGGCCGGGCCCACTGGCTCATGCCTGTAATTTCGGCACTTTGGGAGGCTGAGGTGAGTGGATCACTTGAGGCCAGGAGTTTGAAACCGACCTGGTCAACATGGTAAAACTGACTCTACTAAAAATACAAAAAAAAAAAAAAAAAAAAAAAAAGAGTCAGGCATGGTGGCACACGCCTGTAATCCCAACTACATGGGAGGCTGAAGCAGGAGAATCACTTGAATCTGGGAAGTAGAGGTTGCAGTGAGCCAAGATCATGCCACTGCACTGAGGCTCTCTCTCAAAAAGAAAAAAAAAGAAAGAAAGAAAGAAAGAAAAGAAAATTAGCTGGGCATTGTGGCACTCGCCTGTAGTTCTAGCTACTCAGGAGGCTGAGGCATGAGGATTACTTGAGCCACTGCATTCTAGCCTGTGTTACAGAATGAGACCCTTTCTCAAAAAAAGAAAGAAAAAGAAAAACAGGAAAACAAGGTAAGCTCCAGATTCATCTTGAGTCTCTGCCTGGGTCTCTAAGCCTTAGCACAGGGAAGAAAATCCTAAACAGAGAACAATAACATGGCTGAACAGAGGAATCAGAGATGAGACTATAGGGATGCTGAGACAGCTGGAACTTGCAGGACATCAAAAAGGAGGAGCTCCAGAAATCGACATAGGGCTACCCTTACGTCTTTGGCTACACTTACATCTTACGTCTAAGCTACATATATGCAGGCCAAGATTCGATAAAGCAGAGAATTCTAGCAAAAAATAGTTACCGCAGAGTTATAAGCTGAGATGGAGATTCTGGAGGTCTGCATGATGCTAGAGGCACTGGAGTTCAGAGTGCAAAGACTCCGCTATAGTATCCTGGCCATTCAGCTGAGACATCAGTCTTAGGCATACAGCTACTCTAGACCTGCCCTATTAAAGCCTAAAATCAATGCTCAGCAGAATCAAACTGATGTGCCAGTAAATTAACTGACTACCAGGAAAAAACTCAACATTCTATAAGAAAAACAAGCAAACAAAATTCAGACTGTCCACAATATAGCATCTCTAACATCCAGTCAGATGTCAGAGATTTTGTATTGTCTAGTAATTTACAACAAAAAATTACTAGACAATACAAGCAGGAAAATGTGACCCACAACAAGTAGGAAAAATAGCCAGAAGACAACACAGACCAGAAATGACAGAGATGTTGAATTCTATAGGTAAGCCCTTTAAAACGGCTATTACAAATATCTTCAAAGATCTAAAGAAAAGGATAGACATAGTAAGTGAACATGTGAAGACTCTAAATAAGGAAATAAACTAAAGAAGAAACGAAAATGCTAGAATGGAAAAATACCTGAAATGAAATTTATCTGGTGGGCTTAACGGGAGATTGGCCACTGAAGACAGGTCAAGAGAAACTATCCAAACTGAGGCATGGGGAAAAAAAAATTAGAGCCTCTGTCCCACATGTGGGACAATATCAAGTGCTTTAACACATACATAAGTGGCATTCCAGAAAGAGCAGAGAGAAAATAGTAGAACAGAAAAAATATTTTAAAGAGTAACAATCCCAAACTTCCCAAATATGATGTTTAAAAATCAGCCCAATGATCCAGTGAGCCAGTGAACTCCAAGTGGGATAAACACAAAGAAAAGGAAACCATAGGTCAAACTGATGAAACTCAAAGACAAAGAAAAAAGACACATTATTAATACATACAGAGGAACAGCCATGAAAAGGACTCCTGGCTTTTCTGTGAACAATTCAAACCAGATCACAATGGAATGAACTCTTTTAACTCTTTAAAGTGTTAAAAAGAAAAAGCAAACAAAAGATTTCACGCTAGAACTCTATACAGCAAAAATGAAGATGAAATAAAAATATGTTCAAATAAATGAATGCTGGGAGAATATTTCATTAGTAGACATGCAGTAAAAGATGTATCAAAGGGTGTTCTTCAGGCTAAAGAGAAGACAGAAACTTGGATCGACACAAAGGTATGAAGAATGATAGATATGTGGGTAACATAAAACGCCTTTATTATTGTTTCTTAATATCTTAAAAAGACAATGTTTAAAACAAAAACCATAGCAATGTATCATGGAGTTTAAACACATGTAGAAATAAAATATATGACAACGATCCTAGCACTCTGGGAGGCCAAGGCAGGTGGATCACTTGAGCCCAGGAGTTTGACCAGCCTGGCCAACATGGCAAAATCCCATCTCTACAAAAAAATTTAAAAATAGCGGGAGTGGTGGCATGCACCTGTGGTTCCAGCTACTCAAGAGGCTGAGGCAGGAGGACTGCTTGAGCCCAGGAGGCAGAGGCTGCAGGGAGCCCTGATTGTGCCACTGTTCTCCAGCTTGGGCAACAGAGCAAGACTCTGTCTCAAAAAACAAACAAATAAAATACATGACATCAAGAGCTCAAAGAACGAGATGGAGAAAATGAAATATACTGTTGTAGTTTTCTTATAGTATAAGCTAAGTAGCATAATATTACTAATTCAAGACACACTGTGATGAGTTAAGGATGCATATTATAATCTTAGAGAAATCACACAAAAATAAACCAACAGGTATAAAAAGCCATTACAAGAGGTAAAATAAGACAGTTTAAAAATATTTCATTAATTCAAAAGCAGCAGTAAAAATGAGGAAAAGGGGAACAAAAACTACACTGGACAAGTAGGAAACAAATACCAAGGTAGTGGAGTGAAATCTAACCATATTAATAATTACCTTAAATAACTGCACAAAACAGTTTAATCAAATCAGTGTGGAACAAACAGAATGGGTCCATGGGCTGAACTGAACCAGAAGTTTCTAAACTCTCATTTACCTCCCAGCCTTCCAAATATAACCATCTCCCAATTAAAAACCATGTTATAGGCTGGGCACAGTGCCTCACTCTGTAGTCCCAGCACTTTGGGAAGCTGAGGTGGGCAGATTGCTTGAGCTCAGGTGTTCATGACCAGCCTGGGCAACATGGTGAAATCCTGCCTCTGCAAAACAAAAAATTAGCCGGACGTGGTGGTATGCACCTGTAGTCCCAGTCGCTTGAGAGGCTGAGGTGGGAGGATCGCTTCAGCCCGGGAGGTAAAGGTTGCAGTGAGCCAGGATCGTGCCACTGCACTCCAGCCTGGGTGACAGAGCAAGACCCTGTCTTTAAAAAACAAAAAATTATGTTAGAAGAATGTATGGCCTTTTAAATTTTTACAAGGAATAAGAACCATTTTTTTGCAAAAATAAAGGAGCAAATAAAACTATCGATCTGTCCTAAAATGCTTACTCCCTGCTCGTCTTGCACATAGGCTTGTCCCAAGGGTAGCAACAGGAATAGTGCCCAGCATCGCCCACCATTGGGTTTAAAGCACCTGGGGTGTAAGCTTGCATACTCGTTTATGGTCTTTGTGAGGCAACACTCATCAGAGATTATCTGTGCCACTCCTTGTGAACATGGATCCAAAGTGTGATGTGATTTCTTTAGAAACAGTTTGGAAGAGCAAAAGGAGAGAGAAGTGCTGAAAATGCCTTTTTTCTTTTTCTTATGAGGTTAGGGGTATTTATTTTTAATTGTGCTTCACCATGAATTAAACACTGGAGTGCTTTCCCAGAATGTTTTGGGGATATGGTAATGGCCTTTCCACCCCTATGCACCACTAGGGGGAACACACTTAGGGCATTAAATTGGAGGAAAACAGTACATTTAAAAACATGAAGAGGCTGCTAACAGGTGGCTGGGGCATGGCCTCTGTCCATTCCTACCGTTCCTTGTTGATAAAAGTGTGGAGCCAGCTCCAACAGCCAGGCCGATTCAATGGCAGTCACATCTCTCATGTAATACTTGGAGGTCTGTATAACTTCATTATAGATAACCCTGAAATGAGAAAGAAACATGAGCTAATTTCCCCCGCTTATGATGATAGTCAGGAACCACAGTTAGACACACTGTTTCCTTTGACTTTTAGCAGGTTCTACTCTATATGCCAGACATTGTGCTAAACACATGCATTAATGTTGCTCACCAAAGCCTCATGACCTATGTGCTGGGTAATGGAGCACTCATTTCTCAGATGAGACTCTAAGTCCCAACTGACTTCTAGGACATCCCAGTTATCCTCAAAGGACCTTTCTGGATCCTTCATCTGCATTTACAGAACTCTGAACTGACTCTAACGATTTTATTAGAAAATACAGAAATAGAGGCAAAGGTTTGCCTGATTCTGAAAGGGGCTGGGAACTGACTGGAAACAGACAAAAGAATTTTCCAAAATGATAAAAGTATTTTATAACTTATTTGGGTGCAGGTTACATGGGTATATACATTTGTCAAAACTAACCTTATACTGTAAATAAATTATACCTTTATTTAAGAAGAAAAATGTTTCTGAGGCTCAGTTAATAGACAACCAAAGAACCAAGAACATAATAACAAGTCTGCAGGTTTTAGGTGTGCGTATTAGTAGATCTTAGTTTCTGAGACATATAGAGTGCTGATTCAGGGTTTCCCAAGTAACTATAAACACACCAGCCACACTGTGGTTGCCCACCCCTCAAAAACCAGTAAATCAATCTCAGCTGATGAAAGGAAACAGGAGGGCCCCCTGCAAAGAGGCGGTGAAGGGGGAGCACTTTCTTTGCCACCTGAGTGGTACGGAGCTGCTTCAGGCTGGCTCTATTTCCCCAACCTTTCTTTGCCCTTCAGAGTTCCTTAGGAATGAAGCAAAAATAAGAAAAGCCTTTCTCTTTTAAGCAACTCCCAAATTTAACCACCCAAAAGTCAGCAAAAAAAGAATCTAAAACTGAGGTTTTGCATCTGTCTTGATTTAAAAAATAATTTTTTTAGACAGGGTCTCACTCTGCCACCCAGGCTGGAGTGCAGTGGTGCAATCATGGCTCACTGAAGCCTCAACTCCTGGGCTTAAGGCATCCTCCTGTCTCAGTCTCCTGAAAAGCTAAGACTACAGGGATGTGCCACAAGGCCTGGTTATCATTATTATTATTATTATTATTATTATTATTATTATTATTTTTGAGTTGAGGTCTCACCATGGTGCACAGGCTGGTCTTGAACTCCTGACCTCAAGCAATCCTCTGGCCTTAGCCTCCCAAAATGCTTTAGAGGCATGGGCACTCTTCAAATTATCCTGCACTCACGAGTATGCATACCCTGGCCACATTTGTATGGTCACTGGGTAACATTTCTAAACCCAGAACTAGCCAAGGTGCTCTCTACCTAAGAAACTTCTAGGTCTGCACTGGTTCCAGGATAAATCTGATTCTTTGGTCTAGGGAAACAGAACTCAAACCTTACTGCCCAACGGAAACATCTGGAGAGCTTGTTAAAATGGAGTCCTGGGCCCTAGTCCAGTTTCTGATTGAGTGGGGCTGGACGTAGCCTGAGAATCTGCATTTCGTACAAGTTTTCAGGTGATACTGATGCTGGGCTGTAGACCACACTTAGAAAGCCGCAGGTCTAGGGTACAAAGTGTTTCACCACAGACCTTTTTGCCTTCAAATCTACCGCTATCTCCTCTCCCTTTCTTCACACATGCCCTACCCTTTTTCCCAAGGCTTTTCCATCTTCCAACTGGAGAAGGGCAAGTTGTTGTTGTCTTTAAAATTTCCTATCTGGGCCGGACGCAGTGGCTCACGCCTGTAATCCCAGCACTTTGGGAGGTCAAAGCAGGTGGATCACCTGAGGTCAGGAGTTCGAGACCAGCCTTGCCAACATGGCGAAACCCCATCTCTACTAAAAAATAAAAAAATTAGCCGGGCATGATGGCACGCACCTATAATCCCAATTATTTGGGAAACTGCGGCAGGAGAATCACTTGAACCCTGGAGGTGGAGGTTGAAATGAGCGAAGATCATGCTCCAGCCAGGGCTACAGAGTGAGACTCCAGCTCAAAAAAAAAAAAAAAAAAAAAAATCTAATCCATGGTTGATCAGTACTTTTAATCATACTTTTTATTGGTAAAAAACAATATAAATGAATTACTAGAAAAATGAAATTATAAACAAGAAAAATATAAGCCCCCAATTTTTATTAAATTGGATAAATATAAACTTAACCACCAAAATGCTATAAAGATGTCTAAAGGCCTGTTCTCGAATTCTGTGCTTACCTCTTTCTTCTCAGGCTGTGAGCAGTACCATTTCATGAGCCACCCATACCAATCATTCCCCATTTCCCAAACACATCAGGCTCCTTCATGTCCCATGGCTCTGCCCCTGCTAATTTTCCACCTGGAATGCCTTTGGGTCCTTTCTGCCTGAACACTCCTGTTTCTAAGTTCAGAGTGAATGTTATCTCCTCCATGAAGCCTGACCCGATCTCATTCGTACATGATGTGTCAAGCCCAGCACTTCATTCAGGCCACTAGTAAAGCCCTTCCCCTAAGGTAATAAACTCTGTCTATCTCTATGTCAAAACTGTGGGCTAGGGCCGGGCACAGTGGCTCCCGCCTATAATCCCAGCACTTTGTGAGGCCAAGGCGAGTGGATCACCTGAGGTCAGCAGTTGGAAACCAGCCTGGCCAAACATAGTGAAACCCTATCTCTACTAAAAATACAAAAATTAGCCAGGCATGGTGGTGCACACCTATAGTCTCAGCTACTTGGGTGGCTGAGGCAGGAGAATCACTTGAACCTAGGAGGCAGAGGTTGCAGTGAGCCGAGATAGCAGCACTGCACTCCAGCCTGGGTGACACAGTGAAACTCTCAGAAAAAAAAAAAAAAGAAGAAGAACTATGGGCTGGGATCCCAACTCATCTCTGCATAGCTGTGCCTCGTGCAGGGCTAAGCATTCAGTCAGTGGGTGAAAACGAACGTCTGCTGAATACATTTTCAAAACACTGTTTGCTTAAGGAGATCTCTGCCAGAGCAGAAGTTTGCGGTTTGTTGTTGTTGTTGTTTTTTCCACGTGGAGCCTTCGCTGTCTCCCAGGCTGGAGGGCAGTGGTGTGATCTCAGCTCACTGCAACCTCCAGCTCCCAGGTTCAAGTGATTCTCCTATCTCAGACTCCTGAGTAGCTGGGATCATAGGTGTGCCCCACCATGCCAGACTAATTTTTGTATTTTTAGTAAAGAGGAAGTTTCACAATGTTGGCTAGGTTGGTCTTGAATTCCTGATCTCAAATGATCTGCCTGCCTCGGCCTCCCAAAGTGCTGGAATTACAGGCATGAGCCACACTGGGCCCAGGGCAGAAATTCTAGGGGCAATGTCAAGAAACACAGGAAAGAAACAAGAAAGTGGCCTTGCTCAGAGCAGGCACCGGCTAAGCAGCAGGATGCGCTTACCAGCGAGGCGGCTTCTCTGCATAGAGGACGGACGCAGGGTGTATGTGCAGCTCGTGGTCATCACGGATGGTCCTTGCAACATAGAAGAATTTTGTCTGAAGCACGCTTTAAATACTTACAGCAAGACTTGCCCGCAGACTTTTAATATTATCAAAGAAACATTTTTTTTTTACTGTGCAGATTAATAAATATTCTTTAGTTTACATTTTGCACATTGCGCTTTAACATTACATCCAAACATTTCGCAAGTGGATGTCTACTTTGTAAACCCATATATTCAGCTCACTGTCATTTCTGTACAGAATTATAAGTACAACATTACTTTTTGCCACTAAGTTGCTTTAGTAAGTCTCACAGGAAGAGAAACATTTAATGAAAAGAGATGGCTTAAATCATATGGCAGGCCTGTGCAGCCATGCAACTAAAGACACAAGCCTGAAGAAGGAACAAATTAATGAGGATACCTCCACCGTCTCCCAAAACAAGAAACAAAGTTCATGAACAAAGTTCATTGCTTGTGAACTTGTCACAAGCAATACAATTATCTCCACCTTCTCTTGCAATCTTTCTTCATCCCTCCCATTGCCACCCCAGAAATCAAGAATAAATCATGTGAAAAAGCAAAGAGGAGAAAAGCAACACATGGACACTCGGAAAAAACATTTAGAAATAAAATGCTCTGCCTATGTTTACATTCATCTTCTGCAGGTGCTTGATGGAAATAATACGTGTGATTTACTCTATAAGCTTATCTATTAAGCAAAGTTAAATACTAAGGATATTGACTACAGGGGGATGCAATGATACTGAAAAAAGAAAGCTCAATACTGGACTACTAATTTCTCTGAAATAGTCCTTCCAATTCCAACTCAGTAGAATGATCTGTTTCTTGGGGGAACTGCCTCAAGGGCTGTGACGGAGCGCCTCGTCAACGCTGTAATAAAGCCAGTGTCCTGGGGTCCTGGCTGGCCTGCCAGGTGGTGGTGAGCTGATCAACACTAAATGCTGTCTCAAAGGAATGACCGGCCTGGAATCTCTTATGCTGCCCACCCACATTGTTGCTGAGGACGCTGATAAAAAAATTTTCAAAACACCAGTCGAAATTGCTAACGCTCCAGGAGAGTCGGGGGCAATCAAGATGACAAGCTGGCAACACTCCCTGCGGAAGATCTCGGCCACTGCAGGGGTCACCTCCACATGGACAAATTGCCTCAAATACAGACAACTCAGGGTAGGAGCGGAGCTCAAACAATGGGCAACTGAATCATGATACTGACAGGATACAACATGCCTGGAGTAACAAAGAAAACATGTAACTCCATGCCTGGAGTAACAAAGAGATCAGTGTAAAGTGCTATCCTGCAGTTCAAACAGCCGGCTACTAGGAAACTAGGTGGAGCAGTTCTGGCTGCCAAAATTAAAAAGGCTCAGTGCAATTCTGGATTCATTAACAGGAGCCCAGGACAAGAAATATCTTGGATGATCTCAAGAAAACAGGGAGGTAATATTTTCTGAGGGAAAAAAAATTAATGACAAAATAATACATGGAAAGAAGAGCTGGGGAGAAGTTCTTTGGATTGTTCTCTTATTAAGGAAGAAAATGATGATGGGTACACTTTAAACAGGGATGAAACTAAAATGAGCCAAAGGACAGAAAAGACAGACTAAAAGTAACAATTCAAAGCACTGGAATGATTCGTCTGGAGAAGGGAAAGCTAAGCTATGCTTAGTTTTCACTGCATTTGAATATACTAAAGACCATTAGGAAGGGATCAGTCATCAATGACTTCCTATGCCTAGAAAATGGAACTGGAAGAATCAGGTTCTGTAGCAGGAGGCACATCCAGGACATGAGAAACACTTGGCTACCTCCAAAGACACCAGCCGTGGCCACATTGTACCAGGGTGGGTGAGGACTTCAGTCCTGCACATCTCTAAAGACATCATAAGCTAGCCAATTGTAAAAGTAACTTCTCTGGGAAAGATTATTTTTAATGGTTTCTTCAAGTCATATTAATCTATCATTAGAACTGAAATATTACCAGCCTCAAGATTGTCAGCCTTCTAAAACATACGTTACAACATATAGATGAACTGAATATATGAGAATCATTTTCAGAAAGTCAAGATATTTTGCTTAAAGCAATGTCACTAACCTCAACTCTGTTTTGGAAGGAAGCATGATAGAAATTTAAAAAAATTTTTTTTTTTTTTTTGAGACAGAGTTTCGCTCTTGTTACCCAGGCTGGAGTGCAATGGCGCGATCTCGGCTCACCGCAACCTCCGCCTCCTGGGTTCAGGCAATTCTCCTGCCTCAGCCTCCTGAGTAGCTGGGATTACAGGCACGCGCCACCATGCCCAGCTAATTTTTTGTATTTTTAGTAGAGACGGGGTTTCACCATGTTGACCAGGATGGTCTCGATCTCTTGACCTCGTGATCCACCCGCCTCGGCCTCCCAAAAAAATAATTACTATCTCTGCACAGCTTTCTGTGGGGTTTGGGTCATTTGTAAGATTGTTCCTTTAACAAATGACTTCACCAAGTAATTGTGTTACCTATAAGCTCCAGTAGAATGAAACCTCGCGGCATTGGCGAAGAAGCCCGAGACAATGCACCTCAGGACGGGATCCGGATCACCTATACAGGTAGCAAACAGGGCGGATGAGACCCTTCCTTGCCTGCCCTACGCTCCGTGTGCTCGAGCCTGTGCTGGAAGGCCCAGGATCCACTCCCAGCACCACCCCAGGCTGCTTCAAGCCACCTGGAAACCCTCTCCTGAATTGGCTCTAGCCCTCCCCTTCCTGATGCTGGATGCCTGCCCTGGCACCATCTAAGGAGGTCTCACTATTAGATGATGTCCATAGGATATATTCCAAATTGTTATGCAAAAGGCTGTTATTTTTATGACTGGTGACATATCACATCTCATCATTTTTAAGACTCACTCTTTTTCTAACTTTAATTCACTGAAATTAGGATAGCATTTTACAATTATAATTGGCAGCATTTTTTTTTTCTTGATGATACATAAAATAATAATGTTTCTTACATGTGATGGTATCTTAGATCCAATGGAATATAGCATGTTGGTAAGTAAGTTCCCTAAAGGTGGTACTATTTCCAAAGCCATCAACAATATGGCAGTTTCACTGCATTCTTACTAGCAATGTTTTGGTGAAAAGTGTTATCGTCTTTTATATTACATTTATTTGATTACTATCTAAATGTGTCTTCTTTTGTGAATTTTTTGTTCTAATCCTTAGCCCATTTATCAACCTGAAAACTGTTTCATCCTAAACATATTAAATAAAATCATTCTATAATAAAGTTTTTAATCTTCTTGCATGTCATGATGGCTGAAAGTACCTTTGACTCATTGCTTTCTATTTTTTTAAGACTTAGATGTTTTAAATTTGCATGCAATTTAGTCTCCATGATTTTCTGTATTGTTCTTAAGCACTGAGCTGATAAATATCAAGTCTACATGTGTAACTATGATCTAATGCGAGACTCAGTCTGTTCTCTCCTATGGTCCGTAAGAAATTTCCATGTAAAATGTGTCCTCTAATCAGGGGTAATCTCTCTTCCAAAGGGGTGAAAACTGGTTCTTGGAGGCAGGGGTAAGGAAGATCTTAGACACTACAATGGTTTAGGGTCCTCCGAAGCTCAACCCTACCCTACAAAATCTTACTCCTTACTATTTAATTTCTCAGGGTAGGTAGAATTTAAATTTAATGTAACTTTTCTCCTGAGCAGGGGTCTGATACTGAAAAACAGGTGAAGAACACCAATTGCAGAAGTAAGGCTGTCTTCTCCCTGCTCAGGGGTAATAGGCGCTTGATCAGCTGCTCTCAAACTGGGTGCTCCTTGTAAGCTTCCTGTTTCTATCAATGACTCCAACATGGCCCAGTGGCCCAGGTTTCAACTCTTCGCTCTCTGGTGAGGGTATTCACCCATCAAACATTCTCTGAGCATCTCATATACTCCTCACTCCAAGCACTTGTCTCCAATCTTCCTTCCCTAGAGTGCTCTTTGCCACTATTTTTTTTCTTTTTTTGAGATGGAGTTTCACTCTGTCGCCTAAGCTGGTGCAATCTCGGCTCACTGTAACCTCCGCCTCCCAGATTCAAGCGATTCTCCTGCCTCAGCCACCTGAGTAGGTGGGACTATAGGTGCCTACCACCATGACCAGCTAATTTTTTAAAGAAATTTTTAGTGCAGTTGGTTTCACCATATTGGCCAGGCTGGTCTCAAACTCCAGACCTTGTGATCTGCCTGCCTCGGCCTCCCAAAGTGCTGAGATGACAGGTGTGAGCCACCGGGCCCAGTCGCCACCATTTTCTTTTTTTTTTTTTTTTTTTTTTTGAGACAGAGTGTCGCTCTTGTTACCCAGGCTGGAGTGCAATGGCGCGATCTCGGCTCACCGCAACCTCCGCCTCCTGGGTTCAGGCAATTCTCCTGCCTCAGCCTCCTGAGTAGCTGGGATTACAGGCACGCGCCACCATGCCCAGCTAATTTTTTTGTATTTTTAGTAGAGACAGGGTTTCACCATGTTGACCAGGATGGTCTCGATCTCTTGACCTCGTGATCCACCCGCCTCGGCCTCCCAGAGTGCTGGGATTACAGGCTTGAGCCACCGCGCCCAGCCATCGCCACCATTTTCTAATTCATCGAGACCCCAAAGCTTGACTGGACTCCCACCGCCCCTCAAGGAAGCCGCAAGACTTCCCAGGCCAGCCTCCTCCGGATTCCTTCCTCCTGGCATTGCTTTCACGTTTGCCAGCACAACTTCTATGATTACTGAAGTATCTACTACTTTAACTTCTAAGAGGACTGACAATCTTGTATTGTAGCATTTTGTCTATCTGTATGAATCTCTCCCTTAATGCACTGTTCCCTTAAAGTAAAAGCTAAGACTTTGTCGTTGTTTAATCATGGGCTCTTAGTATAAAGACAAAGTAAGACTGATACGGAATTGCCTAGGCTCAAGCTCTGACTCCACCATATCCTCACTGTGTAACTTTAGTAAGTTACATTTTACCTCTTAGCCACACTTTTCTCATCTATAAGATGGGGAAAACAGCACATATTTCACAGCGCCGTTATGAGCATTAAATTAATAAACACATGGAACACTCAGAGTGCTGCCTGGCCACTTATAAGTACTCAGGAAATGTTAACAAGTACTAATGGTGCTGAGAATGTGGCTGAATACCTGGCACACAGTAGGCTTTCAACCCAACTACTGAGGCAGGTATGCCACTTCCTTAAAAGCACAGACTTCTGAGCCACACAGACCAGGCTCTGCTCCTCACCAGCTGTGTTGTCCTGAATTTAATCGAACTTCTCCCTAGACCTTATGACTAACTGTAAAATGAGAATATTACTGACACCTCAAGGAGTGGGAGACTGAGCGAGAGAACATTTGGAGAACCCCTGCCACAGTGTAATCTATCGTGTCCCTGATTCACAGCAGTCACTGTCACTGCCAGAGGCCAGACTATGTCTTACATACTACTTTTCTTTCTCTTACCCTTAGTGACTGCCTAGGCTAAATATCCAGCACTTGCTTTAATAATACATGTCTTTGAAAATAAAATTTAATTTTTATGTAATAGCTACTAATATCATCAAACAAAAAGTAGTTTTTCTTGCAAAGCTTGCATGGGAAAATCAATTACATGATGTGCCCTGACACTGATGTGACTGTTAATGATTCGTAAGTATTGTCATGGGCTATGAAGTTCCTTCAGTAAGAATACCCCTCAGAAAGAAAAAGGGACCTCCCTGGAAAAAATATGCAACCTGACCTTCAGCTTTTCACAGATGCAGGCAACTCAAAATATAAAACCCAGTGTTGGTACAAAGCACACCATGCTGCCTGGTACCAACCCAGCATGAGAACTATGGGAGGACAACTCAACAGAATGAAGCAAGGGAAGTCACCAGCTGAGGCAGTTTTTTCTCACCTTCACTAGACTTCTTGGGCACTTGAAACTTGACAAGAAGCTTTTTCAATTGTTCTCTTACAGTCGCAGCTCTGACAAGACCCTTGTAATTCAGGAAATGTTCTTGACACCACTGAGAGTTCTTATTGTGCTACCGAACAACCCAGAGAGAGGGAGTTAGAAAAACAGACATGTTCTTGACTCATGCTATATTGTGGAGATCATCTCCTCCCCCACGTGCTGTTCAGTGGCATAAGACCTCAAGATTGGAACTGGCCCTTTTTTACTCCACCTCTCAAAACAGATGTTAACAACCTTGCACACATCTGATTGCTCTGCAATCCCACTCTGCACTAAAAGGCAAATGAGAACTTAATGACAAGCAGAGATGTTTTCAACTTCAAATACCTTCATGCAATTGAACTATCAGAAAGAATCACTTCCCCACGTCGTTCTTTGTAAATCAACTTTTCTTCTTTGGCATGCTTGATTTTGTCACTTTATGATACTACAGGCCAATAAAAATGACACTTGCCAATGTAGAAAAAATTTACAAATTACTATTATGTCTCCAAAGTATAATTTTTCTATCAACAGTATTTAATTTTTCTGCATTCATAAGTATGATCATTCTGTCTTAGAGTAAATTACTGCTGTGGAAATATACCTCTGAAATTATATTGTAAGTTAGGGAGGAAAGTGCTTTAAAGAAGAAAATGTAATTAATAGAAGATATTCCAAGAAGGCAACTATAAAATAATACAATGCACCCACTTTCTACTGGTAAAGAAAGCTTCAGCTTAGAGATGATATATTGTGCCTGTATAAATGAATTTTATCTAATTTAAACTGTAAGTCTCAGTAAGAGGTGAATTTCTTTTTTCTGAAAACTTCACCAACTGAATAATCTTCCTCAAATCACTGGTAAACAAAATTTTAGCATTTCTTTACTTCTAAAAGAGTATTTAAGAAATGAATGTTAAAAATCTGAAATATTATACCTTTTCTTTTATGTAAGGTTTCTTTTTTCATCATTTCCATCACCTTTAGATCTCGTTTATTAACAATTTTTCATGAGAACTTTAAGCTGTATTATTTGCTCTCAGTTTTATAGAATATTAACAATGAAAATTAATATTACCTACAGCTAAATATGTGTGGGATAAGTGAATATGCACAGATTACAACTAAATGTCTTCTCATGGCAGCTGGGACAGCTTTGAAGATTCAACCTAGGACTTCAAGTTGCTCTCAGCCTCACTTACCTAGCAGAAAATATAACAGAACTTCCTATTCAAATGTTGCCTTTCTGTCTACCACATGGTGGATGTGAGATGACGTGAGGCTGGGCACTGGCCCGCCGCTACTGTACCATATCTCCAAGCAAGGGAAAGCAATGAATGATTCCTGTGTTCTCAGCAATACCACATCACAAACTCAGCAGAAAGCCCGACCTACCAGTTAGAAGTACTGGCAATATATCTAACGGGAAAATAAAGGGCTCTCTTGGGCATTCCTTTATGAACTGAACTTCTGGAATCCTCCCTCCTAGATCACCTCCAGTGGGTGGTGTGTTGAGGCAGCATTTAGAGCAGGAAGTTGTGCTTACTTTAATAAATGCTTCATATACGTTGAGCATAGTGAGGTGGTCGCCCTCCTCCACAGCAAATTTACGGTGCACTCGAATCTGGAAAGAACAAAGCAACGTTCAGAAGCTGACTCTTAGCTGGGTGTCGTGGCTCCCATCTATAATCCCAGCATTTTGGGAGGCTGAGACAGGAAGACTGCTTGAGCCCAGGAATTTGACACCAGCCTAAGCAACATAGGTAAACCCCATCTCTACAAAACTAAAAAAGAAAAAAAGATTAGCAGGGCATGGTGGTATGTGCCTCTAAGTCCCAGCTTCTAGGCTGAGGTGGGAGGATCGCTTGAGCCCAGGAGCCATGTTTGCACCACTATACTCCATGGCAACAGAGTGAGATGGATGGATGGATGAATGAATGAATGAATGAATGGATGGATGGAAGGAAAGAAGGAAGGAAGGCAGGCAGGAAGGCAGGAAGGAAGGGAGGGAGGGAGGGAGGGAGGGATGGAGGGAGAGAGAGAGAGACTCCTGTGAGTCTTTTGCACTGGGAAGTAACATTGCATGGTGAATAGCATGTGGGTTATGGATTCAGAATCACCTGATTTGCAGCATTCTAGCTCTGCCATATCCTGAAAGACCTCAGCTTGGTTACTTAACCCTTCTCAGCCTTGATTTCCTTATCTGTAAAATCAGGAAACTAAACCTATCTATCAAGATTGCTGTGGATTAAGATTATTTAATATAAAGTATCTGGCAAAAAAAAATTGATAAAATGTTAATGTTCTTGTCTCTCTCCCTATCTAGTTAATATCATCTCTTTCAGAATAATCCTCCCAACCCCCAAGAGAAAGTAGGCACCAGAAAGACAGGGGACCAGCTGTCTAACACACAGCAGACACTAAATATTCCTGGACTACCACAAATTGTACAATCCTTTTACAGCCCATCCTTAGGTTTCTCTTTCTGTAAGATCCCGAGCAATGCCATCTGTTCCCATGGGTTAAAGCAGCAGCACATACAATATATATGCCAGTACACAGATACAGTCACACGTCACTTAGCAATGCAAGTTATATTCCAAGAAATGTGTCTCTGGATAATTTCGTCACTGTGCAAACATCATAGAGTGTACTTAAATAAACCTACATGGAATAGCCTACTATACACCTGGGCTGGATGGCATATCCTGTAGCTCCTAGGCTAAAACCTGCATAGTATGTTACTATACTGAATACCGTAGGCAACTGTAACAGGATGGTAAGTATTTGTGTCTAAATGTATCTAAACATAGAAAAGGTACAGTAAAAGTATCGTACTGTAACCTTACAGAACCACCATCTTATATACAGTCCATCATTAACTGAAAAGCCATTATGTAGCACATGACCCCATATTTATTAATCTCAGAATTTTAGCCTTGAACCAAATACCACATAATCAATCAACCCTCCTTTCTTCCACTTATTCATTCATTAACAGATGTTTACCAAGCACATACTATAGACAAGGCACTGCTCTAAGCATCCAGGATGTAACAGTGAATAAAACAGTGGTGGGAGAAAGGCAACAAACAAGTAAGAATATACATAGTAGAGCAGGTGGTAAGAAGCATGAGAGGAGAAAAATACAGCAGGGAGTGGAGATGAAGGGGGTTAAACATTGTAACTGTAGATAGAGTTGTCAGAACCTCAGTCTTCTAAGCTTTAAAGGGGGTTTCTCTGCCCTCAGAAAGGACTATTAAGAAGGTTAAGTAAAAACAAAACAAAAATGGACATAAGCATTTGTAATCTAGATATACAACTAACGAGGAGGATCCTAACAAACCCTAAGAAAGTTTCTCTCCTCATTACACATACAAACTCAGCCCTCCATGCATAAGGCTGCTGATTCTGACTTTCAAACAGGAAGTGACTCTGAACTTACCTCTGACCTACCTCTATCAGCACACTTTACTTTCAAGTATCTCTTCAGACTCAAAACTTTTCCTTCCGTCTTTCCAGTGTTCACTCAATTAGTCACTGCTGATGCCTGCACCTTAGGTGGGGTTTAGATCTCTCTAGCTCATAATGGCCTACCTGCAATAGCACCATGATGCCGTGTGGTGCCCAGAATCAGCCTGCTATACTCCAGGCATCTGACTTCTTATGTCACTAATGTCTTCAACCAAGGCTTCTAGCAGAGAAGTCTGAATGACAATTTCCCTGACAGAAACTGGAATTTGGTAGTTCAACGGTTAAGGTCTGGGGCTCTGGACTGTGAATCCACAGCTGACAATTCTGGCTGTGCAACTGTGAATGAGTGACCTAACCTCTCTGTGCCTCTATCTTTAAAACATGATAATAGGCCAGGCGCAGTAATACCAGCACTTTGCAAGATCAAGGTGGGCAGATTACCTGAGGTCAGGAATTCAAGATGGGCCTGGCCAACATGGTGAAACCCTGTCCCTGCTGAAAATACAAAAATTAGCCAGGCATGGTGGAGCACGCCTGTATCCCAGCCACATGGGAAGCAGGAGAATCGCTTGAACTCGGGAGGCGGAGGTTGCAGGCAGCTGGGATCATGCCACTGCACACCAGCCGGAGCGACAGAGTGAGACTCCCTCTCAAAAAAAATAAATAAATCAAATACGATAATAATATCTACTTCCCAAGTTTATGATGAAGATAAAGTGGGATGATGCCTGCGAAATGCCTCGCACAACATCAAGCACACAATAAATACTCAAAACATGAGCTGATCACGTTTGTACAGCACTATCTTCAGCAGTTCCTGGGCAGAGTTTTAACAAGGAAAGCTCAAAGCAAAACAGACTGGTACAGACAGCCTGGGGAGGGAGCTGACTTACTGCCTGAGACTTCTGGTTTGGCGGGACCACAAAGATATTCTGGATCTGCATCATGGCAGCGATGCTTAGAATTTCCTGAGAACAGCCAAAGTTTCCTGTAAAACAGAAAGCATATTTGGTTTCAACCATATAATGTGTCAACAAGAAGGGAAAGACATTTTTTGATATTTTCCTTGCATCACACTGAAGACTAAGATCATATTTTTTCTATACTTAACTTTTAAAGTTTATAGTATATAAGCCTGGGCAACATGGCAAAACCTCATCTCTACAAAAAATTTTAAAATTCAGCATAGTGGTAGGTGCCTGTGGTCCAGCAGCTACTCAGGAGGATTGCTTAAAGCCAGAAGATCAAGGCTACAGTGAGCCAAGTTCACGCCACTGCACTCCAGACAGGGTGATAGAGTGAGACCCTCTCTCAGAAAAATAAAAATAAAATAAAGTTTATAGTACATAAATATTTCAGTCAGCCAAATGCGAAGTCCCATATGTAGCCCAGATGAACAGCAGCCTTGAAGGACTCTAAAAAAGGAGGAGTTAGTGCCCTCTGCAGCTGAAATACAGGGGAATCTGACTGTCAAGACTGACCCCATCACTAAGGGCAGGTCAGCTCCACATCCGCTCCCTACCTTCCTGTGGGAACATCTAGAATCCTGGCAGGAAGTCAGAGAGGGAAAGGGGGCAGGGAATGAGTGGCTGGCTGTGGCCCTTCTGCTGTTTCTCTGCTCCTGACTCCTTCTCTGAAATAGCTTCCTTCTCAAAAGGGCTCATCTCAGCTGCGAAGTCCAAGGCATAACTAGACCAGCAAAGTACGATGGGGGCTGCTGGAGCACACAGGAGCAGCTGGAAACAGAGTCAGCAGCAATTACCACTCCAGGGTGCAAGGCAGAGCACATTGCACTGCGTGTCCCATCTCCCCACTACCTCCCACTTAATGAATGATGCATTTCCCCAGCCTATACTTAGAATCTTGTTTCTTGGCTGGGTATCATGGCTCATGCCTATAATCCCACCACTTTGGGAGGCCGAGGCAGGCGGATCACCTTAGGACAGAAGTTTAAGACCAGTCTGGCCAACATGGTGAAACCCCGTCTCTACTAAAAATACAAAAAATTAGCTCGGCGTGGTGGTGGGCACCTGTAATCCCAGCTACTCAGGAGGCTGAGGCAGAGAATTACTTGAACCTGGGAGGCGGAAGTTGTAGTGAGCCGAGATTGTGCCACTGCACTCCAGCCTGGGTGACAGAGCAAGACTCTGTCTCAAAAAAAAAAAACAAAAAACAAAAGAAAGAAAGAAAATGTGGTATACATAAATATGTACACACACAATGAAATACTATACAGCCTGAAAAAAAAAGAAGAAAGCGCTGTCATTCACAATAGCATAAATGGAACTGGAGGACATTATGCAAGTGAAATAAGGCAGGCACAGAAAGACAAACACTGTATGAGCTCACTTATATATGGAATTTAAAAAAGTCAATCTCATGGAAACAGAGTAGAAAAGTGGCTACCAGAGGCTAGGAGATCCCCTGTGTCAGGGAGGTGAATGGAGAAAAGGGAGGTGTTAATCAAAGGATACAAAGTTTCAGTTAGACTGGAGAAATGGGTTTTAGTGATCTATTGCACTACATGGTGACCACAGTTAATAATAATGTATTGTTTATTTCAAAATTGCTACAAGAATAGAATTTTAACATTCTTAGCACAAAAAAATGATAAGCTGGTGAGCTGGCAAATATGTTACTTTGCTTGACTGAATCTTTCTACAACATATACATAAAATACACTGTATCTCATAAATATATACAATTATTATTTGTCAATTAATCAATTTTTTTTAAATTAAAGAATTATATAATTTAGTAATTTCACTTCTGGCTATATACTCAAAAACCGTAAAAGCAGGAACTCAAACAGATATTTGTATCCATGCTCATAGCAGCATTATTCACAATAGCCAAACGTTAGGAGCGACCAGCTGTCAAAAGATGAATAAACAGAACCTGGTACAGACATCCAATACAATCCTACTTCTCCTTAAAAATGAAGACAACTTTAACACATCCTACAACATGAATGAACCTGGAAGACATTATGCTAACAGAAAAAAGAGACACAAAGGACAAACGCTGTGTGACTGCGCTTCTTAAGGTTTTTTTTTTTTTTTTTTTTTTTTTTCTTTTTTAGACGGAGTTTTTGCTCTTGTTACCCAGGCTGGAGTGCAATGGCGCGATCTCGGCTCACCGCAACCTCCGCCTCCTGGGTTCAGGCAATTCTCCTGCCTCAGCCTCCTGAGTAGCTGGGATTACAGGCATGCGCCACCATGCCCAGCTAATTTTTTGTATTTTTAGTAGAGACGGGGTTTCACCATGTTGACCAGGATGGTCTCAATCTCCTGACCTCGTGATCCACCCGCCTTGGCCTCCCAAAGTGCTGGGATTACAGGCTTGAGCCACCGCGCCCGGCCCTTCTTAAGGTTCTTAAAGTGGTCAAATTCATAGAGACAGAAAGCAGTGGTGGAGGAGAGAACAAGGAATTTGTGTTTATCAGGTACGGAGTTTCAATGTTGAAGATGGAAAAAGTTCTAGAAATGGATGGTGCTGATGGCTGCATAACAATGTGAATGTACTTCGTATTACAGAACTATACATTTAAAATGGTTAAAACAATAAATGTTATGTTATAGATAAATATATATACTTTTTTAGCATATTCTACCCTCTTCCCCACAGTGCTCAGAATTCAGGTAAACAACACCTCTGACAGTCCAAATAAAATCAATTCAAGCTATCAGGCTCTACCTACCTGATTCAAGAAGCATTTTGGCAAACATAGGATTCAAAGGAAACTCTGCTATTCTCATGCCAAGCGGTTCAGTCAGGCGACAGTCTTTGTCCAGACCTGCCATAAGAATAACAAAAGAAATCAGAAGGCAGGTACCATTGTGTTGGAAGGCCTATAGTTGTTGAGAGAATAAAAGATAACGTATGCTAAAAAGAAAAAGTATCTAAAAGATGATTCATGCACTACCAAACTCCATTTGACACTAGAGAGCTGTTACATTAAAAGAAGAAAAGATCTCCACTGAGCTCTTGAAATACTTCTAATGACTTCTATTGAAGGATTTAATTATAAGGAAATGTCCCTGCAGCCTTCTTCTGCTCATACCCTTTCCTCAATCTGCAGCAGCCTTACCTGTTTCCACTCCTCCAAAGAGACCGCTCTTCCCAAGAACCTAACAACCGAAGAACCTAACGACTCTGTAACAACAGCACTTGGCTCTGCTGGCCACTGCTTCTTGGAACTACTCTTCCCCAGCTCCTGCTCCCCGCTGCCCCCTGCAATCTCCTGATTCTCTGCACCCACTTGCCCTCTCAGTCACTGTCTGGACTTTCTTCTACCTCCAGCACCTGAGAGGCCACAGATGTGCCAGAAGCACGTCAATGGCATCCCGTGTCCCAGGCCCTTCTCACACTACATGAGTGATATTGTTTGGCTGTGTCCCCCCCCCAAATCTCACCTTGAATTGTAACAATCCCCGAATGTCAAGGGCAGGACCAGGTGGAGATAACTGAATCACAGGGTAGTCTCCCCCATACGGTTCTCGTGATAATGAATACGTCTCACAAGATCTGATGGTTTTATAAATGGGAGTTCCCCTACACAAGTTCTCTTGCCTACTGCCATGCAAGACATGCCTTTGCTCTTCCAAGACTGTGAGGCCTCCCGAGCCATGTGGAACTGTGGGTCCATTAAGCCTCTTTCCTTTATAAATTACCCAATCTTGAATACCTCTTTATTAGCAGCATGAAAACAGACTAAGACAATGAGCATATTTATTAGCAGCATGAAAACAGACTAAGACAATGAGCAACTACAAGGCCAGCAACTTGGAATCTAAACACTAACCCAGATCCCTCTGGTGCCAACATCAGAACAGTTCATGTGACTGCCTCCTGGGCATTTTGCTGAACTGGGCTGACTCCTTCAACTCCCCGCCTGCCCTCCTTGCCCTCTACTATTTGCCAAAATCCAGGTATTGGATTCCCAAGACCTCCAAGTATAGACTACTGTTTTACTACTTAAATGCCATAAGAGCTCAGAGTAAGGCAGAGCTCAGTAAGACATCTCTTTAAAGGTAATAATTCAGCTTGAAATTAAATTAAGCTGGGGGCTCCCTCTACATTTTCCAGCTTATTTAGGGTATTGAAGAAAAAAGAAATATTTTAAATTTCATTCTGTTTGACTTGAGAAAAACCAGCCCAAATAAAAAACTCCTATGCTGTCAACATTCTCTCATCCTCATGACATATTTGCCCAGGAAACCTGCTTTCAAGTTCCTATTATGTATTTGAGAAGAGGGGGTGGAAACCTTCTCCACTCTTCTCCAACACACATTCACTCCAGGCTGATCTTATGTAAATCCAGTTGAAGGTCTTTTAAAACACTGAAGATCTTTTAAATCAGTAATTGGCTGTTCACAGATAAGTAAAATCAACATAATGAATAAAGATGGACCCCCTACCTCACTCCACACCAAAAAAGTAACTCAAAATGGATCAGACCTAATGTAAGGGCCAAAGCTACAAAACCTAGGGGAAGATCTTAATGACTATGGGTTAGGCAAGTTTCTTGGACTTGACACCAAGAGCACACATAACAAAAGAAAAATATAGATAAACTCAACTACACCAAAACTTAAAATTTTTGTATTGCAAACCACACTAATAAGTAAAAAATAAGTACATATAAGAAAAAGCCAAACCAGGGCCGGGCGTGGTGGCTCACGCCTGTAATCCCAACACTTTGGGAGGCCGAGGTGGGTGGATCACGAGGTCAAGAGATCAAGACCATCCTGGCCAACATGGTGAAACCCTGTCTCTTCTAAAAAAATACAAAAAAATTAGCTGGGCATGGTGGCACGTGCCTGTAATCCCAGCTACTTAGGAGGCTGAGGCAGGAAAATTGCCTGAACCCAGGAGGCGGAGGTTGCGGTGAGCTGAGATCACGCCATTGCATTCCAGCCTGGATAATGAGCGAAACTCCATCTCAGAAAAAAAAAAAAAAGCCAAACCACAGAAATGGGAGAAATATTTACAAACCATATATCTGATAAGAATATGTGCCCAGAATACATAAAGAGCTTCAACTCGATTTTTTAAAAAGACAATAGCACAAACAAAAATGGACAAAGGATTTGAACAGACTTTTCTCCAAAGAAGATTTACAAATGGGCAGCAAACACATGAAAAGGTGCCCAATATCATGACTCATCAGGGAAAGGCAATCAAAACCAAGAGATACCAAGAGATACCATTTTATACCCACTAGGACGGCTCTAACACAAAAGACAATTACAAGCATTGGCAATGATGTGGAAAAACAGGAATTCTCCATACACTGCTGGTGGGAATGTCCACCAAAACCAGATTTATATGCTAATTTTCATAGCAGCATTATTTATATTAGCCAAAAAGTGGAAACAACCCAAATGCCCATCAACTAATGAATGGATAAAAAAACATGTGGTATATCTATACAACAGAATATTATTCAGCAATAAAAAGGGATACGAATATAAGCTACAACATGAAGAAACCTGGGCAACAACACACTAAATGAAAAGAAGCTGCTATGGTTTGTACGTGGTTTGTCCCCACCAAAGCTCATGATGCAGTTTGATCCACAATGTGGCAGTGTTGGGAAGTGGGGCCTAGTGGGAGGTGTATGGGTCATGGGGGTTATACCTCATGAACAGTTTAATGCCCTTACCCAGGGCGAGTAATGGATTAGATCCCATGAGAGCAGGTTCTTTTTTTTTTTTTTTTTTTTTGAGACAGAGTTTCGCTCTTGTTACCCAGGCTGGAGTGCAATGGTGCGATCTCGGCTCACCGCAACCTCCGCCTCCTGGGTTCAGGCAATTCTCCTGCCTCAGCCTCCTGAGTAGCTGGGATTACAGGCACGTGCCACCATGCCCAGCTAATTTTTTGTACTTTTGGTAGAGACGGGGTTTCACCATGTTGACCAGGATGGTCTCGATCTCTTGACCTCGTGATCCACCCGCCTTGGCCTCCCAAAGTGCTGGGATTACAGGCTTGAGCCATCACGCCCAGCGAGAGCAGCTTCTTAAAAGAGCCTGGCTTCCTCAGTTTCTCTCTCTGGCTTCCTCTCTTGCCATGCCATCTCTGCACTAACCCACTCAACTTTTGCTTTCCACCTTGAATGGAAGCAGGCTGAGGCCCTCCCCAAATACAGCTGCCTAATCTTGGAGCTTTCAGCCAACTGAATCATGAGCCAAATAAACCTCCTTAGAAATTACCCATCACTGAGCCACAAATTCAGGATGTGGTTGTTGGGTGGAGAAAAAAATAATTTCTAAATAAAAGTCTTTAGAAAGTACCCTGTTATGGCAACACAAGACAGACGGAGACAGAAGCCAATCACAAAAGACCACATATTATACAATTCCATTTACGTGAAATCTCCAGAAAAGGAACACCTACAGAGATAAAAAGTATCTATAGAGATGGAGCCAGATAAATGGTTGCCTTGGGCTGGGGGACTGAGGGGAAAGAGAATGAGAAGTTGAATGCCAATGGGTAAAGATTTCTTTTTGGGTGATGAATACACTCACAATTAGATTGTGGTGATGGTTGCACAACCCTGAGAATATACTAAAAGCTACTGAATTTGTACATTGTAAATGAGTGAATTGTATGTTATATAAATGACACTTCAATAAAGCTATTTTTTTTTAAGTAGCACTCAAAATAAATCTCATAAAACAAAATCTCCACTAAAACTTAATTCCAAATTGGAAATTACATTCACTTGGGGTACCAGTCACAGAAGAGACAATACTTCCTGAAGAGGTGAATTCTGGCTATGATTTTCTCTATGTCAAGATAAATGCTATCAAGGTTGGTGCAAAAGCAATTGCAGTTTTTGCCATTACTTTCAATGGCAAAAAAACATAATTATTTTTGCACCACCCTAACACATTTTCAATCAACAAGCAACCAGAAGCTCCCCCATAACATGGTATTTTCTTGCCCAAACAATACTAGAAGCTGATAATGTCCCCAGGTCTCCATAAGCAACTCCAGAAATGAAATGAAGAGGATTTAGGGAGAGGACACCGAGCCACAGATTCAGGATGTGGTTGCTGGGTGGAGGAAAAGGTCTGGGGAGGTTAAGAGCTGACATCCTGGTAGGGAACTGCTGATCGCTAGACATCTCCTAGGAGTGTGGCCCTGGTGATTCTTCTTAATAGCTTCTGACAAACTGCCATGTTTTACATACTGGCTGTCATCATCGGCTTTCATGTGTCTAACTACGGTCCCAACTTCCTATTTCAATAAAGTATCATTAAGGGGATTATACACATGGGGAAAACCAATCCCATTCCTGAAGATGCTAAGAGCCCTAAAGTGAATACGACCTCATTAACATAGCAAAAGAGAATACATAATAATAAGAGAGAATGGTAAGAAAGAAATTGGTATACCTCCCAGAGCATACAGTAACTCCAAGGCTTGAACCATCGACTGTGCTGGAGGGGGCTGTAAAAAACATAAAAATCTTCCTAAATCAATTTATTTGGGCAACAAACATTAAAATGTGGCTATTTCCTTCTCAAATGCACTCTCCCCTCTAGCATGCCCCCTTCTCCCCAGCCTCCACATTGCTGCTCATGCTGGTCATATAGGCAGTTGGTGGCAAAGCTGAATTCAGGCCCCGTTCTTCCCAGTCTACCGCCCCTACTCTCTTGGCCAAAGACCAAAGTTAAACTTTTTAAAAAGTTGCAGTGGCTATACACACAGGTGAACACACGTACAAGGGCAGGAACTAAACCTACTGGAAATGCCCTTCCTATCCTTCTAGACACCCTTGTACTGCTTGACCTTTAAGGCTCAGGTTGATGAAACATCTCCCATTGAAACGCTCCCTCATCCTCCCCTCCATCAGACATGATAGGTCCCTATCTTAAACTATCTCTTAATTTTCCTTAAACTCTCCTGAGACATTTCTAATTTTTACTTTCCAGACTCAACCTTCTACCACACTGGGGCCCCAGAATACTGCAGCACTCCAGGCTCAGGGATAATTTATCTTTGTGTCACCCAGAGACCCACATCTGGCCCCATGATGGGCAAATAACACATGCTGAATTTGTTTTTTCTTAATCCCTGTCTGGAAAACTGCAACATATATTGAATTTGAATTTCAAAAATAATAGAGAGTTCTAGAGAACCTAAAGTTCATAAGCAAAGCTGATGTTGTGACCCTCAGTCCGATTTTCCAGATCTTTACCTCCTTTCCTTCCAGAAATCTTTACTGAGCACTTAAGTGTCAGGCATCATTTTTTTTCTCTAAATTATGTGGTTTCTAATAAGCCAGGTAATAGTATTATAGGACTTTTTAAAACTGCATAGCATGTTTTCTAAATGCATTTTTTTCCTAAATCCACAGTGTTTTTTTCTAAATGCATTCACGTAACAAATGTATTTTAATTGCCACATTGTTTTAGCTCAGTTGTACAGATGAGGAAAGTGAATTGTAATAGGAAAAGACATTTGAACATGGTCATATAGGCAGTTGGTGGCAAAGCTGAATTCAGGCCCCGTTCTTCCCAGTCTACCGCCCCTACTCTCTTGGCCAAAGACCAAAGTTAAACTTTTTAAAAAGTTGCAGTGACTGTACACACAGGTGAACACACTTACAAGGGCAGGAACTAAACCTGGATTCATGACACAGAGAGGATTCAACAAATCACCACTGAGCAAATCATGTAAATGATCCACTAGTCCTTCCCTGGCACCTACAACATCTTTCTCTACAAAGAGGCAAAATGGACAACACCTAAATGAATGAGCTAAAATGCTCTGGAATCCTTTACACTGAGAGTGCATGAGATAACAGGAATAGCAATCTCTGAACTAAGTTTTAGAGAATTACAGAAAAAACAAGGTCCTCTCTAACTAAATTCCTGGCCTGATTTCCAGTTAATTAAGAAAAAAAATTATCCCCCTCCCCACAGACATCTTATCTATAGTATTTTCATCTAATCACATTCATCAGTATTTCTCCATGACCTCAACTGATTTGGGATAATACAGCAACACTGATTTAATATATCTGGAATTACTGTGTATGTATAGTTTTAGTGCGGTCTTCTTACTACAAGTTTTTCTGTTTCCACTGTTTCGTGTACCCAAACTAACTTCACAGTAAATACTTGGGATAGCTGCCTAATACTCTATGACAATCATACTCCATAAAGAAGTCAATTTTCTTATTACTGGGTAATTGAGTTGTTTCCAGTTTTTCAGCATTGTAAATGACATCGCTAAATATACAAAATTATATGCACCCTGTTAATTTCAATCATAAAAACCACAATTTCAAGGGATAATAACCAGAAGGAAATATGTGAAGATAAATTTATATATCTTTTTTCATTTTTCAACTGTCCAAAAGTTTTGCTATGATTTTATTTATATTTTAAAATTTAATATAAATGCTATAAGTATTATCATATATGTAAGCTTTTTTTCTTCTTCCAAATTATTTTTTCAGGAGAAATTTTTATGAGAAGAAATAGTAGGCATTTCTACGGCTCATTCAATATTGTCAGAAAGTCCTCCATGAGGACAGAAACAGTCGAAAACCATGAGCAGCATGGGAGAAATTTACTTTCCCAAATTGTGGCGGTTTTGGATTTCACCATTTTTATTTATAGTTGATTATTTAATTAGTGTAAAGTTGGCCAGGAACGGTGGCTCACACCTGTAATCCCAGTACATTGGGAGGCCAAGGCAGGTAGATCACCTTAGGTCAGGTTTTCAAGACCATCCTGACTAACACGGCAAAACCCTGTCTCTACTAAAAATACAAAAAATTAGCTGAATGTGGTGGCTCTTGCCTGTAGTCCCACCTACTTGAGAGGCTGAGACACAAAAATTGCTTGAACCCAGGAGGCGAAGGTTGCAGTGAGCTAAGACTGCACGACTACACTCCAGCCTGGGTGACAGAGTGAGTGAGACTCTGTCTCAAAAAAAAGGAAAAAAAAAAAATTAGTGTAAAGTAATTCTTTATAGCTGTATTATTGTGCACTCACATCTCTCCTAGAGAAGCTCAACATGTCCTAATGATAGTTACAATCTGAATTTGTGCTGTTTCTTTTCTTTAGCTTTATTTAGTGAATATTTACTGTGAATGACGTATGTATAAAAACCATTTTTTGAGACATTCATCTGTCATTTCTGTCACTGCATGTTTTCCTTTAATTTTACATGTGGCGCCTTTGATAATCCTTTAAATCAGCACATGCTGTTTATCTTTTCTTTTCTTTTCTTTTTTTTTTAAAGAAAGAGTGTTGCTCTATTGCCTATGCTGAAGTGCAGTGGCACAACCTCAGCTCACTGCAACCTTCGCCTTCAGGATTCAAGCATTTCTCCTGCCTCGGACTCCCAAGTAGCTGGGACTATAGGTGCCTGCCACCATGCCTGGCTAATTTTTTGTATTTTTAGTAGAGATGGGGTTTCACCATCTTGGCCAGGCTGGTCTTGAAGTCTTGACTTCAAGTGATCCCCTGTCTCAGCCTCCCAAAGTGCTGGGATTACAGGCACGAGCCACCAGGCTCAGCCTATTTATCTTTTCTTTATAATAATCTTCTACTCTACACTGATAATCAAAGGGTCCATTTTCTCTATATTTATGGTAAGTACACAGTTTTCTTCGGGAGAGTTGACATTTGTATGTTCTATTCTTTCATTCACCTCGTTTACTATGACATATGACATTAGGAACTTTTACTATCCAAGAATTCTGACCTTAGGTCACCTGATATTAGGAGTTTGAGACCAGCCTGGGCAACAAGGCAAAACCCTCTTTCTACTAAAAATAAAAAAAAAAATTAGCCTTGTGTGTGTGGTGGTACACACCTGTAATCCCAGCTACTCAGGAGGCTGAGGCACGAGAATCACCTGAGCCCAGGAGGCAGAGGTTGCAGTGAGCCAAGATGGCACTACTGCACTCCAGCCTAGGTGACAGAGTGAGACTCTCAAAAAAAAATAATAATAACCAAAGAAACCATAAAGGCAAAAACAGATTACTGGGAATATGTGTAGAATGTAAGAAATATTACAGACAAAGAAATATTTGTAAGAAATGTTACAAAGATTAATGTCTTTAATATTCAAAGGACTCGACTCTTGAAAATCTAATAGACACAAATAGTAACAGATAAATAGCTTAACAATTCAGAAGAAATATAAACTAATGTTTTTAGACAAATCTACCATATGAGAAATTTAAAAATAATTATAATAAAAATAATATCCTCTCTCTCTCTCTCTGGCCAATCAAATCAGCAAAACTAAAAGAAGATAACATGGTGCAATGGAAGGACCACAAGGTGGGCATTATGCACTGTTACAGTTGACATCAGTAAAGCAATCCGGCCATGTTACAGGACCCTCAACAGGACTATGGCCCTTTGACCCAGTCATTCCACTCCTAGAAATCATCTCAGGAAGCAATCAGACACAAGTGTCTTCCTGCAGCTCTATCGAAACCCTCCAGGATCCCCCAATCATAGCACTGCTGCATCTAGACCTGTACAAAGACTAGCTGTCCTGGAACTCTCCACCCCTCCTAACCTGGTGAGATTACTTGGGTTTCAGGTTTCACTGGGACATGACTAACTAAGCCAGGGGCCCTTCCTTTGTCTCTCAGAGCCCTGGGCACACTGCTCTCTAATGACCCACTTACTTGTCTCTATCCCCCAGCAGACAAGAACAGGAACTATTAAGAATAGGAATTGCGGCTACCTTGTCTGGCTGTTTTCCCCTACGTCCTGCACAGGGCCTGGTGCAAAGCAGACACACAACACATGACCTGAGTAGGGAAGAAAAAGAAAGATGGCATGCCCTACGACAGTGTCCTGACATCCCCCTGTGAGCTCTCTAGCCTCCCTATGGCCCCAGACAGCAGGCAGGACTTACCGACATGAAGTGGAACCTGAGGACATTGTCAATTCCTAGTGCTTTCAGCTGCAGGATGACAGGTGCCAAATTACTACGCTGCATCTCAGGAACTGTAGACTGAGGCAACTGGTCAAAGGCTTCCTCTGAGGATAGGAAATCAGAACTGTTTGGGAACCACATGTCACAATCAAATGCAATCACTATGCCAAAGGGACAACTTTTCTTCTCTATGTTGAACAAGGGGCTGGCTCTAGGATTCTAGAAGCAGATGCACATGATAATATGACATGAAGTTTTTTAATACTTAGGAAAGACCATTCTATTTTTAAAATGCCTTAGATAACTATATCTGAATACATCTTTATAAAACTTAATCTTTTTACTTTAAAATTCTGTTTTTTAATTTTTTTTTTTTGTCAGCAAAACATCAAATCAAACCAACAAGTATTTGCTGAACCACGTCAGTTCCCAGTTGCCACCATCTCTGTTTAGGGTACAGTAAGTCAGTCAAGGAGGCAAGAGCTTCACATATAAGCAAAGAACAATTTCAAGATAAATCACCAAAATAGCAATCGAAATACAACAAATGACCAAAGAGCAAACATTGCCCAAGTCAAAGTTTTTAAATCAACAAGCCAGGAACACAGTATCGTTCCCAGAATCCAATGCTGCTCCAAACCAAGAAATGAATGTTTACATCCCCCACCAGGAAGAAAGAGTGACTTTACAAGGGGCGGAGGGGGAGCATCATAAGACACAGAGATCCCAAGACAGGAAGGACAGAAAGGGAGGTGAAAGGGGAAGAGACTTCGGAAGAAAGCCTTTTTGTAAAAGCTAGGCAGGAAGGGTGGGGAAAAAAGAGGAAGAGATTAACTCATTTTCATGTATATTCAGAAAGTTTAAGGATTATATAGAGAATGCTCCACCCACCAAAACCTCCCACATCAGTCAACATTTTAACTGATGCACACCCTTCTTAAACAAAACAAGGGTTGCCCAAATTCCAGTTAGATCATAAAGCTTTAGTTAACTAGAGAAAAAGAAAACAAAAGCTACCATGAAGAAATATCACTATCCCTCAAGAACTTCAAAAAGGTTTTCTTTGAGAAAATAGACAACCAATATTCTGTGGACTGACTGATACAAATTGGGTCTAATTGGAAGGTTCTGGATGACGGGCAACAGCAGGAAGTTCCAAACAGGATACTCCCTTTAGTTTCAAGAGCATTTGGGATACAGTTTCTTGGTAGGACAACCCCATTTCTCCAGGCACATTGCTGACCAAGAGAGAAGCAAAGTTACCACATAAGAGGACCACCCTGCTGAAAAGCTCACAGGAAGTGTGTGTTTCCTAAAAGTTCAATGACATGCAAGTTCTCCTGAGGACTCAAGTGTGTGAGGCATGGGGCCAGAAGCTGTAGGAGTTGCAGACAATCCCCTTGAAAAGCTTCAGTGATATTCAGGGGCCTGAGAACTGGACCAGAAACAGTTGATCTTGGAGGAGAAATAGGAAAAGTCCCAGGGAGTGGTCCTCCCACAGAGAAATGGAGGCTCAGGGAAGGAGAAGCAGAGTGGCTGGAAGAAGGCCTCTAGGGAAGCTGCACGAGGGAGCTGCCACTTGAGGGAGGATTTGAAGGACAAGAAGAATCTGTTGGGCAAAGAGTAAACAGCCCAAGGAAAAGGTGCCAAAGTGTTTCTCTGCAGAGGACATGTTGTGTAGTTCAGCTGGGAAGCAGTGTGTCGTGGTTAGTGGAAGAAGATAAGCTGAGGAAAAGTCCTGGATGGTTTGAGAAACTGTGAAAGGTCTGAGCAGGTGGCACCCTGTTCAAACCAACACTTTCTGGAGGCTCCTCTGGAAATCTACAGGATGGACACCAATGCACTCATGGCAGTCAGGGGCCCTCCTCAGCCCCACTTCCACTAAAACTGCTCAGGCAAAGGGATTCAGGGACTTTTCACCCAAATCCACCTGTCCACGTTTAGTCCATGATTTCTTGGCACATGAGATAATGCTGACCTCTTTAAAAGTAAACTGAGCCCCTTAAAAGTTATAGAAGTACACATAACCCTGTAATAGCCAAACAAATTAAAAACATGTACTCAAGTACATGGACATGCTTGTTCATAGCAGTACTATTCACAATAGCCAAAAGGCAAAGACAGCCCAAATGTCCAACAACTAATGAATGAATAAACAAAGTGTGGTTTATCTATACAACAGAATATTAGTAATAAAAAGGAATGAAGTACATGCTACGATGTAGATAAACCTTGAAAACATTATGCTAAGTAAAAGAAACCAGACATAGAAGGTCACATATTGTATGATACTTTATATGAAATATCCGAAAGAGAGAAATCCATTGAGAATAACACAGTCTGGTATTTCCAGGGGCTGGTAGCCAGGAAGAATGGGGAGAAACTGCTTAAGGCATAAGGGATTTTACTCTGGAGTGACTGAAATGTTCTGAAACCAGATGGAGGTGGTGGTCACACAACACTGTGAATAAATTGCTCACTTTAATTTGATTAATTTTGTGTTATGTAAATTTCATCTCAATAAATTATTTTTGAAGAGAAAATGTCTTGAAACCTTCTCCTCTGCATGTCAGAATATGCCTTTCAGTCCTGGCTCTACCTTTTCCACTCTGTGTCTTCCTTCTTAGCATCTTCAGTGGTTGCCCTTGGCCTCTGGCCCTGGGTTCTGTCTACTCCCTCCCTTCCATGAATGCTCCAAACCCACTTCCCTCACTCCAAGTACGTGTACATTCTACTTCCTCTGCCTCGTGCACTGAAACTGAATCTCCCCAATCACCTCTTCACCTAGATAAGGACTGTACTGCCAGGAAGATCAGGCTCAAACATCACCCTGGTTGTGATGGGTTCTCCAAGTCCCCAGAAAGATAACACCAGCTGCGGGGAGAAGGCATCTAAGGTAGCTTCATGAGGGAACTGCCATTTGAGAGAGGATTTGAAAGATAAGGAGGATCTGCTGGGAAGAGAAAACAGCTCAAGGAAAAGCCTCTGCTCTCTGCTTCCAGGCTCCTGATTCTTCATGGCTCCTTATCATACAATAATTTGCTGATCTGTTTTGAGGTCTACCTCCACCACGAGACTGTCGGCCACTGTGGCCACCGACCATGGTTACTAGCTCCAGATCTCCAAGCTCTGGCACCATGGCCAGCATGCAGCAGGTTCTCTGCAAACATCTGCTAAAAGAAAGATCAACATCAAAGACTGAACAAGGACAATGATAACCAGAAAGGAAAAGAAGAGACAAATGGCAGAGCTAAAACCCCTGGACCTTCCGCAGGGGTAGCTACACAGGAAGAAACAAAACAAAAAACGCTGGGCCTGGTTAAGTGAATGCAGATGGATACTGAACAGAGAAGGGAATTAACAATAACTTGGAAATAGAGTCTAGACAACTGGGGAAAATCTCAGCAGCATTCCCCACAAAAGAGAAGTGCAGAGAGAGAAAGAGCAGCTCTTGGTCCATCACTGTCTGTAGGTAAGGCTCTCTTCAAGCTGGAAGAAAGCTCCAGAAGGGCTGAGACAGTATCAAAATTTCATTCTGTTCCCTCAGAGCCTAGCATGACACACAGCACAGAGCAGGAGTTTACCAACTATTTGTTTTCTATGAATGAGTCTTAGAACAGACCTTCCATTTTCTTAGCAAAGATGCTCTGAACCAGAAGTAAAAGTGGAATCCAACGTGAGACTCCACAAGACTCCACAAGGGATCTTGGAATACAAAAGCAGCACATTAGGTCAAGAAAGAAAGGCAAAAGACAGGATCCAGGACACACAGCCCATGCCCTAGGGGCACAAGGCTACGCAGGCCTGCGCCCAGATGTTAGGTTAGAACAGGATGGCAAACAGGCACTCACTCACAGGCCCAAGTAGTAGCAAAGAAACACCATATTTAGAGTGAGGAAGCCAGTGGGGGTCAGATTACACAGGACCTTGTGAGGAAGGCCTGTATTTTATAAGTTCTACCATTAGGGATAAACATTTGCTATGCTCTCTGATGCCAACGCTGACTACGAGAAAGTCAAAAACCCTTAGGGAAAGCCACACCAACCTGTATAAAGGCGATAACATTTTCCCGAGCGACTACGACCACCACGTCCTGCTCGCTGGTTGGCTGATGCCTGGGACACTGGCACCACCACCAAGCATTCGATAGCTGTCCTGGGATTGTAGGCTCGGAGTTTCACAAAGCCACAGTCGATCACATACACAATGCCACTGATTGTGATAGAGGTTTCTGCCACATTGGTGGCCACTATCACCTACGTTCCCCACAGAAAAAAGAATAAGTCATTTTATTCTTTTGCTTTTAACAAACTCCTAAAAATCCTAACATATTTAACACTTCCAACATTGCAGAATCTGCGAGAGGCAGTTTAATATACTAGAAAGAGTGTGAGTTTCTGAGTCGGGGGTACCCTGCGTTTGAACCACCCCAGTCACGTGACCCTGGATAAGTCACTCAACCTCCTGAACCTCAGTTTCCTCATCTACATAGTAAGATTTATGACTTCCCCTAGGGATACTGAAGGGACTATATACAATGAATATATAAAGTGATCAGAACCTAGCATTTGTTAGTTTTTCCCTTCGGCATAACCAAAGTAAGGTAAATCACTACCAACTTGTGCAGGTATAGTCATTTATTCATTCACATCATAATTACTTTCTGAGGGTGTGCACTTTGCCAGGCACTGTTCAAGGTGCTGGGAATGTAGGATAAACAAGACAGACAAGGCCCCTGCTCTGCCAGAGCTTATATTCTAGTGTGAGTGGTTGGGGTGAAGATATGCTAAACATAAACAAGAAGATAATTTCAGAGTACAACAAATATTATAAAGAAAATATTAATACAATGAGGCAATATGATATGATGTAGTATTTAACATGTATATTATATGTTATTAGAATAATAGGGCATGCTACCTTACATTGGTTGGCCAGGGAGAGCCTCTGTGAAAGATTCTGAGCAGAGACCTGAGTAACAAGAAGCACCTAATCCTACAGAGATCCAAGAAGAAACAGTTTGGCAGGGTGCGATGGCTCACACCTGTTAATCCCAGCACTTTGGGAGGCTGAGGCGAGTGGATCACAAGGTCAGGAGACAGAGACCATCCTGGCTAACACAGTGAAACCCCGTCTCTACCAAAAATAAAAAAAAAAAAAATTAGCAGGGCACGGAGGCACGCACCTGTAGTGCCAGCTACTCAGGAGGCTGAGGAAGGGGAATCGCTTGAACCCAGGAGGCAGAGGTCGCAGTGAGCTGAGATTGCATCACTGCATTCCAGCCCGGGTGACACAGCGAGACTCTGTCTCAAAAAAAAAAAAAAAAGAGAGAAGAAGAAACAGTTCAAATGAAGGAGAAATAGCCAGTGCAGCCAAAATACAAAGTACACAGAGGTTGCAGAGGGAGGCAGAGACCAGATCATATATAGTCTCTGGGCCACCATGAGGTATTTGCATTTTATTCCCAGTACATCAGGAGCTGCCCCTGGAGGGTTTAAGCAGCAGGGGGCACACATATATAGCAGTTAGAATTTTTTTCAGATGCTTTATATTTTATAAATCATTTTATAAAAATCATTTTATAAACATTTTATAAAATAATCTTCATAATATTTTTAAGTAGTTGGGAATTAAGATATGCTATAAAACCACCTATCTGAAAGTTATTATTTATGTTTTACAGCTGCAAAAACTGAGATTTGAGGTTAAAGTCAGTCATCCCAGGGCACATAGTAACTCAGAGGCAGAATCCAGGTCTCCTGATTGGCTGGCTGTAATTAATGTTCAATGGGGCAGACTCAAGTTGCTCTATCCCAATAGTCAAGAGGCTGAGCACCCTCTTCCAAGTAGTCTGAAATTGAGAGTGTATCCTCAGACCATCCCTCACCTGCTCTATTCTCTGCCACCTGTTGATAAATAGCTACTACAGTAAAAGCTGTCCTTGGGCTGGTTCTGTGCAGTCCTCATCTAATGGAAGGAAAAACCAGAGTCAGGCCCCAGGGGACCATTAACAATAGGCAGACTGGCTGCCTCCCAGCTCCTTCAAACCAATGCTTTCTACCACACCCTTCCCCACGCCAACTTCAAGGCTAAACATTTTTTTTTTTTTTAATAAATTTTATTTTATTATTTATTTACTTTTTTTTTTTTTTTTTGAGGCAGAGTCTTGCTCTGTAGCCCAGCCTGGAGTGCAGTGGTGTGATCTTGGCTCACTGCAGCCTCCGCCTCCCTGGTTCAAGCCATTCTTTTTTGAGACAGAGTTTCGCTCTTGTTACCCAGGCTGAAGTGCAATGGCGCAATCTCAGCTCACCGCAACCTCCGCCTCCTGGGTTCAGGCAATTCTCCTGCCTCAGCCTCCTGAGTAGCTGGGATTACAGGCACACACCACCATGCCCAGCTAATTTTTTGTATTTTTAGTAGAGACGGGGTTTCACCATGTTGACCAGGATGGTCTCGATCTCTTGACCTCGTGATCCACCCGCCTCGGCCTCCCAAAGTGCTAGGATTACAGGCGTGAGCCACCGCGCCCGGCAAGGCTAAACATTTTTAAGCCACACCTTGAATTAATTGATTTAAACTTGGCCCTTTAAAATAGGCAAGCTGATACTTAAAACAAATTATTTAGAAACCACGTGGACTTTCTATTGCTCCTTACTGACCTCAATCCCCCAGTCACCTACACCAAAGCAAGCCTGTGTCGTGGGAAATATTAGGAAGGCAGAAGAGAAGAAAAGAGAAGTCGCCTGCTCTGCTAACTACTGTCAAGAGTGACCCTTCAGTGGGGCAAGTTTAGAAATCTTTACAACATATTATTTATTGTGTGCTTTTAGATCTACTACACAGAAATATGGACCTAGAACCCTGAAAGAAATCTTGTGTTTAGCAAAACAAGTTACAAAGGAGCACCACTATGGTTATAGATGGCTGCCGGCACTCTTGGTCATCAGAATAGTCTTACCTTTCTGACACTGCGTGACACCCTTTCAAACACTTTCATTTGCTCAAAGGAAGGCAGTCCTGCGTACATGGGGAGAACTCGGAGGTGTCTCTTCATCCCAGTGCGAGCTAGTGCTCGAGCCTGCTCGATGAGCATCGACACCACGGTTTCTACCTCTTCCTAAAGACATCGAACCAGGAACCAAAGAAACTGAGATCAATTTAAAGCATGCCATTTTATCATATTGAAAGAAAATAAAAGTTGGGATCTGGATTTTAATTTTGATCAGATCCAAGAATTTCAGTGCCATCAACTTCTACTCTGGGATGGTATTTAATTAAATGCTAATGAACAATGATGACAATGGGTGAAATTTTGCAACTATAATATTAGTTACTAAAACCTCTATATGATCTGCAATGAATGGAAGAGTTCTCAATAAATAAAACCAATGACTATTTTACCCAGCATACATATACGGTGTCAAACAAGCATCTCATGCATACAGACAAGTTGCAGCACATAAAATCACTATAAGCTTTCTCCAAAAAAGATTACTGAACCATGGAAAGTGTTTGGCAGTGGAAAAGATGACAGTTGGAGGACAGGTCTAGATGGTGCTGCCACCTTGAGCGAGCAGGTGGGTCTGTTCAGTTGTTTTTCCAGTAATGTGGCCACTTATCACCTCCAGGATGAGCTGGAAAGGTGTCACTGGAAAGAGGTACACAGCAGCTACACGCGTGCAGGACCAAGAACCTAATGCAGTATCCAATTCTGGCAAATAAAATAGCCCTAAGTCAATTACCTAGTTTATTTTGGAACCAGCTAATACTTTTAAAATACATTTATTTACCCTCTGCAGACAGAACAGGCAGGAGCTAAAGAATCCCTGACAATCCAGTTGGTAGATGAATGACACCGAATCAAACAATTTTTTACACAATTATGGAACCACGAAATACAACAAAACATGAAATAAATGGCTGAGTAAAGTAACAAGGCTCTGTATTAATTTTGGTGCTGTCTTAACATGTCTGTTCATCAGGGAGGTACAATGGCATTACCTGGCCAGTAAGAAATGCTAAAATGTCTCCGTCTCCCTCTGTCTGGTGAATTTTCACCACAGTTTCCACAGTTGATTTGATATAATCTGGAACAGGACTGAAAAGACAAATGGGATGAATTCATCACTAGAATATGCTCGGTAATACACATCAATTACCCTAATAATCTGGCAGTAAAGCTCATGAAAGTGAGTTTGGGCCTGCCCAATAGGTAATTAGTACATGGATAAATAAAATAAATATTCATTTTTTTCAAACCTAATATTCAAGAATAATCCATAATTATATGTCAACTATGATTTTTAGCTTTATTTACAAAGAAATAAAATGACATACCCATACAAATAGATATGCTATCTTCAGCATGCAAAGATGTTGGACCAATGAAAATTGGGAGCTGTGGTTCCAGTGCTGAAGCCCACGCTCTTCCCAGCCCATTTTCCCGCCTAATCAATAGCAGCATCTGTGGGTTGGCTGGATGGCCCTGATGGATGTGCTATATAACAAAATGATTCCGAAATCAAGCACAACTCTGGATTTATCAGTCCCTGGAACCGGCTCCTGGTCCTTGTTTGTCTAGTGACTAACACAGGAATTAGGATGGTCTGTCCATTCTTTGCCCAAGTGGGCTACTCCCCAAAATGCCAACCAGGCCTTCTTACTAGGGATGTAGAGAACTGAAAATCAAATGAGTCAAATCACCAATACTGCCTCTGCTGACAGGCAGCCTTGTAAACCCCAGCTCTGAAAACCATCAAGCTTCCTTCCCTAAAACCTTTCACCACTTTTGCTTTCTGGCTGAGCTACTGGCCACAGACTCATGGAAACTTGCACGTCAGTGTGAAGAGTTTAAACTAAATTCAGCAGTGATGTGAAGCAGGGTAACAACATTCTAGATCAATGACAGGGGACACAAAACATGCACCTCCCCATCCTTTAGAGTTGCGAGCAAATGCAGTTCTGACATTGTACATCAGAGGCCAAGTTTTCTAATTGCTATCATCAAGAATTCAAGCACCATCAAACCTTTGCAGATAAAAGATATCCACTGGAAATGTTCGCCCTTCCACTGTAAGGATCACACATGTATCCCTTGCTGGATCACTGGTTTCATTTTGGTTAAAGAAATCCCGGAATTTCTAAAAAGAAAAAAAATTAATTCTTCATTTCTCTTAGAAAAAAAGGTTCATAGTGATTTATGGAAAGGAAAAAAAATAATCTAAAACTGGCCAAAGACAGGTGAGTAGCAAGGATTACATATATGCAATATAGATTATGGATTGCAAATAAATTTTTTAAAATCACATTCTTCTAACTGTAATTGTGGAGAATCACATTTCAATGACACTCTTCACTAAAGTTTTAATAAAAATAATAAACGTTAGATTTCAAAACTGCATTCAGTATAGCATCTGAATTAACATGTAGCTGTAGTATTATTTATCTTATTTCTATCCTCTGTATTTTGTTTAACCAAAAATTAGATCAAAAGGTGTGATTCATGTTCAGTAGTTTCGATCATGCTGGTGAGTAACTCTATCTGGAAAACATAGATATGATCATACGAGTTATCAATTTATAAGGCAACTTCCTTCTGTAAACAGTAGGTGTGTTTCTGGCCCATTACTGGTTTTAGGCCACTTGATGGCAAGGATAGTCTTCACCATCTTTACACACCCTCCGGGAGTGAGTGCGAGGTTTCCTGTGGGTTAGGCCATTAATCATGTACTTTCCTGACACTTCCGCAGTACCCTGTTGGGAGAAGTGTCCCTTGGCAGTTTCCCCCAAACATGTGGCCACATCCTTCTTGTGCACCACTTGCAGCCCAGAGGAGACCTGTCTTGAGGGCTCTGGCCAATGTTGGGGGAAGGAAACACCACCAAAGAGCCTCTCTTGGGGAATGTGACCCTAAAGCACAAAGAGAAGCTGAGACTGAGAAGAGCTAAGTGACCATGCAGGCAGGCAAGTGAGCACCAGATGGGAAGCAGGTGGTGCCCGCTGCAGAGGGGGGCTGGATATCCCGTTGGGTGGGGTGCTCCGTTATTTGAATCTGGGTTCCCTTTCCATTCCCCAACTCTACTCATTTCCCTGAGACCTGGCTACATAACTACAAAGCCTGTCTTTATTTCCCTATGTACCTTTACAAAACATGCCCATCCTGCTCCGGAAACCCAGGCGCCCAGGAGCTGTGCTAATGAACGGCATCAAATTCTAAGTGAAGGGGCTCCGAGGGGTACTTCTAAAATAGCAAACTAGATTTAACTATAAAATACAGTTACGTTATATGTTATCTCAAAATTGAGAAGAGTAAGCACAGACATAAAAGTGCCACATGCCAACAAAACTATGTTGTGCTATACAGAATTTCACCCAGTACCCCTGTTCACTTTCTTTTGGGTAAATTCCCTTCAAGTCGCTTAAGCCTTCCTACATCCCTATGACATGCAGGGCACAGGTACACTAAAAGCCTCACAGACACAACTGGGAACAGACACCCCAGGTCCCCAAAGAGTAAACAGTCCATAGAAGGCAGATGTGCAAAGAACTGATCATAAAATAAACCCTCAGGCTGACTGATACTGTGGCCAGGAAAGAGCTGCAGATTACAGTCGGAGGTCAGGAACTACTAGCTTTCAGGGAGGGCTTCATGGAGGCAGTAGTACCCCTTGCCTGCACTGTAAAGGCTAAGGAGGATTATTACCAGCTGGGAAGAGAGAGACATCCCTTCACAGGACGATAGCACAGTGTGGACCAAAATGTAAAGGGGTCCTTAAGGGAGGACAGAGCCAAGGTCTAGGGCAGGCCTGCCTAGTGATCCTGAGTCATGTGACTCTCTGAGTCAGCCCTCTCATCTGCAAAATGGACAGACTGCCATCCACCCTGCAAGGTTGCTGTGAGGTTCAAATAAAGTGTGTGGGACAGCCGTGGCACATGTCTAGCCTAGAATGGCACTCAATAAGTGATGTTAGCCGTAACTCTGAAGGAACCCAAGTGCTCAGGTACACTGGCACTTTATTCGATGGGCAAGATAAGGGCAGTGAGGATGGGCGTGATATTATCAGACCTGTGAGCTGGATCCCGGACTCCAGTGAACATTCTGGAGAAAGGCAGAGGAGATAAGAGATTAGAGGCAAACAAACTAATTAATGAAGCTATCATAATAATGCAGGAGAGACAAAGTGTGAACCTGAGCAAAGCATTCCAGAAATACAACCGGTGGCAACTGGCAATCAGTGAGTGTGTGTGCACACACGTGCACATTGGAAAGAAGGCTGGAATGACTTCTTACTCAACTGGGGATAAAAACTTCTTAAAGCAATGGAGGTCTTGGCCTGAATGACTATGATCATGAAAAAGAGACTGAGAGAGAATCCAAGACTCACAAGTTTATGAGTTTAGGAGGTCCGTGGCTAGCCAGCTGCTAGACAGCTAAGGCTGGTTGGTGTGCAGGCACACAGTCAAGACTGCCACAAGCATGAAGGCTCAGCTGAAACAGGGGCCACTGGGGTGTGCAGCCTTGAGGAGGAAGAGCAGACACAGAAGGGGCCCAAAAAGAAGCCAACAAGGAGGTGGGAGAGGGGAGCTGGCAGGGCTCCAGGAACTGTGGAAGGAGGAGGAGGAAGACTTTACCAAAGGGCTTGGACAGGGGTGAATGTTACCAAAAAGGCAAGCAGAACAAGGAAGATGATGCCCTGATAATTTTATTGGAGTGGATGCCTAAACCTTACCGTTAAGGAATATGTGGTACTGAAAAGTAAAGATAGGGAGTTACTCTTTCAAGGATTAAGACTCAGCATTTACTGAGAAGGCATAAGACCTTGAAGATCTTTATTTCGAAATACAAAATATATTTTAAAAAAGTAAATAAATACAGTACCAACAAGGCAGGAATCTTGAGGCAGAATCAAGGAACAGGAAGGGGAAAATGAGTTCAAAACATCCAGAAAAGAAGAATCTGAGTCAGGTGAGAAAGAGGTAGAGTCGGCTGGGCATAGTGGCTCATGCCTATAATGCCAGCACTTTGGGAGGCTGAGGCAGGAGGATCACAAGGTCAGGAGTTTGAGACTAGCCTGGCCAGTATGGTGAAACCCCCTCTCTACTAAAAAAATACAAAAATTAGCTGGATGTGGTGGTGGTCGCCTGTAATTCCAGCTACTCAGGAGAACTGAGGCAGGAGAATCACTTGACCTGGGAGGTGGAGGTTGCAGTGAGCCAAGAACACGCTACTGTACTCTAGCCTGGGCAACAGAGCGAGACTCTATCTAAAAAAAAAAAAACACACACACACAAAAAAACCAAAGAGGTGGAGTCACACTGACATAGAGACACAGTGAGAAGCATACATCATATAAAGCCAGGGGACAGTCTATGAAATGGAATGTAAATGACACCATCTGCAGGGTTGTCTTCTAGCTCACCACAGGCTCCTTCCATGGTAGCTGCTCCTTCCTGACCCACTGGAGTGGCCACCAAGCAGCCATGTCTACCCAACACGCCTATCCCTTGGCTAACAGCCCTTGGCCCATGTAGACTGGTCCAGGATGGGGAGCTGACTCCAGCTGATCCTAAGTTCCTTCTCTAAGAACCTGGAAAGAGAAACTAGTCTCTCTTCAAATAGCTGACTTATGACAAAAAAACCATGGGAGCTACCAGCAACCATATTTTCTGCTATGTAGTTGGACACAAATAAAAGCAAATCAGTATCATAGTATCATGTGATACAGGATCAATAAATACATTATACCCAGCCATGTTATATAATTGCTCGTTTAATGGGGCTTACCTTAAGAAAGCAGCTAAAGCAATCAAAGCAGCTACTTGATCAGCCCCATCATGCTCTGCTGGACTCTGCCTCCCGGCTGCAGCCACTGCTGTCTTCATCTGCAGGCTGGGCCACCCCAGTCCTTCAGAGAAACCACAGCAGGTGGCCTAGCAGCAGGCCAAGCTCTAGGAGGTTTGAAATTAGTCTGTCACCCAGAGACCCAGCCGCTGGGGGGCAGGGGACAAGTTCTGGACTCACCTGGGCCTCTAGATCAAAATGTTCCCTAAGCCACGCCCAACCCCACTGCCACTCCCACATGGTCCTCCTCGTTCTTACCCTTTTTCACTCACTCATATCCTCTTTCTTTCACTCACATACAAACTCACAACCTATGCCCCACACATGCCCCTCACACATGGACCCACAACACACACAAGGATGACTCACACACACAGATCCACCATTCAAAGATACACAGAAACCACTGTTCACCTCACACAGAAGGCACTGGCTGAGCAGTGAAGATAGAAAGAAGGAATGGCCCAGCTCACCAAGGGTCCAGTATGTCCTGAACCACAGCAGAGCAAGGCATGACAAAGTTCCTACAAAGTTCCTACATGCTGCCTTCCGCTTACAAAACTGCTTCCAGAAAGTCATCTATATGAACTACCACAGACAGAACTGAAAGAAGCTATTCTTTTCATCTCTGTGGCATACCAAGACAATAAAAGGCAACTATAAGCAATTAATAAGTATTAGTTAACAATGAGTCTGGCTGGGTGTGGTGGCTCATGCCTGTAAATCTAGGCAGGAGGATTCCCTGAAGTCAGGAGTTCAAGACCAGCCTGACCAACATGGTGAAACCCCATCTCTACTAAAAATACAAAAATTAGCTGGGCGTGGTGGCTCATGCCTGTAGTCCCAGCTACTTGGGAGGCTGACAAGAATCACTTGAACCTGGAAAGCAGAGGTCGCAGTGAGCTGAGATCACACCACTGTACTCCAGCCTGGGCAACAGAGTATGACTCAGTCTCAAAAATAAATAAATAAATAAATAAAATCTAAGAAAAGTCTTGGACATTATAGTTTTCAACACAATGAAAACTGGAATAATTTTTAATTTAATAATTTTTAGGGGGGGGCGGTGAAAAAGATGCAGAGATGTTCTGTTTAATGTGGCCACAGAAGAGCTAACTAGAGGTGAAGTCAGCCATAGTTCATAAAAGAGCGTGCCAGCAGATACCATGGGTGAGGGTGATAACAAATTCAGCAACAGGGAGCTTTAACCCAAAAGTTACCCTGGGCAGACCTAAGACAACAGACTCCTACAGCCTGTGAAAAGGTCTGATAAACCAGACTGGGAACACATTGGACATGTACATTCGCCATGCTGAACTTTCTCTCTCCTCACGTTGTTCTATATCCCAGAAGCCACAGGGAGACTAGGAGCCAGGAGCCAGGGGCCGCATCTCAGCTGGATTACAGAACTGGCCTCCTTACTGGCGACTCCAAATCTACTCTTGTCTCATATACACAGCACTCAGAATGATCTTTCTAGAGCCCAGACATGATGAAATCACTGCCCTCTCTCACATGCTCCCATGGCTCCCAACCAGAAACAGGATGGAGTTCATCCTCCCTCACTGAGCCTCTAAGGCCTTCTGTCATCTGGCCCTTGCCAACCTCTCCATTTTAATCTTCTATTGCTTCCCATTCAATCAAATTCATTCAACCCAAGTGTGGACTCCATGCCAGACACTGTTTTAGGTGGAAGGGATAAAATAAGACAGTCAAAGTCCTGATCTTCATGGAGCTTATATTTTAGTGATAGGAGACACACAATAAACAATGGATATAATGTTAAGTAGTGACAGGTATGAGATAAACAGAAAAAAATAATCAGAATAAGGGAATAAAGAGCAATTGGGATGTGTTTTAGATAGGGCCTCTCTAAAGAGCTAATAAACGCTCAAAACTGGAATGAAATTAGGAGAGAACGTTAGACTGTCTGGGAGAAGAATGGTCTAGAAAGACGATTCCTCCAGAGCAGAAGCATGCTTGGGTTATTCTGAAGAACAGCAAGGGGGTCAGTGGGGCTGGAATGTAGGGAGCATCAGAGAAAGAGGAGGAAGATAAATTCAGAGAGGGAGTTCGGAGATAATTCACCCATGATGGCCTGGCAGGCAAGATAAGACATAAAGCTCTGTGAACACACGGTCATGTCCTGTGATTCCACTTACGCTTAGGGTGTCCTTCCCCACCTTTACACATCTGGAAAACTGCGGTCCATCTTTCAAGCATAGCTGGGAAGTCACCATCTCTATGAAAGTTTCTGGGTACCCCCCAGCAGGCTAGAATGAAGGGCTCCCTCCTTGGCTGCCTCAGTACTTTGAACACACTGAACTGCAAACATCTATTTCTGTGTCTTTTTCCCCCAAAGTCAAGAAGTGTATGAAACACCTGTATCCAGCATGGTGCTTAGCATGTATATATAGCAAGTGGTCAAAAATACATGTTGAGTTGAGCTGCTATTTAAACTAAAATATTAGTCATCGAGAGAGAAAAATAATGTAAACTTAGCCATAGAAATTATTATATATACAGAAGAAATTTTTTTTTTTTTTAGATGGAGTTTCGCTCTTATTGCTCAGGCTGGAGTGCAATGGAGCAATCTCGGCTCACTGCAATCTTCACCTCCCAGGTTCAAGTGATTCTCCTGCCTCAGCCTCCCAAGTAGCTGGGATTACAGGCATGTACCACCACCATGCCCAGATAATTTTGTATTTTTAGAAGAGACGAGGTTTCATCATGTTGGCCAGGCTCGTCTCAAACTCCTAACCTCAAGTGATCCACCTGCCTTGGTCTCCCAAAGTGCTGGAATTACAGCTGTGAGCCACAGCACCCGGCCCTGGAGAAGATTCAATTGCACAGAAAAATCTAAACATAAACAGTATAGTCATAAATAAACAAATTCAATAAATACAGGCTCATAATGAAAAAATGATAAAAAGAAGCTCCCCACTTAGGTGTGGAGAAAGACAGTATGTAGATAAATAAGACAGGTAGGTAATTATAAACTCAATTAATTACAGGCTAATTTCCACCCACAAGCTGAAAAGGAGTATCCTCTGATTGTATGAAATCTAGGACATCAGATGATCCCATTAAGAAGGTAGGCCATTCTTTCAAAAATAGGATCTTGCTAGAGGTAACTTCCCAAGAATATACAGGACAAAAGTGTTTGTGGCGAGAGGAGAAAACAGGAGGAAAGGCTCTTACCTCCGCATCCAGAGTGGCTGAAGCCACAATCAATCGAAGATCCCCTCTCTTTTTCTGAATCTAAAGAAGAAGACATTAGGAAATAATGATAATAGTGTAATACTTATGGATGAAATAATTTGATACCTGAAATGTATTTTCAAAATAATTCAGTATATCTTCCCCCCACCCCCACCCCGAGGAGGAAGGAGGTAGGGGAGCTTACAGATGAAAGGACTGACTACAAATTAATAACTGTCAAAGGTAAAGGGTAGGGGGCATTACACTATTCTTTCTAATTTTGTAAATGTATGGAATTTTCAAAGTAAAAGTATTTTTAATTATAAAAACTATAGAGAGGCCTTAAGACTCAAATTTGAATTTACTGATAATAAAACCATTTTTTCCTGATACCTAGGTCTCAAGACACTTTGAATTTATGTATGAAAAAGTATTTTAACAGCAAATAAACAATAAATGATAACACCAAGACAGAAATATGGCCAAGAAAAGACAAAAGATATTAACAGTTACTCAAAGAAATGGATAAGCAACAGGCATAGGAAAAGTAATCAAATGAGCTATAGCTAAGATATAAAATGAAATTTTTTCTCCCCATCTGTTCCACTGGCAAGGATTTTTTTTTTTTTTTTTTTAAGGCTAAAACTCAGTGTTGGCAAAGATTCAGTGAAATTGGCCCTCTTATTATACTGTTCCTGAAAAAAATAATAACGTGGTGGCATAATTCCCCAAAGTATCAAAAAGTCTAAATCTTAGGCCATGGAATAAAACAATAATGAAGGCCAGGCGCAGTGGCTCAAGCCTGTAATCCCAGCAATTTGGGAGGCTGAGGCGGGTGGATCATGAGGTCAAGAGATCGAGACCATCCTGGTCAACATGGTGAAACCCCGTCTCTACTAAAAATAGAAAAATTAGCTGGGCATGGTGGCGTGTGCCTGTAATCCCAGCTACTCAAGAGGCTGAGGCAGGAGAATTGCCTGAACCCAGGAGGCGGAGGTTGCGGTGAGCTGAGATCACGCCATTGCACTCCAGCCTGGGTAACAAGAGCGAAACTCCTCCTCAAAAAAAAAAATAATAATAATAATAATAATAATGACAATAATAACGACTAATACAGACTAACATATGTGCTAGCCAAGAGGCCCTGCATACAGGTACACAGTGTGCCCACTGTGCAAAGATGCCTGGTTGAGGGGGCTAGGGGCATCAGCAATCCAGCCCACTTGCCTCCTACCTAGCTCTGGACATCCTCCCAGAGGGGACATCTTTTTCTAATTTGCACAAAAGAACCACACAGTCTAGCTGTTACACTATGCCAGGCACTGACCTAAAAGTTTTTTGCTATCTTACTTAAGCTTCATAACAAATCATAATATACAGCACCTATGTCTAATAGAACTCTCTTCAATGATGAAGATTTTCCTTATTTGTACTGTCCAATGCATAAGCCACTAGCCACCTGTGGCTATAGAGCCCTTGAAAAATAGCCAATGTGACTGAGAACCTGATTTATTTTTTACTTTCTTCTATTTTAATTAACTTATATCTTAACAGCCACGGGTGGCTCGTGGCTACCATAGAAGAAAGTGTACCCACACAGATAAAGAGACTACTATTATCCCCATTTTAGAGGTAAGTAAACCCAACAAAGTCAGAATTTGAACCCAGGCAGTCTGACTCAACACCTACGCTCTTAATAACCCTGTTCGACCACTTCTTTCTAGACTCTAATTGGGAATCTGTCCAAAGAAAATAATCAGAAAATATGGGAAGGGAGGAAGATTGAAACAAGATCAGCTGTGAGTTGTAATTGTTGAAGCCAGATGATGGGTACATGGGGGTCATTACACACTTCTTTGGGATATGTTTGAAAGCTTAACAATAAAAAATTAAAGAAAATAAACAGAAATTCAGTAGATTTAATTATAAGGGTACAGTACTCGTTGCAATGGTATTTACAATATTTAAAATCTACAAGCCATATAAATTGCTAACAGTAGGGGAAGTTAAATACTTTATGACAGATATGTGATTAAACAGCCATTAAAAATAAAAACTTTAGAGAATATTTAATGACACAGGGAAATATCTTAATGTAATGTTAAGGGAAAATCCAAGATACAAATTAGTACATATAATTCAATCAATCCCTAGTATGCCAAAACAGATCCAAGTACACACACGTACACACACACATACACACACACACACACACACACACACACAGAAAAGAGAAGAAAACATGCCAACATTCTACCACTGCTTTTCTCTGAATGGGTAGGATTATGGATGATTTTAATTTTCTTCCTTGGTATTTTGTTGTATTTTCCAAGTTGCTACAATAACTTTTATAATCAGGCAGCAAAATAAACACAAAAATAAAAATCTGGCTGTGAAGTCATACCTTTTTTAGCAAGCCAATGGCAATGTCAGTGTATAAGGTCCTCTCATGGGCTTCATCCAGCATGATGACACTAAGAATTAAAAAGAAACTCTCAATGAGCCTCTAAAAAAACCACAGATCATCTCATCTAGACCATCAAAGAGCTTCTGGGTACTTAGTCCTCAAACAATCACTTTGCATCAAAACAGAAGTCACTCCTCTTCTTTGACAATGAGGCAATTCTTAGGTTAATAAAAATGGTGACATTAACATATCTGAATTTTAAAAATAGTGTACTACTGTTATATTTAAGTATTTTACCATCCACACTGAATTCCAACAGAATTTACTATCTGATTTTAAATGAAAACATAACCTATAACCCCACAGAGCACATAAAAATCAGAACAGTCTAGGCACGGTGGCTCACTCGGGTAATCCCAGCACTTTGGGAGGCCGAGGTGGGCAGATCATCCTGCCCAACATGGTGAAACCCTGTCTCTACTAAAAATACAAAAATGAGCTTGGCATGGTAGAGCACGCCTGTAGTCCCAACTGCTCAGGAGGCTGAGACAGGAGAATAGCTTGAACCTGGGAGGCGGAGGTTGCACTGAGCCGAGATCTTGCCACTGCACTCCAGTCAAGCGACAGAGCGAGACTCTATTTCAAAATTAAAAAAAAAAAAAAAAAAAAAAAAAAGACAAAAAATCAGAACAAAACCCAACCACCTAAAGACTGTTAAGCCATAACAATAGTCAGAGAGGCAGATGACCACAGTTGTGATGCACATGTGCGGGGGGGTCAAATATGACACCCTCCTTGAGAATACAAGAGCCTGGGTGGGACAGCATTAATGCTCTGAGTAACAAGACAGATACAAAAGGAGAAGGAAAGTGATAAAAAAAAAAAAAATTATTTGAACTCTGTATATTACATTCAACATGGGCCAGTTAGTTCTCTGTAGTCACTAACAATCCTGGAGTGTGACAGAGGGAAAATAAAAAAGACAAGTCACCAGACTATTTAAGTAATGACAGGAATTTTAAGTGCCCATTTTTGACTGTCTGTAAAGGGCTATACTACTTAAATTCTGAGATAAACACCCAGGGTCCCAACAGCCAAGGTCAAGAGAAAAGCTTTGGGGCAGCTGAACAAAGAAGTGAATCCCAGCTACTAACACACCTGCTTCCCCATCTTCCTGTGGACTTTGGAAACTAGGAAAGCTATCATAAGAAAAACACATTTACCTATATTTTGTTAACAACGGATCAACCATCATTTCCCTCACAAGCATTCCATCAGTAAGAAACTAAAAAATAAAAACACAAAGCTTTAGAAATAATTCACTTACATTATATATTAATGATATTTTTTAAGTTCAAATGAAACCTCTTTGCCAGCATGTGTACTAGTAAATTCCCATAAAGGACTATGGGAAAATGCCCCCATATTTTCATTATCAAGCAATGAAATTGTTCACGAAAGACTTTAAACACAGGGTTGTCAGCTGGAGTTGCAAATCTTTTAGCAGAATTTCACTTGCATTTATTATGAGACTATTAGCTGCCTCTTCATCGATAGTCTAATAGTATCTCATAATAGTTGAGATACTATTAGACTATCGATGAAGAGGCAGTGAAGACAAACTGGTTTCTGCCCAAAGAAACACCCTAAGACTAAGATAATTGCTCTTCAAATGTCCCAAAGACTATAGACTGCAGTTCTTGAGGTTATTAACTTAAACTTCAATTAATATTATTTTACAGAATCTAGACAGGATCATGGTTAAGAACATGGGCTATGGTGTCAGACTGCTGGGAGTTCAGATCCTGGTTCTATCTATTACTAGCTGTGTGAACCTTGGGCAAGTTACTTATCTTCTTTGTCCCTGATTGCTCATTTGTAAAATGCAAAAATGTAATTGCAAGTTACTTATCTTCTCTGTCCCTGATTGCTCAAACTGAGGTAATCAAAGTATTTACCTCACCAAATTATTGTGAAAAATAAATGAGATAGTATAGTAGTTCCTTGGTTATCCTTGGGAGGCTGATTCCAGAAACCTCCCATTCACACCAAAATTTGCAGATGCTAAAGTCCATTATATAAAATAGCACAATGTTTGCATATAACCTATGCATATTCTCTATACATATATGATAACCTTTACATATGTAATAACCTATGCATATCCTCTCATATACTTTAAATCATCTCTGAATAACTCAGAATGCCTAAAACAATGAAAATATTATATAAATAGTTGTTATGCTGTATTATTAATTTACATTATTTTTATTTTTGTTGGTTATTATTCAAGGTTGGTTGAATCCACAGATGCAGAGCCTGCAGAATACAGAGGACTGACTGTACATGTAAAGCATTTAGCATTGGACCAAGCACACAGTAATGTTCAAGAAAAGTCAGCTAATATTATTTAAGATTAATGGACGTTTATAAAATGCTTTGGTAACAGTCTTCTTAACCTACTGAATTTGTTTTTAGGTTAAGCCATCTCCCTTGCATGGTGTATCTTAGTGTTTTTACTTTTTTTGTTCTAAGTGTGGGATGCATTTCCATCACATTTTTCTTGGACCCGGTACTAGCTGCCACGTACGTACACAAGAGTGAAAGTGAGTACTTGCCACCAACAACAAAGCACCAATCAAGAACTGAGCACCTTGGAATTATGACCAAATGGAATACAAAAGGTTTTTACGGAAGGCTCAAAGGCTTTTATGGTTATGTGATCCACTGAAAATTAGCTAGTTCAAATATATCTGATGGTACAGAAAAATATTCCCTTCACCTACCAAGATGAATGTAACAAAATACAGTAACTTGGAAAATAAGGTCCATATTTTTATAAATCAGTGCATTGTTCATTCAGCTCATCTGATTATTTTTGATTTTCCTCTGTTGCAAATTAAAAGGTAACTGAGATTCTAATAACCAGTTTTCATTTCATTAGATCATTAGATTATTTTCATTCACTGTTTGATTAGACTTTGATTCCAGCATGGTGGTAGGTGGTAGACACCCTATTGAGTTGATTATACACTGATTACTATTGATGCTAATTATTTCAATATTAGCAACTAGGCCAAAGAACACACATATAAAATTCATTTTCATATGAAAATGGAAAAGTACTAATTAGTGAAAAAAAATTCATGAATTCTACACTTCATCAACTTATACTATATGGTCTCTATTTTTAAGTCTTTTACAGGCTTGTTTCTATATTTCGATAGCTATTTAAGTCACTGAAAATACAATAAAATACACATTAGAAAAGACAGCTTTGAGTCCTGGTCCTATCACTGATTGGCATAAAATATCAAGCAAGTCATTCAACCTTCCAAGCCCTTAACCTCTTCGTCTGTAGAACCAAGGACTAACTTATTTCCAAGCTCCTTTCTGGGATAAGATTCCAGGACTCTTTGAAAGAGCTCTGCGTCTCCCAGCTGACTAAAGTCTCTGAATGTCAAGTAATTTCCAACACTTTCTGCCACGGTATAATGTCCTGTACAGCAGCAAGGACTACATGTTTTTAATTCTCCCAAAATAATCTTCTTCCTTATTTACACTAGGAAAAGCAGCTTAAGCACTTTACCTTAATTCTCGTGGCCAGCTGATCGGTGCAGTCATCAAAGCGGATGCAGTAGCCCACCTCGTGGCCCAGCACTGCACCCCTTTCTTCAGCTACTCTCCCTGCAACCTTTGGGAAGAAAGATCATGCTGAAAATAGAGACATAGAAATTACTGCACAGAGCACATACTATGGAAAATCTAAAGGTCATTTATATTCTAAATAGCATGTGAACACAATGAAAAATAAAAAGAGGCAAGTTACTAGAGAACAAGCATAATAACTTTTGCAATTTATGATTATGATTATTATCATTTTGAGACAGAGTCTCACTCTGTCACCCAGGATGGAGTGCAGTGGCACAATCTTGGCGCACTGCAACCTCCACCTCTCAGGTTCAAGCAATCCTCCTGCCTCGGCCTCCCAAGTAGCTGGGATTACAGGCAAGTGCCACCAGGCCCAGTTAAATTTTGTATTTTTAGTGAAGACAGGGTTTTGCCATGTTGGCCAAGCTGGTCTCAAACTCCTGACCTCAAGCTATTACACCTGCCTCAGCCTCTCAAAGTGCTGTGAGCTACCACACCCACCCAATTATTAACTTATATATCTCACTTCATTCTATAACGGTCTTGGCGCAACTTATAAGAACATTCATAATGAAAAGCAAAATCACATAAAAATGTTACAGATCAAGATCCAAAAAATTACAGAAAAAAGTTCAAAAGATCAAAGCCAATGAGAAAATGTTAAACATAGATGTGCCAAAGTTACTTAAGTTGAGCCACAAATTCAGCTCTGAATTTAGTGGCCAAAGCAAAAAGGAAAGTAAAAGAAATGACGAGATTCACCCTGTTCCTAAAGAAAGAGCACACTAACCAGGGACAACTTTCCATCTCCACACCCGAAAATAAAGCCCATCCCCTGGACCATGAAGGCAGAACAGGAATTACCATATTCAAAAGTGAGCCCGTTTCATTTTCTCCTTGAAAGCAAAGTTTCAAGTGTGAGATACCTGGAACAGTTCACAAATGTGTCCCAGCTGCCAAAGCCACTGAGGGGGAAATACAGACAAGAACTCAGGTTTAAAATAAAGGGGGCAGATGAGTGAATGAGAAGATTAATTAAAAAAAAAAATCCAAGGTAACATAATAAAGTGAAAGTAAAAGACAAAATATTTAATGCATTATGAAGACTGTAAACTAAAGACAAATTTTTCACCTGTCAAAATACAACCAAAAAAAAGTGAGTGAAAGAAAGAGAAAAATGAATCCAATGGCAAGATCTCTGCTTTCCCCTAGAAGGCTATTCCAAAGTTAACTTACTAATAGAAAATATTTAAAATAATGAACAAGCATGAAAGTGGAAGATCAATAATGCATATCATTTAGTTTAATTTAAAAGAAAATAGGACCAGACACAGTGGCTCACACTTATAATCCCAGCACTTGAGAGGCTGAGGCAGGTCAGGAGTTCAAGACCAGCCTGCCCAACATGGTAAAACCCCGTCTCTACTAAAAATACAAAAAGTTAGTTGGGCATGGTGGCATGCACCTGTAATCCCAGCTACTCGCAGGAGACTGAGGCAGAAGAATCACTTAAACCCAGGAGGTGGAGGTTGCAGTGAGCCAAGATCACGCCACTACACTCCAGCCTGAGTGACAGAGAGAGACTCCATCTTTAAAAAAAAAAAAAAAAAAAAAAGAAAGAAAAAAGAAAAAAGTTTAGTATCCACCACATAAACTACCTAACTGAAAAGAAACAAAGGGAAGCAATATTAATAGAGGCTTCCCACGGACCCAGCACACCAATCACCACAGAAGGAAGGAGTTCAGTCTCCCTCTTTCACAGGTAAGGCAACCTTCCCAGCACCCACGCAGTTCCCAAAGTGCTGACTTTATAACATTGCTGGCACAGGAGGTGTCCTCAGGCAGAGCTTACTGCTCCAGCCTTTCCACCCCAGCAGCCCCAGGCTCAGGAGGGCAGAGGCTCCCTGCACTCAGCTTCTGAGCCAGGCAACACCCAGGCGTTTCCTGCCCATCAGTGTTTAAGACATTGAAGAGCAGATGAAGATCAGAAGCAGCTCTGCCTGGTGACTTGAAATTACAGACTGGGGAGGCCAAAACCAAATCAATCATTCAGCAGTTGGTCTATATCATGCAGGCTTTCAAAACATCTTATGGAACCAGAAAGTTATCCTACACTGCTCTACCTCTGGAGGTTGTATTTCCCAATGACCAGCATTTCACCAAGACAGATTTGTTACTGTTATTGTTCCAATTTCAACTCTACACGGTGTTATATTATAAATCTCAAAATATGGTACAGATAATGTGTGCAGAGAGATTCTAGAAACAGGGAAAACAAGCTTGCATGGATGAGCATACATAAATATATACACCTACTATGTACCCACAAAAATTTTAAGTTAAAAAAAAGAATGAGCATAAACAAATCTCTGTAAAAATATAATCATTTTATGGGTCTCTAAGATAAAAGCCAAACCTGTTTACTCTTATTCCTTCACTATTTGAATACATACATTTGCTATAAAAAGTATATATTTTTATTTTCAAACTCTATTTTAAAATTTTTATTATACTAATATAAGATTATATTCTAGGCCTGGCGCGGTGGCTCAAGCCTGTAATCCCAGCACTTTGGGAGGCCGAGGCGGGTGGATCACAAGGTCAAGAGATCGAGACCATCCTGGTCAACATGGTGAAACCCCGTCTCTACTAAAAATACAAAAAATTAGCTGGGCATGGTGGCGCGTGCCTGTAATCCCAGCTACTTAGGAGGCTGAGGCAGGAGAATTGCCTGAGCCCAGGAGGCGGAGGTTGCGGTGAGCCGAGATCGCGCCATTGCACTCCAGCCTGGGTAACAAGAGCGAAACTCCGTCTTGGAAAAAAAAAAGATTATATTCTATTGGCTTTTTAATAGATTTTTATCTCAATCACTTTAGTTCAGCTCCCGATAACCTCATCAACTAGACTAGACAAATACTATCTTTTTGAAAAAAGAGGTAAAAATATTAAAAACAAAAAAATCACTGAGCACCTACCACTGGCAAGTGCTGTGCTCTAAGCTTTCACAAATTTGTATCTCATTAAACATACACACAGCCCATGAGGTAGGCAAGACACTCTTGTATTTACAAATGACAAAACTGAAATAAGACAGGTGTAAGACCTTATTCTGAATCACAGGTCAGCGAGGACCTGGTCTTGAAGTCAAACCCAGACCATATAAGTTCAACAAGCATACTCATCACTAACTGCCTCTCACAGAGACCAAGCAACAGCTTATGCAATCTGTTTTTAAGCTCTGAGACAGTTTTCAGATTTTAATCTGCATATAAAGTACTTTCTGAGATGTAGCATTTTGAACCTGACAGCTCTATTAATATTACATGCTCTTTGCTCTTTCAAGAGAAAGCTGTGGTTTCATGTAAGCTATCCACGGTTACAAATTTGGAGCTAAAATGCAAACTGATTAAGAGCTGAGATTCCAAACCACAAACAGGAAAAAATGCTCTAATTTTTAGGTAACTGAGTTATCTTTCAAAAAATGTGACAAAAAATGTTAACTCTAGCTTTGCAATTTAGTTTCCAAACTGTTATCCCTATTTTCATACAAAAACACAACACACACACAACTTGTAAAATTGTATTACTTCTTAATTAAACACTATTAGAAAATGAACATTGGGCAAAAGAACAACATAATAATTAAAACTCAGTACAGAACAAAAATAACTTGGGGAAATAGAATTAATTTCTTATCCAGTTAATAATGGCAAACTAAAGGCTCTACTTCCTTTTCTTAAAGCTTTTTTTTTTTTTTTGAGATAGAGTAAAGGTTGGAGTGCAATGAGGCAATCATAATTCACTGCAGCCTTAAACTTCTGAACTCAAGTGGTCACCCTGCCTCAACTTCACAAGTAGCTGGGACCACAGGCAGGTGCCGGCATGCCCAAGTCATTTTTACAATTTTTTTTTGCAGAGACGGGGTCTTGCTATGTTGCCCAGGCTATTCTCAAGCTCCTGGGCTCGAGCAATCCTTTTGCCTCGGCCTCCCAATGTGTTGGGAATACAGGTATTAACCACCGCACGCAATCTTTCAGAGCTAATTTAAAAGAAACAAAAGAATTAAAACACAGTATCAACAAAACACATATGGTGGCTCAAGTACCTACACAGTGATTCTCAATTCCAAAAGGTAGTGAGCAAAGTCTGCACAGTTTGCAGGGACCACGTGATCAAGAATTTTATATTGGGAGGCCGAGGCGGGTGGATCACGAGGTCAAGAGATCGAGACCATCCTGGTCAACATGGTGAAACCCCGTCTCTACTAAAAAAATACAAAAAAATTAGCTGGGCATGGTGGCACGTGCCTGTAATCCCAGCTACTCAGGAGGCTGAGGCAGGAGAATTGCCTGAATCCAGGAGGCGGAGGTTGCGGTGAGCCGAGATCGCGCCATTGCACTCCAGCCTGGGTAATGAGCGAAACTCCTCCTCAAAAAAAAAAAAAAAAAAAGAATTTTATATCAACAGAAACCACAATTGAACATTCTCAAGCATATAAAAAAATTACTGAATGAAAAAATTCAGCCAATACAAGAAATAAAAGCAAAATAAGCAACTCAGGGTTGGCAAAACCATGGAAAATAATGGTGAGTACTCAATCAATTTAAGCTAGATTTAAGGTTAAACACCTGTGAGAATTATGATTAAGAACATGTACATTATACATCTTGAAATGAAAATGATAGGACTATATCTACTATGAATGGAGAAAGGGAAGGTGGAAAGCAGAATATATGTGCTAATTTCTTCTTCTTTCATAACAGGATACTATAACATGTAATTTGAAATATAGGTAACATCCTGATGCTTTTTCTACTCTTTTTTCTTACTTTTCTTTTTTCTTTTCTTTTTTTTTTTTTTTTGAGACGGAGTTTCGCTCTTGTTACCCAGGCTGGAGTGCAATGGCGCGATCTCGGCTCACCGCAACCTCCGCCTCCTGGGTTCAGGCAATTCTCCTGCCTCAGCCTCCTGAGTAGCTGGAATTACAGGCACACGCCACCATGCCCAGCTAATTTTTTGTATTTTTAGTAGAGGCGGGGTTTCACCATGTTGACTAGGATGGTCTCGATCTCTTTACCTCGTGATCCGCCTACCTCGGCCTCCCAAAGTGCTGGGATTACAGGCTTGAGCCACCACACCAGCCTTTTCTTACTTTTCAAACTTTAATAAATTATTTTGTGGTGAACATTTATCCAAAGTACAGTCGCTACTCCTACTTCACTAAAGTTTCCTATTTTGTTAAATTGAATAAAAAACAAATATTGGATATGATCCCATTTTCATGAAATTATTTCTATCTCACCAGTCAACCATTCATCTTCATCTTCAGGAGAAGCTTGGAATGATGTTCACAAACATTCACATGCTGGATGGTAAAATTTGGGGTTTTTAAAAAAATGTGTTTTTTTAAATTTCCTCCGCACTTTATTACTTAAAATGTTTGTAATGTGCAGTATCAATTTAACAAAAATATTCAAATCATGGCCAGGCGTGGTGGCTCAAGCCTGTAATCCCAGCACTTTGGGAGGCTGAGGCGGGTGGATCACGAGGTCAACAGATCGAGACCACCCTGGTCAACATGGTGAAACCCCATCTCCACTAAAAATACAAAAAATTAGCTGGGCATGGTGGCACGTGCCTGTAATCCCAGCTACTCAGGAGGCTGAGGCAGGAGAATTGCTTGAACCCAGGAGGCGGAGGTTGCGGTGAGCCGAGATTGCGCCATTGCACTCCAGCCTGGGTAACAAGAGTGAAACTCCGTCTCAAAAAAAAAAAAAAAAAAAAATTCAAATCATAATTCTTTTAAAAATGAAGACCTGGCTGGGTGCTCATGCTTATAATCCCAGCACTTTGGGAGGCCAAAACAGGCAGATCACGAGGTCAGGAGTTTGAGACCAGCCTGGCCAACATGGTAAAACCCCATCTCTACTAAAAATTAAAAAAAAAAAAAAATTAGCCAGGCATGGTAGTGCACACCTGTAATCCCAGCTACTCAGGAGGCTGGGGCTGGAGAATTGCTTGAACCCGGGAGGTGGAGGTTACAGCGAGCCGAGATCGTGCCACTGCACTGCAGCCTGGGCAACAGAGTGAGACTCCGTCTCAGAAAACAAAAAACAACTGAAGACCTAAATTCTTAAGGAGCAACTTCTATTCATTTAAAGCCTTTAGGAAATGTAAACAAATCACAAATGTAGACAACGCAGATAGAATCTGTCCAATACAAAAAAAAACTCACTGTAACAGCAGCCACTCTTCGAGGTTGGGTCACTCCTACCACTCTTCCTTCGGCTGTCCAGCCAGCTTCTGCAAGGTACTACAAACAAAATCACATCTAAGTATACATGTGGTACCACTTTTCCAGAAACGATCTCCCCCAAGATGCTCCTGTATTGTGTTAAAATCACTAAGAAAGGAAACAGCACAGTTCTTGTCCCGGCAGAACTTTGGGAATTATTTTACAGATGAAGGATCTGAGGCTTGGTAATGTTAGGTAATTTACTTAAGTTCATATCAAAGCTAATCAACAGAAGAACTAAGGCACAATTCTAGGATTCTGACACCCAAGTCCTGGAAAATCTCCATATACTACAGCTGCCTCAAGGAACAAAAATCATCCAGAGTTCACTCAAAACAGTGCTAAATCTGTAGAATAAAGAATTTTTAAGCATATATAAAGATGGCTCAATATAAATATCAACCACACAACACATTTTAGTCATATCAAATAAAACTGAATTATATATATATACACACACACATATATATATGTATATATATATATATGAATATATGCCATTAGATTATATTAGTACACATATATAAAATTTGATTGAACAGGCGTGGTGGCTCACGCTTGTAATTCCAGCACTTTGGGAGGCTGAGGCAGGTGAATCACCTGAAGTCAGGAGTTCAAGACCACCTGGCCAACATGGTGAAACTCTGTCTCTACCAAAAATGTAAAAAATTAGGCAGATGTGGTGGTACGCCCCTGTAATCCCAGCTACTCGGGAGGCCGAGGCAGAAGAATTGCTTGAACCTGAGAGCTGGAGGTTGCAATGAGCCAAGATTGTGCCACTGCACTCCAGCCAGGGTGACAGAGCAAGACTTTCAAAAAAAAAAAAGTGATTAAGTGTATTTATCTGATTTATGAATTTATTTAATATCTATGTATTTTTTGATTATGGCACTTAAAATCCAATATGAGGCCGGGCACGGTGGCTCACACCTGTAATCCCAATACTTTGGGAGGCTGAGGCAGGTGGATCACCTGAGGTCAGGAGTTCGAGACCAGCCTGGCCAACATGGTGAAACCCCATCTCTTAAAAAAAAACAATTATAAAAGAAAAATTCAATATGGATAACAATGGTTATCAGGTACATGTTTTTCTCACATCTAATTGTTTACAAGGAACATATATTACTTCTATAATAGAAAAAAGATTTTAAAAGTTATTGCATGTATCTGCTCATGTGTTCAAAAGAAACAAAGGAATGACAATATAGATACTAAAAAAAAATGGTTGTCTACAGAAAATGGTTGGGAAAGGTATAGAAAGAAAGGAAATGGAGGCAGGGTAACAGGGATGAAGAGAGAATAGCAATGCTCTGAATAGATCTTTTTGTGTAGCTCTGACTCTCAGAACCACAGGCATGTTACACATACTTTTCAAATACCGGAAAGACAAATAAAACCAGTAAGGATGTGGAGGGAAACCTAAAGGAAATACAAACACTAACAGATGACCCTTTCTATACTACAAATGAATAACAGAACCACACTGGAGGGAGCGGAAAAGAAAAGAATTAACCTAAGTCATGAAAGAAAAACATGTCTTGGCTGGATGTTGTAAGGCTAAAGACAGAAAGACCTGTACATAAATGCTGTAATCTAGTTAGTAAACATTAGTAAGTACCCAAACAAGGTCATGGGTTAGCAATTCTGAAACTATTTTAATGAATCAATACATAAACTGCAGAAAATGAGGACTAAGCTTCTCATTGTTGCAGATAAGTTGTAAATAAGGAAAGGCTCAAATGAGCCCTATGGTATTAGACTGCAATCAGAAGCATCTTCATAAACTCATGGTGTTTAAGATATAGATGGATAGACAGACACAGACAGCTAGATGCTTTTATAATGTATGGCTCAATATTCATAAATATATTTCCTACATCTGCTCAATGAGATTCAGCAACGGCATCTCAGTAGCACTGAGCACTCTAGCATCCAGATCCTGTTCGTGATTTCCCTTTTCTTTTTTTGAGACAGTCTCACTCTGTCACCCAGGCTGGAGTACAATGGCGCAACCTCAGCTCACTGTAACCTCCATCTCCTAGGTTTAAACAATTCTCCTGCCTCAGTCTCCCTAGTAGCTGGGATTACAGACTCCTTCCACTATATCCAGCTAACTTTTGTATTTGTTTAGTAGAGACAGGATTTTGCCATGTTGGCTAGGTTGGTCTCCAACTCCTGACCTCAGGTGATCCACCTGCCTCAGCCTCCCAAAGTGCTGGAATTACAGACATGAGGCACATGCCCAGCCCCAGATCCAGATCATGATTTCTAAACACCATTCTTCAACAAAAGGAGCCAGGGCTTGTGTAGGGAAAATATACCTCAAGCCTGAAGCATCTTGTGGTACTAGAAAGTAAGAAGTGGTCAAAAAAAAAATGAAAGCTTTTAGAAAGAAAACAGGAGCCAAAATGAAGGAGCTCCTAATGTTCAAAGATGAAACAATTTGAGCAACACAATAAATAATGACAGTATTGGGTTTTTTTTTTTTTTTTTTTTTTTTTTTTTTGAGACGGAGTTTCGCTCTTGTTACCCAGGCTGGAGTGCAATGGCGCAATCTCGGCTCACCGCCACCTCCGCCTCCTGGGTTCAGGCAATTCTCCTGCCTCAGCCTCCTGAGTAGCTGGGATTACAGGCACGTGCCACCATGCCCAGCTAATTTTTTGTATTTTTAGTAGAGATGGGGTTTCACTATGTTGACCAGGATGGTCTCGATCTCTTGACCTCGTGATCCACCCGCCTCAGCCTCCCAAAGTGCTGGGATTACAGGCTTGAGCCACCACGCCCGGCCAGTATTGGGTTTTAACGTGTAGAAAAAACAAGTATCTATGAATCTATATCGATATACACAAATAATCAAACAAATAAATAAATGAGGAAGAAAGCAGAGGTCCTCCTTACAGAAAATTCCATTTAATAAAGATAGAGGGAAAGAGGAGAAAAAATTACCACTGCTGCAGACAGGAGCCACTGCCGGGGGATGCTGAACTTAGTAGGTGAGAGTTTGAAGAAAAGCAGAATACTTGCGGTGTGAAAATATGTCCCCTAAGATACATATCAACTAAAAAGGGAAAGATAGTAGCTTCACAGGTGAAACCTGGAACCTTAACCGAGTGACCAAGGTTGCTATTACCAGTGACAAGACCTATCAACATCACAAACCCTTGATAGGATGCACTAAGGATACAATATCATCTCTATAGTATTTTTGCCAAAAATATGTAAGCTCCTTTGAGAAAACATGACATAAACCCAAACTGAGAAACATTCTACAAAGTCAATCCCATTATTCTTTTAAAGTGTCAAGTTCTTGAAAGATGAAGACATACTGAGGAATTCGCATACCCTGCAAAAGATTAGGGAGAAATAACAGCTAAATGCAATGTAGGATCCTAGAATTATTTAAAAAAGAACCTTAGTAAGAAAACTGATGAGATTTAAATAAGATCTATAGTCTGGTTACTAATATTGTACCAACATTAATGTCCTGCTTTTGATCTCTGTACTAGAAGTGGAATAAAGAGTATAAGGAAATTCTGTATTTTTTTTTTTTTGCAACTTTTCTATTATTCTACAAGTAGTTAAAAATAAAGTTTAGAAAATGACTAAGAAACAAAATGTTGTAGATAATGTAGGGTTTTTGCTATAAAAACTATAAAATTTCCCTTGTATTAAATACAAACACAAAATACTACCAACCACCATATTCAATGAAAATACAAAAACAGAACTGTAAGAATAATAGCTAAGAGTCAATAAGTACCTTACTAAGTGCCAGGAACTGTGCTGAGTGCCTTATACGCATTACCTCATTTAATCCTCAAAACAAATCCTACGAGGAAGGTAACCATCATCAACAATACACAGATGAGGAAACAAAGAGGCCACACAATTTGTCCAAGGAAACAAATAAAAATCTGTGTCCGGGACTTGAAGCTCAGCAAACCACAGTCATGACACATAAACGGAACACAACATATAATCCAACTTCAAACATACATAGCCAATCTCCTAGCAATAATATTAAGTAATTAAGAAAAATAAATTCCATAAAAATAAACCTGTCATAAAGCTAGTCACCTCAATACCTTGTGTGATTCAAACTTCTACAGCATGCTTATGATTGCTGAGAGGTGGAAATTTAAAGAAACTGAAAAAGCAGGTGTAGTGCTGATGTCATGGAGGGAGGTCACGAAAACATAGCAGAAGACCACCTGAGTTCTCCATATTTTTTCTTTTTTTTTTTTTTATTATTATTTTTAGATAGTTTTCCACTCTTTTTAAAAATCACTAAATTTGGGCCTCTAGCTAAAGCACAGAATTAGACAGAACTCCACCAGTAACAGTACTAATAAAAACTGTACTTAAGATGAGCTTGTGCCGGGCGCGGTGGCTCAAGCCTGTAATCCCAGCACTTTGGGAGGCTGAGGCGGGTGGATCACGAGGTCAGGAGATCGAGACCATCCTGGTCAACACGGTGAAACCCCGTCTCTACTAAAAATACAAAAAATTAGCTGGGCATGGTGGCGTGCGCCTCTGATCCCAGCTACTCAGGAGGCTGAGGCAGAAGAATTGCCTGAACCCAGGCGGCGGAGGTTGCGGTGAGCCAAGATTGCGCCATTGCACTCCAGCCTGGGCAACAAGAGTGAAACTCCGTCTCAAAAAATAAATAAATAAATAAATAAATAAATAAAAATAAAATAAATAAATAAATAAAATAAAATAAAAAATAAAAAGATGAGCTTGTATTCATAGCCCTTTTTAAAAATATATATATATATCATCTAGGTTCTACATATAGTTTGTAGAATTTCAAAATTATTAAGTATTTGGTACTTTTGCATGTTGTTTTTTCCCAAGGAAATGAATTACATAAATCTAACAAAAGAGAAAAACCTGCTCCATATCCTTGTTGCAATCTTGAGTTCCTCAGCCATCCCAATTTCCCTAGGCCATAATCCAAATTTAGCTTTACAATAAGTTGGAAACAGGGACGGTCTCAGAGATGGGGAACCGAGTGGCTAGGAGAAAAGAAAATACTCCTCCATAGGAAGGGAAGCAGATATTTCGATCAATAATACAATCTATTACAATGATCCAGTCATTTTCAATAGCAAAGCTTAGGTGATTCACTTTTCACCATTTATTCCCTTGTTCTTCTTGAATTTTGAACAACGTAAATGTATTTTCTATTTTTAAAAAGTGTTTACGATAAACTGTAATTCCTTAAAATAATTTAATTCAAATGTATGTGTTTTGAGCCAGCAACTCCATATTTTGTTTATTCTATAAAGGTATCTATATATGTGCAAAATGACTTACGTGTACATTGATTCCACTGCAATCATTGTGATAATACAAAACTGTAAACAACCTAAAGTCTCTCATTTGGGGATTGGAAAATTATGTTCACCTATTAGAATCTATGGAACTGAAAAAAAAAAAAAAACAGTAATACATTATGTGAAAAAAAAGACAAAGTGTGAAGGCATTATCTGGCTTCAAAATACACTCCAACTCTATACACAAAACAGCATGGTCCTTACATAAAAACAGACACATAGACCAATGGAACAGAACCCAGAAATAAATCCACACATTTAAAGCCAAGTGAGTTTTCAGCAAAAGCACCAAGAACACATCTTAGGGAAAGGACAATCTCTTTAATAAATGGTGCTAGGAAAACTGAATAATCATGCAGAAAAATGAAACCAGTTCCAACTCACCACATACAAAAATCAAATTAAAAAGGATAAAAGACTAAAATGAAAGGCTCAAAGTTATGAAATCACTAGTTTAAAACAGAGAGGAAACACTTATGACACTGGTTTGGGCAAGGATTTTTCTGGATATGACTTCAAAAGCACAGGCAACAAAAAGCAAAAATAGACAAATGGGATTGCATCAAACTAAAAAGCTTCTGTAGAACAAAGATAACGATCAACAGAGTGAAGAGAAAACCTACAGAATGGGAGAAAATAAATGCAAACTATAACCTGATAAAGGGTTAATATCTAGAATATATAAGGAGCTCAAACAATTCAACAGCAAAAAAAAACAAAACACCAATTTAAAATGAGCAAAAGGGTGTGATTCCGCCCTGCGCGGCTGTTCTCTGAAGCAGGAGTCGTTTATCTCCGTCCACCTTCTCTCCCGCCTAAGTATGTGCCACCACCCCACAGAAGTTTCAGTGTACACGGACATGAGCCCTCTGAGGCCCCAGAACTATCTTTTTGGTTGTGAACTAAAGGCAGGCAAGGTAATCACTTTAAGGTGGACAATAATGAAAATGAGCACCAGTTATCTTTAAGACATCAGTTTAGGGGCTAGTGCAAAGGATGGACTGCAAATTGTTGAAGCAGAGGCAATGAGTTACGAAGGCAGTCCAATTAAAGTAACACTGGCAACTTTGAAAATGTCTGTACAGCCAATGGTTTCCCTTGGGGGCTTTGAAATAACACCAGCAGTGCTCTTAACAGTTGAAGTGTAGTTCAGGGCCAGTGTATGTTAGTGGACAGCATTTAGTTGCTGTGGAGTAAGATGCAGGGTCAGAAGATAAAGAGGAGGAAGATGTGAAACTCTTAAAGATATCTGGAAAGCGATCTGCCCCTGGACGTGGTAGCAAGGCTCCACAGAAAAAAGTAAAACTTGCTGAAGATGATGATGACGATGATGATGATTTTGATGATGAGGAAACTGTAAAAAAAAAAGCACCAGTGAAGAAACCTACACAAGATACTCCAGCCAAAAATGCACAAAAGTCAAGTCAGAATGGAAACAACTCAAAACCATCAACACCTAGATCGAAAGGACAAGAATCCTTCAAAAAACAGGAAAAGAACTCCTAAAACATCAAAAGTTCTGTAAAAGACACTAAAGCAAAAATGCAAACAAGCATAGAAAAAGGTGGTTCTCTTCCCGAAGTGGAAGTCAAGTTCATCAATTACGTGAAGAATTGCTTCTGGATGACTGACCAGGAGGCTATTCAAGAACCCTAGCAGTGGAGGAAGTCTCTTTAAGAAAATAGTTCAAACAATCTGTTAAAAATTTTCCATCTTATCTCATTCTGCAAGTTGGTATCTGGCTGTCCTTTTTATAATGCAGAGTGAGAACTTTCCTTACCATGTTTGGTAAATATTGCCCAGGTTCCATTGCCAAGAATGTGTTGTCCAAAACGCCTGTTTAGTTTTTAAAGAGGAATTCCACCCTTTGTTTGGTTTTAGTTATGTATGGAATGTTATGATAGGCCGTAGTAGCAGCGGCGGTCAGACATGGCAATGGTGGGGAGACAGAAATACACACGTGCAATAAAACTCAGTATTTTACTTAAGTTAAAAAAAAAAAATAGGCAAAAGACCTGGACATTTCTCAAAAGAAGACGCACAACAGGTTTATTATTTAATATATATATGAAATAATGCTCAACATCACTCATCATGAGGAAAATGCAAATCAAAACCACAATGAGTTACCACCTCATCCTAGTTAGAATGACTACTATCAAAAAGATGAAAGACAGCAAATGTTGGCAAGAAAGTGGAGAAAAGGGAACACTTGCACACTGTTGGTGGAAACATAAACTAGTATAGCCACTCTGGACAACAATATGGAGGTTTCTCTAAAAATTAAAAACAGAACTATTATATGATCCAGCAATCCCACTACTGGGTATTTGTTCACAGGAAAGGAAACCAGAACATCAAAGAGACATCTGCACTGCCATCACTATTCACAACAGCCAAGATACGGAATCAATGTAAGTGTCCATCAACAGATGAATGGATTTTTAAAATCTGATATATATACACATATACACAATAGAATACTACTCTGCCATAAAAAAAGAATGAAATCCTGTCATTTGCGACAACATAGATCAGGGGTCCCCAAACATTTTACACAGGAGGCCAGTTCACTGTCCCTCAGACTGTTGGAGGGCCGGACTATGCAGGGTGTGACACCCTTCACAGCCAGCGCTGCTGCCTCCACTATCCCAGACAGCGGAATACAGTGTCACAGACCCAGCACCGCCTCCAGTGCTGTATACAGGGATGGCGGTGATCAGCCTGTGACACTGTGTATACAGCGTCCTGGACATCTGCAGCAGCGGTGGGCCTCTTCTGTGGGAAGCCCACTGCTGCATGTTTCCCCTATTATAAGACACCTCCTAAAAATAAGACAGCCCCCATCTTTTGGAGGTAAAATTACTATAAGACAGGGTCTTATAATAGGGGAAACACGGTGTGTAGTAATGTGGGGGGAGACTTTTGGGCAAAGGGAGGTTATAGGGGCCATTATGTTGTTGTACATTTGGGAGAATATGGGGGCCATTGTACTGTGTAGTAATGGTTATAGTGCTTTGCCTTTCTTCCTACTTCTGCTGTTATTTCACACTGCTTCCAGTGATGTGGGACGCCGCAGCCGCAGACCGGATGTGCATCATATGATGCGCTTCCGGAGCCGTGACGCGTACGGCCGCGTCACCAAAGTAGTACTGTACGTGAGCGACGCCGCGCTTTGCGCATCCTGTGCTCCTCTCTGACCATCAATGAAAGAGGTGCCCCTTCCTGAAGTGTGGCGGGGGCCGCATAAATGGCCTCAGGGGGCTGCAGTTTGGGGACCCCTGACACAGATGAACCTAGAGGACATCTTTTTTTTTTTTTTTTTGAGAAGGAGTTTCGCTCTTGTTGCCCAGGCTGGAGTGCAATGGCGCGATCTCGGCTCACCGCAACCTCCGCCTCCTCGGTTCAGGCAATTCTCCTGCCTCAGCCTCCTGAGTAGCTGGGATTACAGGCACGCGCCACCACGCCCAGCTAATTTTTTTCTATTTTTAGTAGAGACGGGGTTTCACCATGTTGACCAGGATGGTCTCGATCTCTCGACCTCGTGATCCACCCGCCTCGGCCTCCCAAAGTGCTGGGATTACAGGCTTGAGCCACTGCGCCTGGCCCCTTTGTGACTTTTGATTTTTTTTTTTTTTTTTTTTTGAGACAGAGTCTTGCTCTGTCACCAGGTGGAGTGCAGTATCGCAATCTCGGCTCACTGCAACATCTGCCTCCCAAGTTCCAGCGATTCTCCTGCCTCAGCCTCTTGAGTAGCTGGGACTACAGGCATGCACCACCATGCCTGGCTGATTTTTGTATTTTTTAGTAGAGATGGGTTTTACCATATTGGTCATGCTGGTCTCGAACTGCTGACCCTGTGATCTACCTACAACTAATTCAACAACAGGGAAGACTCAAACACATAATGTTGGACAAATGAAGGCATGTTACTCCTTTATAAAATTCAAAAATAGGCAAAACTAATTTATAATGTTACTAGCAGAGTAAGTTACCTTATATTCACGATTGTAGGGGTGGACAGAGAGGGCAGTTAGAGACCAGAATGGGACACAGAAGAAGAGTTCTTGGGGGTTTGGTAATGTTCTGTTTCTTGATATGGGTGTTGGTAACACAGATGTATTCCACTTGCGGAAATGGACAAAGGTGTACAATTATGATACAGGTACTTTGGTACTTTCCTACACATATTTCATACCTCCAGAAAATTAACATTAAAAAAGGAAAGAAGGACCTGCAAAGTCTCTCAAGCTTGGTCAGTCTTCAGTCTTCAAGTCAAAGTTCTCAAGACACACTCTGAACTCACCCTACACTTCTCCCCCCCAATACCTCTAACCACAATATTCACTGGCTTGGAATATCTTCTCAGTCAGCTCCCACGGATAATTCAGGTCGATTTCAAATGCCAGTTCCATTACAAGGCCCTTCTTGATCCTTCTTTCTACTCCTATCCACACCAAATATGATTTTTCCCCCTAAGAAAGAATTCTTCCATAGCACTGCATAATTCTATAACAGTTATTTTTATTTACAACCATAACAATATTCATTTTACCCCACCTCTTCAACTGTAACTATTTAAGGATAAAAACTCTGTATTACACATCTTTGAATCAGTGTCCATTGTAACTTTCAGGGATGGCTATTCCATTACTATTTTGGAATTATAAAAAATCAAAGACAAACTGTTACTTTAGTACTAATCAAAGAAATTATAAGCCCCAAAAGTTTGATAAAAAATATCTAGTTGAAGTGAGTATTTCCTGAGAGGAGACCTTAAAAATGTAAATGATAGGCCAGGTGCAGTGGCTCACCCCTGTAATCCCAGCACTTTGGGAGGCCAAGGCAGGCAGATCACCTGAGGTCAGGAGTTCAAGTCCAGCTTGGCCAATATAATAAAACCACATCTCTACTAAAAACACAAAAATTAGCTGGACGTGGTACCAGGTGCCTGCAATCCCAGCTACTCAGGAGGCTGAGGCAGGGAGAAACGCTTGAACCCAGCAGGCAGAGGTTGCAGTGAGCTGAGATCACACCACTGTACTCCAGCCTGGGAGACAGAGCAAGAATCTGTCTCAAAAAAAAAAAAAAAAAAAAAAAAAAAGCCGGGCACGGTGGCTCAAGCCTGTAATCCCAGCACTTTGGGAGGCCGAGGCGGGTGGATCACGAGGTCGAGAGATCGAGACCATCCTGGTCAACATGGTGAAACCCCGTCTCTACTAAAAATACAAAAAAAAAAAATTAGCTGGGCATGGTGGCACATGCCTGTAATCCCAGCTACTCAGGAGGCTGACGCAGGAGAATTGCCTGAGCCCAGGAGGCGGAGGTTGCAGTGAGCCGAGATTGCGCCATTGCACTCCAGCCTGGGTAACAAGAGCGAAACTCCGTCTCGAAAAAAAAAAAAAAATGTAAATGATAGTAAAGAGAGTTCTCAAGTTATAAAATCCTTCCAGCTTAATTGAAGTGTAAAGATACATATTAAATACGTACTCACCTGAGGAATCTGTGTGCTCTTTCCACATCCTGTTTCACCAACAATCACCACTGTCTGATAATTTTCTATCAAGTATAAAATATGATTCCTAAGCTGAAAAAGAATAACACACATTGTAAATAGCCATACATTGTCTCAAAAGACCTAAACAACAATATTTAAACATTGTGAAATGAGCTGTTTTCGAAAGAAATTTTAAAAAGAACTATCAAAATGTATTTCTAACTCTCAGGTACTATTCCTCTCAGTATGAGCTGAAACAACTGCAATTAAGTGTAACACTTATCAAAATACATAATGCATGTGCCCTTTAAGAGTTTCACTCAAAAAACAACCAACCAACCAAAAAAAAAAAAAAAAAAAAAAAGCCGGGCCCAGTGGCTTATGCCTACAATCCCAACACTTTGGGAGGCTGAGGTAGGTGGATCGCCTGAGGTCGGGAGTTCGAGACCAGCCTGACCAACATGGAGAAACCCCATCTCTACTAAAAATACAAAATTCACCAGGCATGGTGGCGCATGCCTGTAATCCCAGCTACTCAAGAGGCTGAGCAAGAGAATCGCTTCAACCCAGGAGGTGGAGGTTGCAGTGAGCCCAGATCATGCCATTGCACTCCAGCCTGGGCAACAGGAGAGAAACTCCATTTCAAAAAAAAAGATTTTCACTCATAAGAAATTATAGACATACTACTACATGTGCACAAAGACATAAATACAAGCATACTCATTACAGAGTTGTTTATAACAGCCAAAAATTCAAACAGCCTAAATGATGATCAACAAAAAGTTTGGTTAAATCAGTTATAAAATACTCCAATAATGGAATAACTTGCAGTTAATAAGAAGAGGAAATATCTATTTGTACTGATATGGAATGATCTACAAGATATGGTAAGAAAAGGAAGTAAGATATAGAACAGTGTGAATAATAAACTAGCAATTTGCATTTTTTTAATGGCAAACACGTATCTACTTGTTTATGTGTAGACTCTTTGTGGGAAAAAAACAAAACAAGAAGCTTCTGCTCCCAGAGAGGCTGACATGTTCTTACACTAAGGACAAGACACAAAGCAGAGATCAAGAGGCATTTACAAGACTGGGCCTAATCAGAAGTGAACATGGCAGATTTGCATCCAAGCTGGAGTCACTTTTGCCTATACAGCAGCCTACAGACAAGGGAACAGGTGCCTCGTAATGGTGTTGAGGAAGAGGCAATGATCTTTAAAGATTTGTTGCTGCTAGGCCGGGCGCGGTGGCTCAAGCCTGTAATCCCAGCACTTTGGGAGGCCGAGGTGGGTGGATCATGAGGTCAAGAGATCGAGACCGTCCTGGTCAACACGGTGAAACCCCGTCTCTACTAAAAATACAAAAAATTAGCTGCGCATGGTGGCCCGTGCCTGTAATCCCAGCTACTCAGGAGGCTGAGGCAGGAGAATTGCTTGAACCCAGGAGGCAGAGGTTGTGGTGAGCCGAGATCGTGCCATTGCACTCCAGCCTGGGTAACAAGAGCAAAACTCTGTCTCAAAAAAAAAAAAAAAAAAGATTTGTTGCTGCTTTAGTTCCAACATCTGTTTTGTTTTGTTTTTTTGAGATGGAGTCTCACTCTGTTGCCCAGGCTAGAGTGCAATGGCACAATCTTGGCTTACTGCACCCTCTACCTCCTGGGTTCAGGGATTCTCTTGCCTCAGCCTCCCAAGTAGCTTGGATTACAAGCATATGCCACCACGTCCAGCTAATTTTTTGTATTTTTAGTAGAGATGGGGTTTCACCATGTTGGCCAAGCTGGTCTCGAACTCCTTGCCTCATGTGATCTGCCTACCTCGGCCTCCCAAAGTGCTATAGGATTATAGGCATGAGCCACTGTGCCTGGCCTCCAACTTCTGTTTTTAAAGCTACTTTTACTTTTTGTTCGAATGGGAAAAGGGATGGTGTAAAGGTAAGTTTTTTTTCCCTTTTTGTCTAGATTTATCTTTAACATCTTATAAGATCTCAACTGTACTTAAACTCTGCTTTGCTTTATCTCAATAACATATACCCTTCTTCTTACCATTTTAATTTCATCAACATTTCTCAACTTCTTGTTGCTTTTTTTTTTTTCATTTGCTGTTTCATTTATGTTATCTTATAAGTACAGTTGGGAGACAAAGAATAGGCAAGAAAAGGCCAAAATTTAGATATTTGGGCAAACAATAAGTTCCCTTGTACTTGAGCATTTCCTACATGTCAGGTATTCTGCTAAATGCTCTGCATGAACAATCTAATCCAGTCCTCATAACAGTCCAATGAGGTAGGTGCTACTATTAGTCCCACATCATAGATACAGAAAAAAAGCTCAGAATGGGGAAATGAGGCCACACAGCACACAAATGGTAGAGCTTGAGTTCAAACCCTGAAGTCTAGCTCCAGAGTCCAGACGCTTCATCACTGCTCAAACTGTGTCCCTCAGTGGTGAAAAAGCAAAAGTGAACCTATCATCTCATCTCCTGAGAGTCAAACTTGCTAACATTCACACGTAGTGAATGACGTGAGTCACTAGAGGAAGAAACCGGGAGACAGTCAGTTCACACGTGACTAAAATATTGGGAGACACATAAAACTCCAAGTAAGGCAATCTGGCTAAATTAAGAAGGCTGCTGTTTCCTATCTATCTGAAAAAAGAAGCTATTAATAGAAGAGGAATTATCAGCACAGTCTAGTCAAAAAAACCAAACAAAACAAAACAAAAACTCCCTGAGTGTAAGAACTTGGCACTTTTCAACTGCTCACACCTGTAATCCCAGCACTTTGGAAGGTCGACATGGGAGGATCATCTGAGGTCAGGAGTTCAAGACCAGCCTGACCAACATGGAGAAACCCCGTCTCTACAAAAAAAAAAAAAAAAAAAAATGTATATGTTATGTGTATATATATAATCTTAAGGACTTTCAAGATTTATAAGGTTAACTAAAAAATACATAATATGAAAAGTCTTCCCTTAGGATAAAGGTTTCTCTGAGCTCACTGTGTTGTAGTAAGAGAAGGGCACCATTCCCTTCAGTGCTGAGCATAAAGCTAAGCAGACACACGATTCAAGCCCACGGGTTGAACATGATTACTTGACGTACCTTGAACACTGGCAGCTTCTGCCTCTGCTGCTCTATGGAAAGGGAAGCGTAAGGGTTGTAAACAACTGTTGTCCCAGAGTTTTCAGCCAAACTTTGTCTCTCTTCAGAAATGCTTACACCTGGCCCCTCTGTACCTGCAGCAGAAATGTTTTTTCAGCTTCTCTGATACAATGAACAGAAAAAGGTGTTAAGGTTACAGATCTTCAAAGATGAAGGTATACAATAGAAATAATACTTTTTATCTCAAACTACTCAAAGGTATTCAACTTTAACTTTAGGAAAGCATCCAGAAAAGTGCCTTTGAGGAACCAAAAATCTTCCCTAAAGGCTTCACCGCAGTGTCAAAAACAAAAGAGATGGCAGTCCCCCGAGCTCCAAATTGCCCACTCAGAACTGTGTATTCCAGTGTGCAGTGTCTTTAGTTCTGGCCTCCATGTCCATGTGATTACTGAATTCTTAACAGCAGAGAAAGAAACCCAGTGGGAATTAGCTGAGGTGAAAGGATGAATCCTGTTACTGTGGGATGCCAATAAGGCTCACAGATGACAGAAACTGGGCATGACTTTCTCCTTCTCTCATCTTGGAACCTCTTGCAGGTTCCTTCCAGCCCCTTGGGCTGGCTACTCTACAGGAGCTAGAAACAAGGCTGCTGGCAGTGCCAGGGTCCACACTTACAATCCTCTACCAACCATTCATCACTCACCCAGCAAGGACCAGCAAGGATGGACCAAGGGCCCACTTTGTGCCAGGCATTGCTCTAAGTACTAGAAACACTGCAGCGAACAATACAGATGCCAGCCCTACCCTCACAGAGCTCACTTGCTTTTTTAATTCGTCCGCTCAGGGGAAGGCAACTTAGTGCGTAAAGTGGTCCTAAGTGCTATGGAGAGAAATAAAGACACTGTAAGGGGGACTGGAAATCCCAAGTATGTGTTCTAATGGAGGGCTGGGGAGGTTCTTTTATACTGGACGGCCAAGGACTGACTTCTTCTCCCCGCTTAGGTCCGATTCCCACCCCAAGGCAATCAACCATGGCCAGTGGAATGGGAGGCAGTAAATGACAGTCCCCACTGGAACCATGGAGTCGGAGTGGTTAGATGAGAAATGCTATTCCCAGAAACGGCCATGCTGGCAGATTAAACAAGAGATCTTCACCCCAGCTTCTTGCTAAAAACAATGGCAAACTGGTGCTCAGAATGATGAAGAATAGGGAAGCCATATCCCATCATGAAAACCTGTTGAAGGTTCAATACACTCTTAGCTCAAACAGAAAACTCAGGAGAAATATGAGTTTAAATTTTATGATCAGCTTCCATAACTTTTCACGCTGATTTGCTGCTGTAACCCTAGGACAGAACTAGGATTAACAGGTAAATGACACAGGATTCAAATTTCAACTCAAGGTAAGGAAGATACTTCTAAAAGGTAGCACTGTTCAGCACTGGAGTATGCTGCCTCGTGAATGAATAAAAATCCTCCCTAGAGCAAACCCATGCTATACAGCCTCCTGCTGGGGCACTACAGTGATAATAACCCATAACTATCATCTCCTAGGTATTATGAACTCAGAATCTGTCATGCTATGTGAAGGTACAGGAGCTTTGTAACAAGAATATTCAGCCCAGTGACTTATTTTTACACTTTTTATGGTTCTCAGATTGCTTCAACAATCTGATAAAGGCTATCAACTCCCTCTCCTAAAAAACACACCAGACATGGCCATGCTCAGTGACTCACACCTGTAATCCCAACACTTTGGGAGGCTGAGGAGGGCAGATCACCTGAGGTCGGGAGTTTGAGACCAGTCTGACCAACATGGTGAAACCCCGTCTCTACTAAAAATACAAAATTAGCTGGACGTGGTGCCGCACACCTGTAATCCCAGCTACTCAGGAGGCTGAAGCAGGAGAATTGCTTGAACTCAGGAGGCAGAGGTTGCAGTGAGCCAAGACTGCGCCACTGCACTCCAGCCTAGGCAACAAGAGCAAAACTCCATCTCAAACACACACACACACACACACACACACACACACACACACAAACACACACACATAGAGAGAGAATTTACCAAAATATAAAAATTCTGGGTGTCCACAGACCTCCTAGAGCTAAGTTTAGAATCACTGGTTTAGATTTCTGACCCTTTTCCATTTACTTCCAGGAACACAATTGTGTTTCAGGGGTTAAGATTGCCAAAAATAGGCCGGGCGCGGTGGCTCAAGCCTGTAATCCCAGCACTTTGGGAGGCCGAGGCGGGTGGATCACGAGGTCGAGAGATCGAGACCATCCTGGTCAACATGGTGAAACCCCGTCTCTACTAAAAATACAAAAAACTAGCTGGGCGTGGTGGCACGTGCCTGTAATCCCAGCTACTCAGGAGGCTGAGGCAGGAGAATTGCCTGAACCCAGGAGGCGGAGGTTGCGGTGAGCCGAGATCGCGCCATTGCACTCCAGCCTGGGTAACAAGAGCGAAACTCCGTCTCAAAAAAAAAAAAAAAAAAAAAAAGATTGCCAAAAATCAGGTAAGTGGGGCATTGTTACGTTGCTTTTGCCAAAATGTTGACCTTCCTCTCAACAAGATAAAAAGATGGAACAGGACCTGGAACAACGCCCATGCTCAAAGAGGCAGGTTTCCTTTCCTTTTCTTTCTTCCCTTCTTGTCGCTGTATCTTAATAATTCCTTGTAACTGTTACCCAAGAAAACAATGACAAATACCTTATCCTCTTCTGCTGTTTTTAACACGTCTTTTGCACTACTGCATTCCTCCCTTGTGTCTTTTTTTTTTTTTTTGAGACAGTTTCACTCTTGTTGCCCAGGCTGGAGTGCAGTGGCACGATCTCAGCTCACTGCAATCTTCGCCTCCCGGATTCAAGCAATTCTCCAGCCTCAGCCTCCTGAGTAGCTGGGATTAGAGGCATGCACCACGACACCTGGCAAATTTTTGTATTTTTTTAGTAGAGATGGGGTTTCATCATGTTGGTCAGGCTGGTCTCGAACTCCTGACCTCAGATGATCCGCCCACATTGACCTCCCAAAGTGCTGGGATTACAGGCGTGAGCCACTGTGCCCAGTTGAGCTCTTTCATAAGTACAGCTATGTCAGCTGATAAACAGTGTATCTTCTCCTCATGAAAGACTTCCTGTAATCTACGGCCATACCACACTGAACACACCTGATCTCATCTGATCTTGGAAGCTAAGCAGGGTCGGGCCTGGTTAGTACCTGGATGGGAGACTCCCTGGGAATACCAGGTGCTGTAGGCTTTTAAAAAAATAAAAATAGGCCGGGCACAGTAGCTCACCTAGATACTGAAAGGCCTCTGTAGCTATAGGCCTACAGTATATGCCTGGTCTTATATCCAGCTTCAGCCACCTCCCTGACTTTCACCCTGTATTTTCCACAATCTACTTCACATTTGAATTTCCTCATTAAGAGTATTATTGCCATCATGGAGATACTGTTACTGTAATAAGATACTGTAAAGTTTTCATCATGCACATGTATTTATACTTTCATGCAAATGAAAGTGACTAACACGAAGCAAGGACCCAAAAATTGTGTATTAAAGTTATTTCCATTTCAACTAATAACAACACAATTTACCTAGACCAGTGGTTCCCAAATTTTGATGCATACTGGAATTCCTTAGAAACTTTAAAAAACACTGATGCCTCACTCTTAGCCCTCCAAAGTTCTGAATTGGTGTGGAGTGCAACTGGACGTCAGGGCTTTTCAGAGCTTCCCAAGTGATTCAACTATAAAACAAACTTGAGAATCACTAATCTAGACCGTCACCCAACCCCAACCCACAGATCAAGTCATTACTGACTTCATCTTCTCCCACATCTTACTCTAAAATGTTTCTCCAACAGGACCCTACTCTAAGCTCCCAGGTCAGAATTGAGGTTTTTAACATCCCTCCTAGATTTCGGTAGTACCTTCTCTAATTTCCTCCTCCATACATTCTGTATTCCACTGCCAGTGTTATGTTTCTAAAGTAAAACTGATTTGTCCCTGTTTAAAAACAATGAAGTTCAAATTTTTTAACTTGTCATGAAGACCTTTCACAGTGAGCCCCCCTACCTACTTTCTAACTTCATCTCCTGTCATACCCCAAAATATACCCTAGCGCTTCACCATCACACTGCTCTATTATTTTGGTTTTCTCAACATTCTAAAGGCACAAATCCGATTCTGCCTTTGTTCATGATGCGCCTTTTGCTTAGAGTTCCATTTCTCTATGAAACAAAACCTTATTCATCCTTTAATTTTCACTCCAAAAATACCACCTTAATGAAGTATCTCTTATCCACACATTCAACTTTCCCTCCCTCTTACATACTTCCATATAATTATAATAGTAACCTATCTAGTGCTAAGAGCCTTTTGTGTATTATTCTCATTTAATCCTCACAAGAATACTTTGGGTAGGTATCATAACCAATTTACAGATAGAGTAATTAAGACTTTGAGAACTTAAGTGACTATCAATTCATCAACTTAGTAAGTTGTAGACAAGCTGGGCACTGCAGTCTGACTCTAGAGGTCATCTTCTTTACCACCACCTTACTCTGCCTCATTGTAAAATCTCTTCCAGAGGACATCTAACTTTATATTCAACTAAGAGAGAGAGAGGGCAACATGAGAGCAGAACCGTGAGCATTCATATTTATCTCCTGAACACAGGCCCTCAATGGATGAACTAAATAATGAAATAGAACTCTTAAAGTAACTCCATATTCTTTAACCAAAATAGTACCCTGGTCTGATTTCAAAAAATTCATTCAGGTCTTTATTATACCTAACACTTTCACCTGTTACTAAAAGCGTGAATAAATTAAAAGTATTCTTTACTTATACGTTCCTAGTTTTGGATGCAAATAAAACTCAGGATGGCTAACTGGCTGATGACTTGAAATGCTGAATCATAACTGTCAAGTGACAAACTACAAATTTTTTAAAAGCATTAAACACATTTCTTGCTTGGGTTTCTCTCTCACATCACTTATATGCATGGTCAGAATTTCAGGTAACCACTGAAAAATTAAAAGCTTTGCTCATATTACATTCTTTGTGTCATTTCGTTTTTGCTGCAATATACTTTGCACATCCAGATCTGCAGGGGTGCAGGTGGTGGGAAAAAAAAAATCAAGCTGGTAGCTGTAATTTTAAAACTTTTGTTTTTTACAAGAATAAATAATTCTTGTAAAAAGTAATGCATCTAGTATGGTGTGGCATATATACATTCAATAAAAACCTGATTGATGAGTAAATATTGAGACAAATCAAAGCGTTTTGTGATTGTGATTCATGTCTGCAAGAGAGGGAGTGGGTCGCAGCCAATACGAAGGAGTGTTCCATTTCCCGGTAGACATTCGGAGTAGACACAATTACCCTAAAAGACAACAACACACTTTCCCTTTTTCTGAGCATTTATTCTAAGTATGACAACGGGTCGTGCTTATCATTTAAGCCTACAGGATAGAAGTTATTGTTCTGCCCATTTTACAGGTAAAGAGGTCATGGCTCAGAGGCGTTAAGTGACTCGCCCAAGGTCACCTTACTACTACAAGGCAGAGATGAAAATAGAACCCGGACAGTATGACTCCATAACTTGGGCTTGCAAGCCCTGAGCAGCGAGCAGTATTGTCTGTCGGGCCCCAGCCCAACCCCAGGGCGGTAACGAGACGCGAAGGGGAGCCTTAGGATTCCCGATCTCGCCGGGTAGGCAAGACAAGCATCAGTAACGAGGAAGACGAGGCCCAAGGAGGCTGGAAGACTTTAACAAGGTCACACAGATTTTCTGCCCAAGCTAGGGGAGCACCCCCGAATCCCTGGGACCACTGGGGCGCCTGAGCCACAGAGTCCACCCGCAGAGGCGGCAGCGCCCAGCTCGCCGAGGTCAGGCCTGCAAGCAGTCTGCAGGCCCTAGGGCGCCGGCCGCGGCGCCAAGACCGAAGTCAGGCCGCCGCATCTGACCAGCGTTCCACCAAAGGCCTTACCGGGTCGCCAGAACTTCACCGGTCCCACGGGCGCAGCCATGCTGGGGTAAAAGGTCACGAGGCAGGCTCCACCCCCGCGCCGTGCACGAGGCCCCCAGGTGGGGGGCGTGGCCCCCAAAGAGGCGCTGCCTTGGCGGATCCGGCCGTGTGACGGCCACGCCCCCATGGCCACCGCCCCGTCTAAACCACGTGATCCACTGCCAGGCCCCGCCGAGAGCTCCGGCCCCGCCCCCGAGCCCACATGATCCTGCTCAGCCATTTTGCAGAAAAGGGCGCGCTCCTCTGCCTCACTCTTTAGCATGGAGGGTCGGTGCTCCAGGCGACCTTCTAGGAGCGTGGTGTGTCCTGAACGGCGTCCTCACACTTAGGAAGGACCGGCTTTGGGAGAGGACCGCTGGCCCGAGAGTGGAACTTTGCACGCAGTGGGCGTTGAAGCAGTGCTTTCTGGATTAAATACGAAATATGATTGTTACAAACTAGTCCAATTTGGCGACTTCTCTTTTAGTCTCATTTTCAGATTGAAGGATAATAATAGGAACTACCTCTTGGGTTGGATTTGTCAGTAAATATTGGGCGCCTGCTGTGCGCCCAGGTACTGCGGCACAGTGCCCCCAAATAAAACAATGTAAAATGATATGGAAGTCTTAAGGGACCTTGAGGGCAATGGGGAAAAACAGGGATTGGGGGTAGGGTGGAGAGAATAGGTTGGAAGAAGAGACTAAAAGTGGGTAGATCAATTAAGGTAGTCCACTAACTCAGTGCTTCCTCCAATTTGATGCCCTTGGGTCAAATGCTTGTTAAAAACACAGATTGAAGGCCTCAATCCAATTCCGAATCGATGTCCTGGGACATGGCCTGGGAACCTGCATTTTAAGAAGCTCCTGAACTCTTAGGATTAACAAACCTGGGAAAGATTTCAGTAATCCATCAGAGGAAGGTGAGGTCACAGAAAAAAAGTTACACTAATCCTAAGGAGCACTAAGGAGGGGTGATGAGCTCAAGTGGAAGAAATAACTTTCTAGGTAGACAATTAATTGGAAGGAAGTGAGAGGCTTCAGAATCTATGCATTTTTAAAGCTGTGAAGAAAATTCTCTATTCTTTGAAAGAAATGGCATGATTATGCAAGGGCAAGGGCTTTTGTGGACAACCAGTCCAGACTTGGAATCCTAATTTTGCCGTTTTCTAGCTTCTAGCTGTCATTTCATTTTGATTGTAAAATGAGGTTTAAAGGGGTATTAAATAAGATAACATGTAAGGTAGGTAACAGTACAAAACATAGCAGGCATTCAATCAACGTTAGCTCTCATTTCCTCAACTCAGAGCAAATCCACCAGGGGTAAAATTCTGAATTTACCTGCATAGATTCTTTCAACAAATAATCTCCTTTGATTTATTTTTATATTAATTAATATAGGGATTCATTTATTTTATTTTATTTTATTATTTTAAATTTTTATTTTTTTGTTTTTTGTTTTTGTTTTTTTTTTGAGACGGAGTTTCGCTCTTGTTACCCAGGCTGGAGTGCAATGGCGCGATCTCGGCTCACCGCAACCTCCGCCTCCTGGGTTCAGGCAATTCTTCTGCCTCAGCCTCCCGAGTAGCTGGGATTACAGGCATGTGCCACCATGCCCAGCTAGTTTTTCTGTATTTTTAGTAGAGACGGGGTTTCACCATGTTGACCAGGATGGTCTCGATCTCTCGACCTCGTGATCCACCCGCCTTGGCCTCCCAAAGTGCTGGGATTACAGGCTTGAGCCACCGCGCCCGGCAATATAGGGATTCAATACCTGTTAATCCCTCTGCCTAGAATTCTCCATTCATCCTTTAAATTATCCTAATCCTTTAAAGGGCCAGCTCTAAATTATCTATCCAACTTAAGCATTCCCCTTGTAGCTTAAGAACCTGTATTCTCATTTTTGTGAGAAAATCTCTATAGTTGACTTGTAGTTTACCTGCCACCACTATTACACAGGGAACCTATTGAGGACAAAGACCATGTCACATTCACATTCATACACCAGTAACAAGTGCCTATTGAATAATGTATAGATGAACATCACGCTTTAGGCTTAGTTTATATGACATTGATCCTTCCTTGTTTTATTTTTGTCTTATTTTTACTAACAGCCCAAATATGGAAACCAAGGTTTATACATGAATATAAGGCAAAATGAAATAAATGCCACTTTTAAGATTATTTCATGGCCAGGCACGGTGGCTAACACCTGTAATCCCAGCACTTATGGGATGCTGAGGCAGGCAGATCACGTGAGGCAAGAGTTTGAGACCAGCCTGGCCAACATGGCAAAAATCTGTCTCTACTAAAAATACAAAAAAATTAGCCTGGTATGGTGGCAGGCACCTGTAATCTGTTACTTGGGAGGCTGACGAAGAAGAATCACTTGAACCTGGAAGGTGGAGGTTGCAGTGAGCAGAGATAACGCTGCTGCACTCCAGCCTGGGCAACAGAGTGAGACTCCATCTCAAAAAATATAAAAAATAAGTAAAATAAAATAATTTATCTATTTTATCTATTACTCATATAATGAAACCTTACTGCTGATGAAGAGACAGTAGTTTAGCCATGTCTGCATTATTGGATCATAATATTAAAGCTGGAGGAGACGGTAGTTAACGCCTAGCCTGAATTTCTTGTCTCGTAGAAAATGGAGATATATGGAAGTTAAAAGGTCTTGGTCAGAATCAATGAGCTAATTTAGTAAATTAGAGCTAAAACTAGAACTCGGGCTTTCTAATTCCCAGGCCAGTGTTTGTTCAACTACATGGGCCATTTAAAATCATTAGAACTATGCTGTCCTAGAAGAAAATTAGTTCATGTCCCTCAGAAAGTTCTAAAAGTCCAACTCTCCCCTAAGGGGTTATTTTGCTTACACAGGCTTCTGTTAGAGAAAACACCTAAGTAATAATCTACATGTTTACGTTGTGGTTTTATTTCCACAAACTAGGAATGGTCTCAACAAATTCTTCGTCCTCCTAATTAATTTTCAGAAAGAATGGGCTAAAATAACTGCTCCAAAATTAAAACTGTATTTCTTTCTTTTTTTTTTTGAGACGGAGTTTCACTCTTGTTACCCAGGCTGGAGTGCAATGGCACGATCTCGGCTCACCGTAACCTCCGCCGCCTGGGTTCAGGCAATTCTGCCTCAGCCTCCTGAAAACTGTATATCTTGAGATGGCATCCAGAATGTTAGTTAGTTCATTGCCAACAATTCCATAAAAGTGTAATCATTTTGTTACATAAAGGTGTATTTTGCAATTTCCAAATGATAAGCTTTCCAGAAAGATAATATTCCTCAGTCATGTTACAATGTAGAAGTTTTTCTGTACCTATCATAAAGGGTATTTTTTGCTTTGAAATACTTCCAGACCAAACCTACTGACCATGTTCAGGAAGGCAAAGAATTTAGTTTTGATTTTTGTACCAGTTAAGATTTTTATGGATATAAGTGATAAAAAACCCAACCTAACCTCTCTTAAGCAAAATTGGCTTAAACTAAAAAGTCCAGCTGGGCACAGTGGCTCACATCTGTAATCCCAGCACTTTGGGAGGCCAAGGCAGGTGGATCACCTAAGGTCAGGAGTTCGAGACCAGCCTGGACAACATGGTGAAACCCTGTCTCTACTAATAATACAAAAAAAAAAAAAAAAATAGCCAGGAATGGTGGCACACACCTGTAATCCCAGCTACTCAGGAGGGTGAGGTGGAGGTTGCAATAAGCTGAGATACCGCCATCCCACTCCAGCCTGGATATTTACACACACTAGTGTGTACATATGATATTTATACACACTAGTGTGTACATATGATATTTATACACACTAGTGTATATATATGTGTATAAATATCATATATGATATGATACAATAGTGTACAGGTATGATACCTGTACACAATAGTGTACAGATATGTGTATAAATATCCTATAGGATATTTATACACAATAGTGTATATATATGTGGATATTTATACACAATAGTGTATATATATCTGACTTGAGACACATCTGCATCGGATAAATATCACATAACTAGGATTGTTTCTGATCATAGTGGTCCACCTTCTACTGACTCAGGTGTAGTGTGTAATGAGGTGGCCCTGCCAGTTTTAGCCACCATATCCTCTTAAGCATTAAACCTCTTTCCAGAATTTCCTAGCAAAAGTATTCCCGACAGCTCATGTATCCATCCCTAAATCACTCAGCCAGGGAATGTAAGGTACTAATTGACTTAGGCCTAGGTCCCACGTTCCACCTTCAGGGTCAGCTTAGGTCAGCTTCACCAGAATCACATGGACTGAGAATTGGAAACCAAACAGCTCGTCAGAGAGAAATCTAAGGATGAGATTGCCAGCAGATGAATGACTGAATGAATGAAGCAAAAATAATAGATGTCCATTATAACCATCCATGTATCCACCTGCTACAACTGATAGATTCTTAAGAAAAACCCTATAACTGCCCTATGGTTGCCACCATCAAGCTAGACGAGGCAGCCATCCCCAAAACTGAAAAGTGGCTGTCCTTTGCAGAATTGCTTTACTAAATTGCATTATATCAGGATTTTCCTGAGAATCTAAGGTGCGGTCTTCCACAACTTGTTGTAACATACATAAACCTGTCTGATTTGTTGGCTTGCACACAAATGATCACACAGGTATTCGCATAAGCAACAGTGCTTACACAGCCTCAAAGATTTGGGTACAGAGTTGTGGAAAGATCCACTGGAAAGAATTTAGCAACCAGAGAAGCCTCTGTCTCTTTGGCCTGAGGGACACACAATTCAATGAAGTTGGGTGAATTGGGGACACCCTTCTTAGGTCTGCAAGGTGCTTTCTATATAGAATAACTATATACTTTATAGTTCAAACTGGGACACTTTTGAGAATAAAAGGTGTTAACCAGATGGGACCTGGGGATAAGAGGCAATAAACTGGAACTCTGCCAGGCAAACTAGGGCATGCATCTAGGTGTGTGTGTAAACTTAGCCTAACAATGTCGATCTGAACATATTCAACATTAAAGTATGTATTTCATGTTCACAAAATACACATGAATACATTCACCTCATTTATTCCCTTACAGAGTTCAGGGTCTGGGTAGGCCCCAGAGTATCTATCATTGTTTGTTATCAGAATGCCATTTTTATAAAAAGATGCTTGTAAGAAATTGCCCCCCACCCCTTTCATAAATTTGAGATGAAGTCCTGCTCTTGTTGCCCAGCCTGGAGTGCCATGGTGTGATCTCGGCTCACCACAACCTCCGCCTCCCAGGTTCAAGTGATTCTCCTGCCTCAGCTTCCAAGTACCTGGGATTACAGGCGTTGAGCCACCACACCCGGCCAGAAACTCTCATCTTAGTACCCAGAATAATTTTGTTGGAGTTGGGGTGTCACCTTATCACCCAGGCTGGAGTACAATGGTACAATCACAGCTTACTACAGTCTCATCCTTCCAGGCTCAAGCCATCCTCCCACCTCAGCCCTCCAAATACCTAGGACTACAGGCACATGCCACCATGGGGAATAATTGTTCCGTATCTGGATTTACTTTCATCTTAAGGACATTACAAATGGTGTATCTGACCAGGTTTCTCTGTCTTCACTATTGGAAAGCTTAAATGTGTGGCCTACATGAAGTAGGTGTATATGTCATGGCGTGCACTTTAAGCCTCATTCCAGACTCCACATTGTATCCCTTACCCTTGGGTTTCCTTCATGTAACTTTTCATTTACATGACCTTGTACCCTAGCTTTTCTTGTTAGTCACTTTAAGTCCCATAAATAAGTGACATATACTCCCCAGCCCAACTGCCTTCAGAGGTGGGGTGGCCAGCCACCTCTTCAGTTAATTCCTTCAAGTTTTAGAGAAGAATGTCAACTCTGCATGGGTCAATCTCGAATTCAAACAAACCATCGGAGGAAAAGAAAATTAGACAACTGAATTTAAACATTGAATATTTATTTGATACTGAGTTTTTACCAAAGTTGCTTAGGTGTGATAGTGATAATGTGGTTACGTTTTCTCAAAGTTATCTTTTACATATTTAGGCTGGAATATTTACAGCAGTCTGCAATAGCCAAATCTGACAGTAGACAGAGGAATATAATTTTCTCCCAAGGAGGGGTAACAAATAGTTTTGAACTATTTAGGCTGCTACTCTCACCACCCACTCCCTTAGGAGTAGAGTCAGTAATCAGCATTTTAAAGAAAAGCACCTAAGAACCCCAAGACTGATGCAGGTGGTCCTCGGATCTCACTTTGAAAAACTCTGCCCTATAAATGATACTTTCTGGACTCGACTCCAGAAAAACTTTGCTTACTCTGAGCGACTAAGCCATTTTCTTAGGAATCCATGTATCTCTTGCTCTTGTTTGTCTCACTCTGTTGCCCAGGCTGGAGTGCAGTGGCACATTCTCTGGCTCACAGCAACCTCCGCCTTCTGGGTTCAAGTGATTCTCCTGCTTCAGGCTCCCAAGTAGCTGGGACTATAGGTGCCTGCCACCATGCCTGGCTAATTTTTGTATTTTTAGTAGAGACAGGGTTTCACCACGTTGGTCAGGCTGGTCTTTAACTCCTGACCTCGTGATCCGCCCACCTCAGCCACCCAAAGTGCTGGGATTATAGGTGTGAGCCACAGTGCCTGGCCTCTCGCTCTTATTTCTAATTGTTGACTGTACTTTCAGGGACTAATGGTTTTGAGTGCTGCTCCACAAAACAAACAAACAAACAAACAAACAAACAAACAAAAAACAAAAAGAACCAAACACTCTGTGGTCAGGTAAGTTTGTGGTAGGCCATATACCTGCCCTGCTCTGAGAAATTCCCTGTGATCATTACTTCAGAGCTCTGAGTAGTCCTGCGTTAAAGAATCTTGCTTAAATTTATTTGGCCCAGTTTCTCACACTAAACACAGAACCTTTGTTATTAATCCTATTAACAGTTTCATAGAACACTGAGTTAAAATTTCAATCTAAATTAAAATACATTATCACAGGATGAGTGCAATAGCTCATGCCTGTAATCCCAGCACTTTGAGAGGCTGAGGCAAGAGGATCACTTGAGCCCAAGAGTTTAAGACCAGCCTAGGCACCATAGTGAGACTCCACCTTTACAAAAAAATAGTGAGCTGTGATCACGCCACTGCACTACAGCCTGAGTAACAGAACGAAACTGTTTCAAAAACAAACAAAAAGAATGATCACAGATAAGACTTTGTACTTACGTTTGTTACTGAGGCTGTTTTAGTTTTCCATTCATCAATGCAGGAACTGCCATTTCTTAAGGTACACTCTCTCCTGCCTCCATACTCCATGTAGAGAAATAGTTGCAAAGCAGAGTACCGTACTTAGAATCTAGAAACCTGTGTTTAAATTCCTGTGCCACCATTTACAAGCCATGTCATCTTGAATATGCTACTTAATCAGAGCCTGTTTCATCTGAAAATTGGAAATAACATTTACCTAACCTACAAAGCTCTCTGCTACATTGCTGTGAAGAGCAAAGATAGCACATATGAAGTGAATGAAGTCTGTAAAATGATTTCAAATAATATGTTTACTGGAGGTTTAGCTCAAGAGTTGTTTCTAAGCAGACATGGATCAATATCCTTACATTTGCTTTACAGCCACAGATTACAGCACCGACCCAGCAAATAACCTGGCCGTCATAAGGGAGTCTAGCCACACACGTGAGTGTAGGAGCACTCATGATCCAAGTGCATCAGCATTTTATATGGCAGATATCTTCCCCTATTGTAGATCTTTTTTGTTGTAGCCAACTCAGGAGAGGGAGGAAGCCATCATTTAACTCTCTTCCCTTTCTGTCCATGAGAATGAGACAAAAACAGGATTCCACAGCCATACCAATACTAATTAGCAGGGTGTAGAAACCAGTTACATTGCCTGCCACTGGAACAGGAAACTGGGATAATTGTCAGTGTCCTCTTTTGCTCCTACTCTAGGATATTAGATTGCTAGGTCACTGTCAGTACACCCATCTGATGAAATGAGGCCCATGGGGCTGCCAGGGTTAATACTGGGAATGTATACAGGAACATAGTAAGCCTCCTCTGGTAGACAAGCAGAGTACCAGAGTACCAAGGACCTATGGAAATAGCTCAGGCTTCTTCTTTGAGGAGGGAAAGGCAGAGCATGTGCAAAGGCCTGCACTTCTGGCCAATTTGCTCACTCAAACTATAAAGTAACATCAATATTCATGATGCTAAGAAAGGTTAAGTGAATATATTCCCTTCTATATTTTGGATCATCTACTTCTTCCTCACCCTGACACTATTTAAAAAATCTTCAGATATAGATATCTATATCTTTTAGGTGCATTTATTTGTGACATACTCCTAGATTTAAAGAGAAGAGTGCCAGAGGTTGGGGGGTGGGGGTACAAAAACCACAAGTTTATACTTATTTAATGCTAAGAACACAGATATTCTAAAGAGATAAACAGAAAGTAGTTTTGTTTTTCTAAATAGGATTTTGATCACAAAAACGCTGGTGATTCAAACATTTAAAACGTAAGAACATACAACCTAAGAAAAATGCAAGACGTATTTCATCTCTCACCTGAATTAGACTTAGAACACCTAAGCATTCTCCTTATGAGGCATTAATACAGTCATGTGTTGCCCAACGATGGGGATACATTCTGTGAAATCTGGTAGGCGATTTTGTCCTTGTGCAAACAGCACAGAGTGTAGTTACAGAACCTGAGACGGTATAACTTACTACATGCCTGGACTATATGGTATAGCGTGTTGCTCCTGGGCTACAAACCTGTACATCATGTTATTGCACTGACTACTGTAGGCAACTGTAACATAATGGTATTTGTATCTAAACATAGAAAAGGTATAGTAAAAATATGGCACTATAATCTCATAGGACTGCCATCATGTACATGGTCTGTCATTGACCAAAACATCATTACGTAGTGCATGAATGTATCAAAATTGTGCAAAAAAAAAAAAAAAACAACCTGTATCCATAGTGTTTAAACCATAAAACCAATAACTGGTGTATACATGACAAAAACAAAGCATGTAAAATAATATACAGCCTATAGAATTCAAGGACAGCTTCAGGAGCAAATGCTACGTAGAAAAAAAAAATTCAAAGACAGCAAGGGTAACAAAGTCAGGTAAAAGAAAGGCAATTAGGGGCGTGAGATATTTTTCAAAGCAGGAAGCTGATGATGTCCACTGCGAGACTGGAGGAAACCAGAAGTCTGAACACGGAGCAGTTACTGATAGGAAGGATAAAGTGCTACATCTCTAATAGCAAGCAAATTAACTCTGTTGAAATTGCCAGAATGAAAGCCAAGGTGGTTTTCAGTAAAGAATGTTCTCCTTGAGAGCATAGCCAGCATGCGGTTGAGCCGGGACCTGATACCAGCAAAGTGGAATTGCCGCTCTTTGTTCAAGTTTCTAAATGAGTCACTCAAGTACAGTTCCAGGTGCGGGGTGCCCAGGTACTTGGGATAGACAGGATTGTGGAAGTCAGTAGCTCTGACAGAAGTGGGAGAGCCAGTGGAGCTTGCCACAGAGCCTTGGGAAGACACGGAAGAGGAAGACTTCAAACTGGAAGATCTTGATATAGACATTTTTGAGGCTGGTGACCCTTCTGCAGATTGAGTTCCTTGAGAAAAGAGAATGTTCTCATCCATGTCAGTCTGAGTGGTGGTCGACGTGGACCAAATCATGGTTTGAGAGCAGGCTACCCTGGTGGCGACTGCATTCTGGGTCCCAACACAGGCAGTGGCGATGCTGGTTTGTGTTCCCACCTCACTCACACTCAGCCCTGGCATCCCCTCTCCTGGCTCTGTCTGAGTGGCAGCATCAGTGGCCTTTCTGCTCTGGAGCTCATCCCTGTTGGAGTAGTCTTCCTCACTAACAGTGGAGGACTCACGGTCATGGGGCTTGGGCTCTGCCTTGCCCTCTGCAGGCATCTCTGGGTCCAAGTCCGTCTTCCTGGGAGTACTTGAGAGCCTAGCCAGCCGCATCCGCAGCAGATTGCCCAGGGTGAGCTCCTTGGACTGTGGTTTTCGGTCAGTGAGGTGACCAAATTTGTTGCTGCTCTGGAAGTGAGACAGGAGTTTGGGGCTGATGGGCTTGGATTGGGCATACAGGATTCGGAACTCCAGATCAAAGTGTTCAACCACTTGGCCAGACAGAATTACCAAGTTACTGCTATTTAATTTGCCATCCGTCCATGTAAAGCTTAAGGATTTAAAAAAAACAAACAGCAGCTGGTAAAGATGAGTAATTTTGGTTTACTCATTGTCCACCTGAACAACATAGCACAGGCATCTTACCACATAGGAGTTACGACTTTGGTGATATATCTACCATTTACATGCATTTGACTAATCTTAACATACATATAAAACACATATATAACATTTATGTGTGTTACCATAAAAGTAAAAAGGCCAACTGTTTAACAAACACACTAAATGCCCAGCCCCAGTTTTTTTTTTTTTTTTTTTTTTTGAGACAGGATCTTCTATGCTGCTCAGGCTGGTCTTGAACTCCTGGGCTCAAGCGATCCTCCCACCTCAACCTTCCAAAGGGCTAGGATTACAGGCATGAGCCACCTCACCTGGTCCTTGCCTCAGAGTTTTTAAAAACTAGAAAGGAGGCCGGTTGCAGTGGCTCACGACTATAATCCCAGCACTTTGGGACGTTGAGGCAGGCAGGTCCCTTAAAGGCCAGCCTGGCCAACAAGGTGAAACCCCATCTCTACTAAAAACACACAAAAAATTAGACAGGCATGGTGGTGCATGCCTGTAATCCTAGCTACTCGGGAGACTGAGGTGGGAGGATTGGTTGAACCTGGGAGGCAGAGGTTGCAGTGAGATTGCGCCACTGCACACTCCAGCCTGGGTCACACAGAGCAAGACCCCGTCTCAAAAAATAAATAAAATAAAAATTAAAACTAGAAAGGGCTTCTAAGTATTTAGGCCAGTACCCCCATTTTAAAGGTAAGGAAACCAGCTAGGGATTATCACAGTGGGAAGCTACTGCTAGACTCCAATCAGGCCCCAGGCCCTATGAACTGCTAGTGCCCTGCTCCTTGCTACTGTTTGAATGGCAACATTAGTGGCCTTCCTGCCCTCAAGCTCGTCCTTGTGGCTGGGTGACGTGGTCATCCTCACTAACAGTGGAGGACTCAGTCATGGGGCAGTGCTGCCATTTTCACAAAACACCATGGCTCAAAACATGTTAGAGCTGATTAGTGGCCATGTGCCCTTGCCTGTCCAGTATCCTTCCCCATCTCCTTCCTCTGCTAGCAGAACTCACACCCACCTGTACGCCAGAAAGCTTTCATTACTGTACTCTCTCCAACCACAATAGGGGCAGGTATATGGTCCAGACTGGCCAGACTATCTATCTATCCTATTCCCTTGGATGTAGGGATTCATTCAGGGTGGGCATGTGACCCCACCAGAGCCAAGTAATTTTTCAGAGATTTCTTTTTTTCTTTGTCATATGGATTCTGACGGAAGGGATTGATAGCAATTTTGAGTGAATGAGTTTCACCCTTTGGGAGACAGCTACTAAAGGCCACGTAAGAAAGCCAAAATCTTTGACTTCAAAAGAAGAGCCTCTCTAAGAACAAAAATCAGCTCGAGAAAATCAGAACCAGGAGATAGTGTTCTGATCAGCGTGTGGCTCCTAGGTCAAGATGAACTGAAACCAACTTTACCTTTCTATGCTTCCTTCCAAGTTCTTCAAGTCAGTACATTTGAGAGTTAGCTTTCTGCCATCACCTCACTAATGCTGATATTTGCACCAGAAGCAGGTTTCAAATAGAGATTATAACACAGTCAACTCTGTCTCCTGTAACCAATAATCTGGCTATTGCAAAGTCCCCCTGGAAACTGCTTTCAACGCCTGAGAAGGAAGATGCTTTTGAAAGCCTTCAATGAGCCTGGGCATGGTGGCTCACACCTGTAACCCCAGCACTTTGGGAGGTCAAGGCCAGCAGATCACCTGAAGTCAGGAGTTTGAGACCTTCCTGGTCAACATGGCAAAACACCATCTCTACTAAAAATAGAAAAATTAGCCAGTTGTGGTGGCATGCCTGTAGTCCTAGCTACTCAGGAGGCTGAGGCACAAGAATCGCTTGAACCTGGGAAGTGGAGGTTGCATTGAGCTAAGATGGTGCGTCTGCACTCCAGCCTGAGCAACAGAGCAAGACTCTGTCTCACACACACACAAAAAGAAAACCTTCAATGAGATAATGTAAATAATGCACCTGTCCAACACTAAGATTATAAAATAGCTAAGTTTTGTTAATATAGAGAAATCCTACTTGCATTAAAAAAATCAAATTTTTTCCTTTTTTTTTTAAAAATAAAATTCTTACAAAAGGAAATTCCAAGAAAAAGAGTTCAATTTTTTTTTCCCCCACAGCCTCTTTGGTGAAGAAAGTTCAAATTTTGTTCTGAGGATGAGGGTATTGTTTAAAAAGAAAGGTGTCAAGATTTTCTTGATTTTACTGCCACACCTTGCACAAGACTTCACATTTCTACCTTTACCCAGGGCTAACATATAATTATCACTCAGGTTGTATGTCTCTTCAAAAATGAGGTTTTCTTTTTAAAATTCTACAGACACACCTCACGCAAACCATTCGACAATCTACTGCAGAGGTGGCAAAACATAAACCATTGGAGCCACATACGTAAAAATGGCACAAATTCTAGAGGTTAACGTAAACCACTCATTACCCCCAGCCTCTCTTCAACCTCCCTGCTCTCTACCTTAAGATGCCATTGCTAACATGAGACTTCAAAGGTGGGTCAAAAACATAATCAGTATTTTCCAGACTAAAGCACTAAATTACAAGGCTTGAAGCAACGTAGAAGATTTGAGTCCAAAGCTGACAGCTCTGGCTCTGCCTTCAACACTAACGGAGATGCCTGCAACTGCTCCTACCTTCGAGTGAGCAGGGCAAGCTGGGTCGAGATCCCTGTGGAACCAGGATTCCAGACTGAGTGCTGCTGTTACCCCCCAAGTCATCCACTGCAGACCTGGGCCAAGGCTTCAAATCTAGGACTGGCTGACTGTGTTGTCTCAAGATAAGTTCAACTTCTGTACTTTAATCTTATGGACTACAGGACAAGGGAAGTGACCCCCACCCAAACTGCCACTAACAGGAGGCTTTGATAACCAGCTCATACACACAGATGCACACATATCAGAATGCGTGGCCATACAGGCTCTCATTGAAAGGATAAGGCTTTTACCTTCTTTTTTTTTTTTTTAAAGATGGGGTTTCACCATGATGGCCAGGATGGTCTTGAACTACTGACCTCAGGTGATCCACCCACCTTGGCCTCCCAAAGTGCTGGGATTACAGGCATGAGACACCGCGCCTGGCCAAGGCTTTTTACCTTTTACGTGACATTCTTCCCCTGAAGAGTTTAGATTAATAAGCCTTGTATGAGTTAGAAACTTACCTGTAGGAGCCTGTTGCCACACGGATGCCATCAATCAATGTGAACTTTTCATGAACCTTCCCAATAATTTTAGTTCCTGACCTTGCATAGTAGATATTTCCTGTGATAGTCCGAACTGTCATAAGCTGTTGGCCGGGGAGTGGGAGAAAAATAAATGAACAATTCAGCAATACTCATCTGGTGAGCTAATGATTAGGATAAACAGACAAAATTATTGGCAGATGTGTGGCTTAGGGTTACCATTTAGTGACAATACAGGTGGTATACTAGCCAGACAGTTCTCAAGCCTCAAGTGATTTTGTTTCTACATTTGGTCCAACTTCTCATCTGCTCTTTTCTTATATTTACTTTTGAGACCCTCAGTTCATGTGTATACGTGCTCTAAAAGAACACTCAACCTTTTTGGGATACTAAACAACAGAATCCAAGAAATGATTCTGAAGCAAAATGTGTGGGATCAAATCATCAAAGAAAACACACCAGTAATAAAGAACATTTTAGCAAGTCTGAAAGAAGCTAAGCTGATCTTTCTCCTACTTGTTTGTTTAATGGCATCACATCAGAGTAACAGCCCATCTTCACTCACTGTCAACACCATAATAGGTATGGAGAATAAGAACATAGGATAGGCTTTCTCCAGTACAGGCCTGCTGAAGCAGAAACACTCATATCACACGTGGCTTAATGAGCAATGTCACATCTCTTACAAATACATAATTACCAAAAAGGTGCACTGCTGGTGGGATGTTGGGGCAATATACTACACATGTATGCATAATTATTCCTGTAAAATGACACACATAAATGTATAAACAATGGCATGCAAAACACTACAACAATCTACATTCTCTGGAGCAGACCAGTGGCTCTATATTGTTAGAAACCTTAACACATTTAAATTATGTTTAAGATTTGTGTTTGACGCATTGATTCCAGAAATATAGACAGCCCCTACTTTGTGCCAAGCCCTGAGACAACAGAGATGTAAGGCATGCTCCTTACCTTCAAAGACTAGAATAAGAGAGAGAAAACTAATTGAATCATTTAGAAACTACAGTAACACGTAACAGCATCCAGAGAAATGAAAACCTATATCCACACAAATACTCCTACACATGTTCACAGCAACTTTATTCATAATAGACAAAAACTGGAAACTATCCAAATGTCCTTCAGTGGTTGAATGGTATAAGATACCATACAATACTCAGCAATGAAAAGGAACAAACTGATGATAAATGCACAACTTGGATGAATTTCAAAAGTACTGTGATTGGAAGGAAAAAAAAGCCAATCTTGAAAGGTCACATACTATATAATTCCATTTACATAATAAACTATAAATGACAAAATTATAGAAATAGAGAAAAAATTAGTGGTTGCTAGGGGTTAAAGATGGTGGAAGGAGGCACAGAAAGGAGAGGAATAGGAATATAAAGGAGCAGAAGGAGAGAGATCTTTGTGGTGATGGAGGTTCTGTCTGGGTGTGCATGTGTGGTAAGATGGCACAAAACTGTATACACACATTGTACCAATGTCAATTTCCAGGTTTTGACATTATACCATAAGTTACATAAGATGTAACATTTGGGGAAACTGGGTGAAGGGTACATGAAACTTCTCTGTACAATCTTTGCAACTTCTATTAATCTATCAATATTTAAAATAAGTTAAAAATAAAACACAAAACAAAACTATGGCAAAACATAATACCACTTCTGTGGTCTTATCAAATGCATAATCTGAATTTAACCTTAAAAAAAAATCAGGCAAATTCTACAGAAAATTAGCTAGCATTTTTTTTTTTTTTTTTTTTTTTTGAGGTGGTGTCTCACTCTTGCCCAGGCTGGAGTGTAGTGGTGCAATTTCAGTTCACTGTAACCTCCACTTCCCAGGTTCAGCGATTCTCCTGCCTCAACCTCCTGAGTAGCTGGGACTAAGGCAACTGCCACAACGCCTGATTAACGTTTTTGTATTTTTAGTAGAAACAGGGTTTCACCACGTTGGCCAGGCCGGTCTTGAACTCCTGACATCAGGTGATTTGCCCACCTCAGCCCCCAAAGTGCTGGGATTACAGGTATGAGCTACTGTGCCCAGCGGGCTACTATTCTTTAAAGGTATGAACATTGGGCTGGGCGCAGTGGCTCACACCTGTAATCCCTGCATTTTCAGAGGCCAAGGTCAGCAGATCACAAGGTCAGGAGGTCCAGATCAGCCTAACCAACATGGTAAAACCCCGTCTCTACTAAAAATACAAAAATTAGCCAGGTGTGATGGCACACGCCTGTAATCCGAGCTATTCCGGAGGCTGAGGCAGAAGAATCGCTTGAGGCAGGAGGTGGAGGTTGCAGTGAGCCGAGATTGTGCCACTGCACTCCAGCCTGGGCGATAGAGCGAGACTCCATCTAATAAAAAAAAAAAATGCCTAGACCCAGCCGGGCACAGTGGCAAATGTCTGTAGTTTCAGCTGCTTTGGAGGCTAGTTGATGCAAGAAGATCAGTTGAGCCCAGGAGTTCAAGACCAGCCTAGGCAACATAGCAATACCTCATCTCTTAAAAAAAGAAAAGAGCGGTGGGGAGGGGGGCATTTAAGACCCTAAAAGACAAATAAAGGTGGAGAAACAGTTCCAGATTATAAGACATAAAGAAGGAGACTTGACAACTAAATGTAAGGTGTGATCCTGGATTGGATTGGATCCTGGACCAGAAAAAGGGCATTAATGGAACGACCAGGAAATGTTTAAGTCTGTAAATTAGACAGTATTGACATCCAGTTTATTTCCTGATTTTGTTATTTGTACTGAGGTAAGATGTTAACACGTGGAGAACTTAGGCAAAGAGTATTCAAGAATTTCTTTTTTTTTTTTTTTTTTTTTTTTGAGACGGAGTTTCGCTCTTGTTGCCCAGGCTGGAGTGCCATGGAGCGATCTCGGCTCACCGCAACCTCCACCTCCTGGGTTCAGGCAATTCTCCTGCCTCAGCCTCCTGAGTAGCTGGGATTACAGGCATGTGCCACCATGCCCAGCTAATTTTTTGTATTTTTAGTAGAGACGGGGTTTCACCATGTTGACCAGGATAGTTTCGATCTCTTGACCTCATGATCCACCCGCCTCGGCCTCCCAGAGTGCTGGGATTACAGGCGTGAGCCACTGTGCCCGGCCTTCAAGAATTTCTTATGTTATTTTGTAACATTTATAAATCCTATTTCAAAATAAAAATTAAAAAAACAACAACTAGGGAATGTCATAGAGGTTACCTGGACTTGGTGAGAGGAGAACTTCCTAGAGGAGGTGTTGATGCCTGAGCCAAGTCTTAAAGGATCAACATATAAAAACAAGTATAAAAAATACCATTATGGGCAGATTTAGGCACGGTTTCATGTATCTTTCCCTTTGGCACGCATCTGAATATTGTACATGCCTCAGTGATTTTGGCCAAAGCATCTGTGAGTGTCTATACATCAATGTGTGACCAAGTTCCTACAGACAGCACAACCCAAGATTCTGAACCAGCTACAGAGACAGGGCATGGAGAAATCAGCCCCTATACAGAAAGGGCACAGATTCACTAGCACAGGCAGGTACAGGAAACAGAAGCAACCAGACAAGACAGTGTTTCCCCAAGAAGGAAGTAAGACTACAAAAACTGGGGAGGCCAGAGAAATAGACCTCCTTAAACCGCCCTTGCAGAGGATCTGGACACCTGTGAAAGCAGCAACCAACAGCAGGCAACTGAATCGGTGCCTGCTGATAGATTTTTGCCTAGCAGATGAATCAGAGACAATCACTTGATCAAAGTTGTGGCCAGAACAATTCTGTAATTTCTCTGCTGCTAACACACAGCCTTAATGATAGAAAGAAAGCCTTGAAACTAAACACTGACACCTTAAATTTCTTCACCTGGCTAGATGATAATGCTCTTTTCCATGCCAAAGGGTATTTTCCTTGGGTCTGCCTCACGTTCTAACCATTTGTTGGGTTACATGGCTGTCTCATCCCAGTTGGTTTCTAAACCCCGATCCTGTCTCCATTGTGAGACAACCAGCAAGAACTCTGTGAAAGAATTTGAACTTTGTAAACCAAATTGCTTGACTATTAGTCAGTTTTAGGACATTCTCATCAGTTTAAAAAAGAAAATCCTAAAAAAAAGTACCCTTTAGCAATAACCCCATCCTTCCTTCCAACTTGCCAGCCCTAGGCAACCGCTCATCTATGTCTGTATAGATTTCCCTATTTTGACTTAATGGAATCATATCATATGTGGTCTTTTGCAACTGGCTTCCTTCACTTAGCATGTTTGCAGGTTCATCCATGCTGTGGCACGTATCAGCACTTCATTCCTTTTTATGGTTGAATAGTACGCTACTGTATGAATAGACAACATATCATTTATGCACTTATCAGTTGATGGGCATTGGACTGTTTCCACTTTTTGGCTTTATGAATAGTGCTTCTATAAACACTCATACACACATTTTTGCATAGGCCTATATTTTCATTTCTCTTGGGTAGACACCTAGAAGTGGAATTGCCAGGTAACAGGTACTGTTCATTTCTGTAAGACTGGGCAAATGACTCTGCTCACTTCCTTGTAAACAGGGCTACCACCACCAACCACCTTGTAGATCATGGAAGCTTGGTCATATTCATTGACTGTGGTGAAACTGAAACTAGTGTGCCACAAACCTTTTCCTGTTCAGGATGAACTTTCAGATCTATGCACATATCCAAAAATTGAGAGAGGAGAGCCTGGTCCAGAAGGATATACACAGTGACTCCCTTTTTCCTGCATATTTCTTGCAGGTCTCTGAAGATGTCGATGTCTGTGAACACATCCATTACCACTGCAATCACCTACAGGTGAAATGGAAGAGCACACGGTTAGCTCATAGAACTTACAGCTCGCTGTCTGGACTCTGGACTCCACTCAGAGATGGGAAACGATCCCCATCCTAGTTACCCTTCCCTCCTGCTTTGGCAGATCAGTACTCCCCTCACCATGGACTCTTTTTGCATCTCCAAACACATCCAGGCCCTATATCCTACAAATCTTGACTTGGCCTAGCTAACACTCCCAAAACGATGCTGACAGGTTTCTCAAAAATACCGATCAATCCACTGCCTTGCTGTCTTAGGAACCTGCTCCATTTACCTTCTATTCCTCCTTTAAACCCGTCTTACAGGCTCAATTCAGAGCAGCAAGCTGTCTGGGTTCTGTGGGTAACACAGGCATCTTTGGCTTGTTGCTCTCCCCACGAGGCTTCAGTTTGCTGTCTGTTAAACAAAGTAAATAAAACCTTACATTCTCTCTGAGGGCTCTTCTGGGGGTAGTATTCTCCAAATCTATTTTCTTAATTATTGTCTGATTTTGAATCATAATCTCCTGACTTTTTTTAAGGCCTGCCCCATTCACCACCAACTCATGACTTGAAAGCAGGCAAAACAGGCACATGGATTCTCCCATCTTCTGCCCCTCTAACTCTGCATACCACTTTGTTAACATACCGTTTTCTTCTACCAGCCAGGCCTGATCAACTGTCTGTTTGGCAGGTTCTGACCAAATGGCTTCCACCACACTGGTTTCTCTAAAATAAAAGGTGCTTTCTGCAGTTCTTTGGTATCTGTACACAGTGCAAGCCCACAGCAAGAACAGGGAAATATTTCCCTTAAACTCAGAACAGACTTTTCTTCTCCCCAACAACGTGACTCCATTCACACCTCCCAAATGATTTTCCATACTTAGCATCAGACTACAATTAAGAGCTAACTTTTAGCCATGCATTCTTGGGCAAATTACAGCTGTTTCAAATGTCTGTTTCCTTAGCTGCAAAATAGGATTGTATCCAAAACTAAATAACTATGTTACATAAGTGCAAGGTACAAAGGATCCCTTAGTATCTGCTCATTTATTCACTTTACCAGTCCAGTGCTGGAGCCATTCAGACAGTTCAACACAGGGAGACACCATCCAGCTTTCCTCGCTCTTTTAAAGACAGGCTGCTCCGGCCACAAAACCTGTAATCACACCCTTTGCAGGCTTAAAACCAAGGTCCTCAGCAAACTCCTGGCAGGGCAGTGGGGTGTCCAAACATCCAGGCTTAGAAACAAGTCCCAACAAACTGAGTCAGAAGTTAGGGGTGTTAACTAAGGAAGCCAAGGCTTGGGAGCTCTTCTGCAGTCTGGAGTATAAGGGCTTCTCCCTCCTCCCCATTTCAACAGTAAAAACCTGTCTTTCAGAATCACATTAACTCTTTTTCTGAGAGTTAGGATTATTTATTTATGGGTTTCACTCCTTCTACTACTGCAGCAAAGGCTCTTGAAGGATTGGTTCATTTCTGTGGTCCCAGAGGACTTGGGACAGTACATGACAGTCATTACTTCTTAAGGATTTGGGAGATTAAAGAAGGAATGAAGAGACAAAAAGGTAATTTGGCCGTCTTCTCCAACATTCCAGGGCCTGAACTACTATGATGTGAGACCTTGAAACGCCAGTCATTGCTGTGATGGAGTTGAGAAGACCAGTTACTCTCCTGCTGCCTTTCCCTCCCAACCCTTTTAATGATGCTCTAAGCTGTGGGCTATTCTTAGTAAAGGGCATGGCTGAAACCCCCTGAACACAGCGACTTAAAAAATGAGAAGAGTTTTTTCTGCATTTGTGGCATCCTCAGAAGTTTACATCCTCCACTGGCTTTTACACATCCTATTTTGACAGTCCTATTCATCCTACTCATTCAGGTCATATGGCAGTGATTAAAGGCAAAAAAGTGCCCTTCCCTCACTCCCTTCCTCCCTCAAAAAAAAAAAAAAAAAAAAAGGCAAAAAAGTCTGCACATAAAACCCAGTTCTACCACCTACAAGCTGTGTGACCCTGGACAAGTTGCTTAATCTCTCTGAGCCTCAGTTTCCTCCTTAGGAAGAGACGATTAACAGCATCTAGGTCAGAGGGCTGCTGTGAGGTTTAAGTGAAACAAAGCATGGAAAGGGCTTAGCATAGGGAGGGCAAGGCAGGAAACAGGTGTTATTATGCAGCCAGGACCTCCTCAGAGCCCAGTGTGGGCTGCACACTGCACTAGGCAGAAAGATGGCCATGAGGAATTGGACATAGACCCAATGGAGAGGACAAAGGATGCAGAGAAGCAAAATGATACATAGCTTAAGCAATTAAACTAAGGGGGCCAGATGCAGTGGCTCACGCCTGTAATCCCAGAGCTTTGGGAGGCCGAGGCTGGTGGATCACCTGAGGTCAGGAGTTTGATAGCAGCCTGGTCAACATGGTAAAACCCCGTCTCTACTAAAAATACAAAAAATTAGCTGAGCATGGTGGTGTGTACCTGTCATCCAGCTACTAGGAAGGCTGAGGTACAAGAATCACTTGAACCCGGGAGGTGAGGGTGGCAGTGAGCTGAGATCACACCACTGTACTCCAGTGTGGGCAACAGAGCAAGACTCCATCTCAAAAAACAAAGTGTTTCCTCCAGTGGTGGACTACAGGCACGAAAGCCACTCAAATGCTTACCAGATAAGAGCAGGGAAGACTTCCTGGAGATGGCATTTGAGCTGAATCACAAGGACAAAGTTTGGACAAGGGCATGGGAGAAGTGAAGGGAGAAGGCATTCCCGCAGGAAGCCACGTGATGACAGAGGAAGAGGAAGGGAATGACGGGGTATCTACCAGTCTGGCTGGAACGTACAGCATGCATGAAAGGGAGCCATGGACATGACTGGAAAAGACGTATCACAGAAGTCCCTGAATACCAACCCAAAAATCAGTTTCAAACGTCCTCACATTTTCTGTAGAAGAGTAATGAGTTCAAAGTGAAGAATCCAACAGGATGGAAGAAACTGATGCCAGAAGAGATTGGTAAGTCAGAGATCTGGCCCTACCTCCTCCAACACAGGACCTGCAACACGGCAGTCACATGGACATTCTTTAGGTTAAGCAACTTCAATAAATGTTTAGGAGGACTAGAGACCAAGTGAAGAAAAATTAGCGATACAGGTTTTGGTAAGAGGCAGGCAAGAAGCAATGAGGGTTGCAGAAGAGGGAAAGAGGCCGTGGGAGAGCCAAGCAGTAGATGACATGGGCTGGGGAGGGCAGGGAGAGGGATACTCAGATACAAGGAAACAGGAAACACCAGACAAGAAGCAAGAGGGATGAGTTTCAAAATGGATTTTGAGGTTGGAGTTAAATCTTCAGAAAGAGGTTTGGAATACGCAGGTGTACAACAAGATTAGCACTCACAGGAAAAAGCTAAAGAGGAAAATGTATACACCTGCTTGCCTCTCTGATTTCCCACTCTTCTTTCAAATCTTCAGTGTGGACCCAATCAAGTCCTTGAGAACCCAGTCTAATGAGACAGGAGACAAGCCAGGGGTAACAGAGTATAATGGGCCAATGAACACGTACCCCCAGTGCTACTGGAACAGGGACCAGAAAAACCCAGCCCCGCTGCTGGGTTACAGACCTGCTGGAGGCAGGGGCATGGGCCAGGGGCCCACAGCGCAAGGCACTGCCAAGCTGAATTTTGATTCACCACTTAACAAAACAATTATGCAACAGCTTTGTTATATGGTGAGTAAATACCTAATTTGGTATTTGTTCCATTGTTTGGTTTTAAAGCCTCACCCTTTCCTGTGTGCTGGATTTGAACACTGGTCCCTAACTTCCTCAGGGTGTGTAGTTGATGGAGGTTCTTTTCTTCCCCTGACTCCCCCTACACCCAGCATCCCCTCCTTTCTTACTAAAGCAGGACTCTTAAAAATATTTTGTCTTTTTTTTGGAGATGGAGTTTCACTCTGTCACCCAGGCTGGAGTGGTGCTGTGATCTTGGCTCACTGCAACCTCTGCCTCCCAAGTACAAGCAGTTCTCCCACCTCAGCCTTCCAAGTAGCTGGGACTACAGTATATGCCATCACACCTGGCTAATTTTTGTAGACATGGGATCTCACCATGTTGCCCAGGCTGGTCTCACCCGCCTTGGCCTCTCAAAGTGCAGGGACTACAGGCATAAGCCTCCATGCCCACCCAAAGGTACTTGTCTTTTAAGGAGGAAAAGTCCACAGTCCTACTGTAGAAGAAATCAGTGGGAAGGTCTTCCTTCAAATCCCCATCCCCACCCCACTGTTCTTCTACGTCCCAGCCCTCATGCAACCAAGCCCTGCGTAGCCGAAGTAGACCTGGGGCTAGACTGAAGGGACACACACTTCACTGAGCTGAGCAATGGCCTGGACTCATCCACTAACCAGCCAAGTCCTGCTTTCCAAGCCAGGTTGCATCTCCTAGGTGTTGGGTGCTTGTGCTACAGCCTGCTGGGCCCAGATATATACCTGGACTTGAATGCTAATATGGAAACTGGCCACCACTCCCACTCCCAGAGGCGCAGTGTGGGAAGGACAAAGGCATGCGTGGAGGCAGGCACACTTGCACATCAAGTGCCCACAGTCATGGCACTCTCCCAGCCTGTGCTGCATGAAGCCTACCCACTCTATCAGGGCTAGAAAGTCATGAGAGTGGTGACCTTTGAGAGTCCCTTCCAGGGTCAACATCCATTTGCAATTTGCAAATCAGTGCAAGTCAGTTACAACAGGAGACGTGAGGAGGATGCATCCAGCTGGTCAGGGGCCTGATGGCTGGCCCACTGCCCAGCACCCCACTGCTCTTGCACTTTTCCAACCACATCTGGAGCAGCGGCACCTGTGTCGAGTCTCACATCATCATCTCAGGTGACAAATCACAAGCCTATCCCTCTCAGTCCTTCTATCAGTCCCCTGCTGATTTGTACCAAGGGACTTGGGGACCCTTGCAGTTGAACAGCAGAGGTCGTGACAGCCTTCTTGTTCTCTGGGAATGTCACATACCCGATTTACATTACTTGCCAGAAAGAACTGAACTCTTCTGCTTGACTTCTTTAACGAAAGCTCAAAAGTGCTATCTAGAGATTTCAAAACCCCATTAACTGTCATCCCCAATTTACAGATGAGAAAGCAAAGCTTGGAGAGGTTAGGTAACTTGTTCAAAGTGACAAACTTAGCCGGGTGCGGTGGCTCAAGCCTGTAATCCCAGCACTTTGGGAGGCCAAGGCGGGTGGATCACGAGGTCAAGAGATCGAGACCATCCTGGTCAACATGGTGAAACCCCGTCTCTACTAAAAATACAAAAAATTAGCTGGGCATGGTGGCGTGTGCCTGTAATCCCAGCTACTCAGGAGGCTGAGGCAGGAGAATTGCCTGAACCCAGGAGGCGGAGGTTGCGGTGAGCCAAGATCGTGCCATTGCACTCCAGCCTGGGTAACAAGAGCGAAACTCCGTCTCAAAGAAAAAAAAAAACAAAACCAACAAAGTGACAAACTTAAACAAGTACAAGGGCTGGAATTTCAACCCAGGTCTGTGTTAACTCCAGAGCCATCTAAGAAAGTTACTATCCTAAGTATTTTATATAATTCCAAACAAGTTTAATGGCAGTTCTTCACATGATTGGGGGCTCAGAACGAATACTAAAGGATTAGTGGCGTATCCCATGAAGTGCACGGGGTCAAGCTCACCATGGATGATTAACAATACCTATCTCAGGCAGGGCGCAGTGGCTCACGCCTGTAATCCCAGCACTTTGGGAGGCCAAGGCGGGTGGATCACGAGGTCAAGAGATTGAGACCATCCTGGTCAACACGGTGAAACCCCGTCTCTACTAAAAATACAGAAAATTAGTTGGGCATGGTGGCGCACGCCTGTAATCCCAGCTACTCAGGATGCTAAGGCAGGAGAATTGCCTGAACCCAGGAGGCGGAGGTTGCGGTGAGCCGAGATCACGCCATTACACTCCAGCCTGGGTAACAAGAGCGAAACTCCGTCTCAAAAAAAACCAAAAAAAAACAAAAAACAAAAAAAAATCCAATACCTATCTCATAGTGTTTGTTGGCAGTTCCCAGCTTATGGAAAGCCCTCAACTGGCAGCTACTCAGATTCGTAGTCTCAATTCTGCCACTATCCCTGGGCAAGCCATTCCTTCTTAGTCTGGTGTCCTTGAAACAAGGCCCCTTCCAGCTCTGCAAAGTCAGTGATTCATACACACTTAATGGGCAGGTCTAGGCTCTGACCAGACACAATGTGCTGCCCCAAGGGGCCCATGGGGCCAGTCATTCCAGTTCTCATTCCAGCTCTTCTTCCTCTGTGTGAAGCAGGAAGTTCTTACTGATCGCCCCTTCTCACTGCACCTCAGTTTCCCTCCCTTCCCACCCAGAGTCATATAGTGAGGTCACGTGTGCAACATGTTTGGAATTCAACCAAAGATCTGCACACATTCAAAGACATGTCAGCCTGTGCTGCGGTCAATAACATCCTGGCTGCTGCATTCCCCCAGCTGATCACAAGGCATCCATTGATCCTTCACTTCCTCTCCTTGCTCTCTCAGGCCCCTCTTGCTAAAAAAGCAAAAGATACGTATTCTCCCCATGTATGACATGTTTTAATAGAACAGAAATGATCTCCTTGGGATTTTGTAAAAACCTTTAAATAACTATCTTGACATCTTTGGGGTTTAAAAACAAAAAAGAATGTAAATTCCCACAGTGAAACCTAAACTTGTTTGTATACACTGTTTTTCCTCCATTTCAGAAGCTATTATCAAATTAACAATTTAGGCCAGGTCCGGTGGCTTACATCCATATTCCAACACTTTAGGAGGCTGAGATGGGAGGATCACTTGAGGCCAGGAGTTTGAGACCAGTCTGGGCAACATAGTTGAGATCCTATCTCTACAAAAAAAAAATTTCAATTATCTAGGTGTGGTGGCATGTGCCTGTAATTCCAGTTACTTGGGAGTCTGAGGCAGGAGAATTACTTGAGTTTGGGAGGTCAAGGCTACAGTGAATCATGACTGCACCACTATCCTCTAGCCTGGGCAACGAATGAGAACCTGTCACAAACAAAACACTTGTAAGTATCAGATGAAAGTGCTGGCAGGGCCACCAGAAGTTGGTAGGAGCAAAGTTTTCACTGATCTGTGGAGGCACTGACCACTATTCAGCAATCTGTACTATTCCAGCCGGAAGCACACAAGCAGGTGGGATTTCAAAGGGGAGGGAAAAGTACCAAGGAGTCGGCACGTGAGGGGAGGAGGGCTTATCATTTTGAGTTGTTTTTATAAGTATGTTATACATTTGCCTAGTTCCAAAATCCTATTTACAAAACAAGGTACTTTCAAAGATACCTAGTTTCCATCCTTGTCCCTCCCTCCCCATTGAGATAATATTTTCAATAGTTTTGTGTTTATTCTTCAATTTTTTCAATATAAACAAGTATAAATAGGTGTATATAACATATTTGTTTTATTTAAACAAGTATATTATGTATATGTGTTCATATCCCCATAGATAAAAGGTAGCATGGAATACAAATTGTTCTAGACTTAGTGTGGCCCAACAGAACCTTCCGAGATGATAGAACTGTATCTTTAATTTTAATCCACATAAACTTTAATAGCCTCATGTGACTACCACATTGGTCGGTATGATTCTAGACACTGCTTATCAGAGCTAGTCTTCATTCCTTCTTAGAGCTACAGGATATTCCACTGCAGAGATGAATGGATTTATTCACAATGATGAGCTCATCCTCTATTGACAAATACCTGAACTCTTCCCTATGTTTTGCTATTATAATTAGTGCTGCAATGCATAGCCTATTGTCTACATCTATTCATACTTTTGTGGATATATCTTTGTGATAGATAAATAGCAGTGGAAGTGCTAGATGAATGGGTAAATATAACTGAAATTTTGCTAGGTATTGCCAAATTCCCTTCTAGGTGTTATATCAATTGCATTAAGTTTTTAAAGCCAATATACGCACTACATTTTTGGTTTTTGCTTTCTTTTTTCCTGACATAATGTACCCTCTATCCATAAAGAAGTCATTGAAGAATCCTGCAGCTTCCTTACTGTCTGTTGGCTGCTAAGGGAAAAGGAAAAGAAATGGTAGACAGAGGCCGGGCCCGGTGGCTCACGCATGTAATCCCAGCACTTTGAGAGGCCGAGGCGGGCAGATCACGAGGTCAGGAGATAGAGACCATCCTGGCCGACATGACGAAACCCCATCTCTACTAAAATACAAAAAATTAGCCAGGTGTGGGGTGGTGTACACCCGTACACCACCTACGTCCCAGCTACTCGGAAGGCTGAGGCAGGGGAATCGCTTGAACCCAGGAGGCAGAGGTTACAGTGAGTCAAGATTGCTCCACTGAACTCCAGTCTGGCAACAGAGTGAGACTGTCTCACCACAAAGAAAAAGAAAAACAGAAATGGCAGACAGAAAATAGAATGGTGGTTGCCAGAGGCCGGGAAAAAAGGGTACGAGGAGTTAGTGTGTCCGAGTTTCACTTTGGGAAGATGTGTTATTTATGCCACTGGACTGTACACTTAAAAATGGTTAAAATAGTAAATTTTGCTATGTATTTTTTACAATATTTTTTAAAATTCTAAAATCCTTAGCCTGACACATGAAATCAAACGGAAGGGATAAATTAGTAGCAACACTTCAGTCTGGGGGCTAACATCCCAGAATGATGCACTAGTGACAATTTCTAGGCCAGTGGTTCACAACTGGGGAGGATTTTGCCCCCAGAGGGCATTTAGCAATGTCTGGAGACATTTTTTATCATGGTAAAATCGCCATCTTAATAATTGTTAAGTGTGCAATTCAGTGGCAATAATTACATTCACAACCAACACTACTATCTGTTTCTAAAACTTTTTCATAGCCCCAAACAGAAACTCTGTGACCACCCATCAATAACTCCCTATTTCTCCCTCTGGAGACACTCAATATCATGACTACCTGGGGTGAGGGATGCTGCTGGCATAGAGTGAATGGGGCCATGGATGCTACTCAACATCCTACAACGCACAGGACAGCCCCTCAGGACAAAGAATTATCTGACCCTAAAGGTCAATAGTGCTGAGGTTGAGAAGCCCTGCTTGAAGCTGACATGAGCATTTGAAACAGAAACTGATCATACCACACAGTTTCTACTGTAATGCAGAGGAAAGTTGTGCAAGAGCAGGAAAGCCTCTTAATTCAGACACATCCAAGTATATGCCGGGGCCTCCAACACATTCCTTAGCTGCTACTCCTCCTGGCAGGGCTCTCCGGGAATGCAATGATCCCCACTACTAACATTTAGGTTATCGAGAGGATGCCTAAGAGTGAGGTCATAGCAAAAGTGGCCTTTTGGAACAAAACAGCATAAGGAATAGGCACTGGCAAGAAAGTCAGTACCATCAGGAGGTTCTGACTCTGAGGAATCAGAACCTCCTGACGATACGAGCTTTGCCTCTAAATTCCCATTCAACAAATCAGGAATAGCCAGACAGCCAATTAATAAGCGCGTTGCCAAAATGAGGCTATGCAGCCCTTCCAGCCAGGGGGCCACAGCCCAGCCAAATCCCAATTCACACAGCAACAGAGGCAAAAAGCTGAATGAGTCATCAACAGATACAGTGGTAGAGGGGTGGATCTGGAGCAAGTATGTAGGGAAAAAATCCTGTATAGTTCAAGATTATCCAAAAGCTTCCTTAGGAAGCAAACATATGGGTTCTCAAAAGGTTCAAAGCAGTATTTCCTCCAGTTTTGGCGAAGTTCAACTGAGCACCTGGTAAGCAGCCAGCTTGTATCCAAGCCATACTATATATAATTGTGTTTTGTTTTTTAGAAACTGGGTCTGGCTCAGTCATCCAAACTGGAGTGCAGTGGCATGATCTTAACTTACTACAGCTTCCAACTTGGTTACAGTGAGCCGAGATCATGCCATTTGCACTCCAGCCTGGGTAACAAGAGCAAGACTCCATCTCAAAACCAAAGCAACACAAATTAGCTGGGCGTGATGGCGTGCTCCTGTAATCACAGCTACTTGGGAGGCTGAGTCAGAAGGATCACTTGAACCCAGGTGGTGGAGGCTGCAGTGACCTGAGATCATGTCACTGCACTTCAGCCTGGGTGACAGAGCAAGACTCCATCTTAAAAAAAAAAAGTGTGAGCCTCAGAGCCAGAACCAGACAGACTTGGGCTTGAGCCCAACTCTGTTCCATGCTAACTGTGTGATCTCGGGCAAGTTACTTAACTTCTCTGTGCCTGGTCTTTTCTTAATTGTGGCCTCCTCCCAGGGTTGGGAGGGTTAAATGAGGTAATTCATAGGTCAAGGGTTTAGCACAGACACTGGCCCATTCGAAGTACTCAATCACATCATCATTAAGTACCTTTGCCATCAGAACACAGATGCAGAACAGCTTCTCACTTCATCCTGAAAGCAGCCTGAGACCTGTACCTTCCTGGCCCTCACTGTCACAGGTACTGGACTTCAAAGGATGTGGTCAAGGTGTCACAGCCACTCCCTTGTCCACCAGGCACGCCTTACACAGTGGTAGCATCAGATCTGCTCTCTGCCATCTCTCCCCACCGAGCACAGGCTCCTGACTCCTCCACAGGGAGTATGGTGGTTAACATGGTTCAGACATTCTGTGCCTCAATTTGAGTACAGGCTCCTTCATCGTCTAGTTGCATGACTTTGGGGCTACTTAACTTCTCTATGCCTCAGTTCTATCAGGTGTAAAATGAAGATGATAATTGCTCCTTCCACGGGATTACTTAGAACAGTGCCTGGCAAATAGAAAGTATTACTTTTTATTTTATTTGTTTATTTATTTTAAAGAAACAGGGTCAGGGCAAGGCACAGTGGCTCATGCCAGTAATCCCAGCACTTGGGGAGGCTGAGAAGGGCTGATAACAAGGTCAAGAGTTTGAGACCAGCCTGACCAACATGGTTAAACCCCGTCTCTACTAAAAATACAAAAAAAAATTAGCCAGGCATGGTGGAGTGCGCCTGTAAACCCAGTGACTCAGGAGGCTGAGGCAGGAGAATCGCTTGAACCTGGGAGGCGGAGGTTGCAGTGAGCTGAAATGGTGCCCCTGCACTCCAGCCTGGGCAACAGAGCGATACTCCGTCTCAAAAATAAAAATTATAAACAAAAAAAAGAAACAGGGTCTCCCCATGTTGCCCAGGCTGGAGCTGCAGTAGCCATTCACAGTGTGGTAAGAGTGCACTACAGCCTCGAACTCCTGGGCTCAAGTGATCCTCCTGACTCGACCTTCTGAGTAGCTGGGACTACAGGCGCACAATACCATGCCTGGCTTTTTTTGGTTGTTTTTAAACAAGAGACAGTCTCTGGGGCCTCAAATTCAGCACTGTCTCAAACCTACCTCATTTCAGCATCCCTTACCCCAACCAGCTTTGAGTTCAAAGCAACTCCGGAGACTCTCTAGCCCTTTCCCCAGTGCTTGTAGCAACTTCCTCACTGCTTCCTATCAGCATACTGTCCCCCCTGAAGTGTAGGCAAATTTGATGCCTTCCCATGGCCCCAGCCCTGGTTAGTGTCTGATACACAGCAGGCACTGAGTAAGCAAATAATTTGGCATCTAGCAGATACACTGAAAATACTCATTGGACTTTTTTTTTTTTTTCCCAAGACAGAGTCTTGCTCTGTTGCCTGGAGCTGGAGTGGAGTGATCTCGGCTCAATGCAACCTCCACCACCGGGTTCAAGTAATTCTCCTGCCTCAGCCTCCCAAGTAGCTGGGATTACAGGTGCACGCCACCACATCCAGCTAATTTTTGTATTTTTAGTAGAGACGAGGTTTCACCGTGTTGGCCAGGCTAGTCTCAAACTCTTGATATTGTGATCCGCCCACCTCCACCTCCGAAAGTGCTGGGATTACAGGTGTGAGCCACCGCACCCAACCAATACTCATTGGATTTGAAGGTTCCAAATACAGCATCTTGGAGGGAATTGTGGGTAGCCGGACTAGGGCAGCAGGTTCTATCTGGAAATGTCAGTGTTACAAAATGCCAGTGGGATGAGAGAGTCTGAGCTCCAGGCTCCATCCCCTCCTCAGGCCAGCATGTGTTAATAGTTTCCCTCTGGCCTCTGGTTCTGGTGCCCTTTTGCTATTACTAAAATTTTGGGTTGGGCAAAAGACTAGAACAAGCTGCAGGTCTCACTATACAGACCAGTTCTTTACTTTTCTCAGGTCCCAAGTGCTCAAGTTTGTGAGCTTTGGGAATGCGCACCTACACAATTCTGCTTTTTCCATCTTTTTAAATCTGCTCACTCAACCCACATGGGAAATGTCTGCAGCATCAAAAAGACCCTCGGCCCACCCAAAGCACCACAGGGCTGGTAAGAGCCTAGCTGCAGCCTGCAGCCACTTCCTCAAAGGCAAGGCACTAGGTCATTGTATCCACGACCACTGCAACCCCACCAGTCAGGGAGAGAACACTAGGAACACTGGTGAGAGTCGGGGCTTGGACTTGGACGTGTCAACTTAAGAATGCACTGATATCTTCACCCACAGTCAGACACAGGCAGGAACCAGCCCTAACAAGTCTTACCATGGTTGGGGCTTTATCTGCCATGTCCCTGGCACAGGCAGACAGCCAGGAAGCTGGGCATTGCGTCAGCAAGCAAGCTGACCATAGCTTCAGACCAAGGTGTCTGCCACCACACTCTATCTGCCACACCCACCTGTAGGCTGCCTTCTTCCTCCTTGATCCCCAGCACCCCGCTGCAGCTTCATCGAGGCTGGCAAGCAGACAAGACCTCTCCACTGCACCCAAGACCATGCCGTACTAAGTAAGGGTCAGACAATAGGACCAAAACCCACTGAGAATACAGAGGCAAATGCATCTGTATTTTAGGAGATCACTGCAATCTCGCGCAGACCCAGCCTATGGAAAACAAGCCTCTTGGCTATTCATTCACAGTGGCAAACTTCTCCTCCAGTCACTGGCAGTAGAAAGAGCAGCAGGGTTCTCAGCCTGCCACTCCTGTGTTTATCTGCTTTTTACAACGTAAGATTCGTAAAAGTAATTAGCAGTAATAACTGATTTCTACTGATTCCTAATGCCCCATAGTTGCTTCTGGAGACCATCTTTCCGGAACTTTCCCTACGTAAGTTCTTTGGTAATGAGTCTCCTAAGAAACTCCTGAAAGTGGGATCTAACGTTGGCTGAGAGGAAAATCGGCAATTTTCCAAGTTTGATTTTAACTGAAATTTGGAACTGGGAGTACTTCTGGTCCCCCCTTCAGCGATATGAACGTTAGGAGATGGAACCCGGGCCCAATTCGCATCCTTGGGAACCGAGGCTTTCCCACTATCCCCTGACACGAGGAGTGGCCAGGAATATCGGGGGGAGACACGCAGAGAGAGGTGAGTCGGGGACCCGGGGACCTCCTGGTCCGCGCTTCCGGTAGGGCGCAGGGGAAGTAGTGGCCCGGGCCCGCGCTCCCAGCAGGCCTCAATTTCCCATTCCTGAAGGGGATCTCCCGTGCGACCCAGGGCCGGGGCGAGCCGCTCACCTCTCGCGCAGAGCGGAGCTGCTGGCGCAGCGCGTCCTTGCAGCCGTAGGGGCCGCCCGCCCCTGCGCCGCGGGGCTGGAAGTGCGCCTCGACGCGCGTGGCGCCGCGGTAGGCGCCCTGGTAGAAGGCCGGCCAGCCGAGCTCCAGCAGCGGCGGCTCCAGGTCTGACTGCTCGGGGAAGTAGGTGCCCGACGAGCAGTCATGCGAGGAGCCGAACGAGTCCTCGGCCGCGGCCGCCACACCCTCCTCTCCCGGCGGCTCCGCCGCGCGCAGGATGGCATGCACCTCATCCGGGTTCAAGAAGCGAGCCAGGCGCTCGCGTCGCAGGAAGGCCGCCAAAGCTTCGGGGCCGCCGGCCACCAGCTCCTCCAGAGCCAGGCGCCGTTCCTCGCTGAAGAGCTCGGCCGGGTTGGGCGGCCCGCACGGCGATAGGCAGGCGATGGGCAGCTCGTCCAGGCCCTCGGAAAGCAGAGCCATAGCGGCGTTCGGACGCGACAGACCTCAGACGAAAGCAGGCGTGCGGGCCTACTTTATAGGCAACCTTTGAATCAAACAGGACCGCGCCATTGGCCGCACCTCCCCGCCTCAGCTCTCCCATTGGCTGCTTTCCTTCCAATAGCGGAGAGGCGGCTCCGCCCCCTGATGCGTCATTGGCTGCCGGCACAGCGGAGCCTTTGCTCTCAAAGCTGAGGCTGTTAAGCGGAATTTAAACTTGCAGGGGCGGGGCGGGCAGCAGAGCAGGGACAGAGACGGGAGAGCCGGGCTCGTGGCCATCCCAGCGCGCCCCCTGCCGGCCGCCCCGCAGAGCGGCCTTACAAGGCAGTGATGAGAGGCAGGTGCCGGCTCCCAGACACGCTGGCCACGCTGCTCCTAGGCTTTCGGAGCTTTGGCATGGCCAACCATATCGCCTTTATCCCCTGCATTTAACCGTGTATTCATTCATTCAAAAAATACCGGCTCATCGTATTAGGAACTCTCCTTTGATTACACCCTAGGGTAGCCTTCTCTCATTTCATCGGTTTTGCCTTGTAAAACCCCAACCTACCCTGGTTACACGCTACTTTCCACCTGCACCGCGGCAGCCCTACAGGGCTGGAGAAAAAAAGAACATAACCATGCTCACTGACTGGTCATGCTTCCAATTCATGATCCTTAAAACTGCCTGCTAGGAGACAGGGCCCATGCTGTGGCTCACGCCTGTAATCTCAGCACTTTGGGAGGCTGAGGAGGGCGGATTACCTGAGATCAGAAATTCAAGACCAGCTTGACTAGCATGGTAAAAACCCGTCTCTGCTAAAAATACAAAAACCAGCCGGATGTCTTGGTGCACGCCTGTAATCCCATACTCGGGAGGCTGAGGCAGGAGAATCACTTGAACCTGGGAGATGGAGGTTACAGTGAGTCGAGATTGCATCATTGCACTCCAGCCTGGGTGACAAGAGAGAAACTTGCTGCCTGCTAGGCTGTTATTTCCCGCATTTTCTACCTTTTCCTTTCTGACAGCTTGCTTCCTGTGTCACCGAGAACACAGAAGCAGTGAGAAGGGAACTTTAACATGCGCCCATCCAGTCTACCTTCCTGTCTGCATCTCTGCCCATACACAGGGCATTGATGAACTGCGCCTGCACCATCCAACCCCAGCTCCTCTGCCTGGGCACTTCCAGCCCCTCTCCTCACCAGCATCACTCCAGCAACCTCCTTCTTTCTCCTGGAACATCAGCGTCCCTCTTTACTGATTCATTTCTATAAGCCTACACACATGTTGAAACATCTTCATCTTAAAACAGCCCTCTCTTCACCCTACATTCCTCTAAAGCTCCCCATTTTTCTTCTTACTTTTGCAGCATAAAACCTCAGACATGGCTGGGCATGGTGACTTGCACCTGAAATCCCAGCACTGTGGGAGGCCGAGGGAAGAGGATCACTCGAGCCTCGGAGTTTGAGACTAGCCTGGGCAACATAGCAAGACCCTATCTCTAGAAAAAATACAAAAGTTAGCCAGGCATGGTGGTCTGTCTAACTTTTAGTGCATGGCAGTGCTCATGGTGGTCTCAGCCACTGGGAAGGCTGAGACAGGAGATGACTTAAGGCATCTTAAGATGCCTTAAGGAGTTTGAGGCTGCAGTGAACTATGATCGCACCACTGCACTCCAGCCTGGGTGACAGAGCAAGACCCTGACTCAAAAAAAAAAAAGAAAAAAGAAAAAAGAAAAAAAAGAAAAGAAAAAGAAACCCTCAAACCAGTTGTCTATATTTGCTGTCTCCAGTTCTCTTCCAGCCCTCTTCAATCAGGCTAAAAACCCCCATTGCTTTACCAAAACCCCTTGTCAGGTTCATCATGAGTTCCACACAGCTAAATCCAACAGTCAATTTTCAGCCTTTATCTTCTTTTTGTAAACGAAAAGAGCATCATAAACGTGAGAAGTTACATTATTTAGCAATGCTTCTCCCTCTCTTTCCCTCCTCTCCCCTTTCCCATCCATTTGTGAAGTTTCTCAGGACTATGTGTGGGGCCTTCCATGTGTCCCTGCTCTGGTCTCCAGGGTCCAGGAGGCAACAAAGAGAGCATCCTTTTCACCCTCTTTCAAAACACCAACAAAGTTCTGTGTGGGACAAGGACCAAGGACCGTGGTCTGAGGCTGTGCAACCACAGCTTCTCTATGCCTTAAGGTAAAAAGTGAGAATGGCCAGGACCATAAGCACATGAAAGAACTGGAATGGGTCAGGGGGAAGAGTACGGGACATGTCAGTGCGCTCCAAGAACGGGACAGAGGAGAGGGGCACTCTTGTTACATACAAATGTTATCAGGGGCCAGTGCAGTGGTTCACGCCTGTAACCCAGCACTTTGGGAGGCCAAGGCAGGCGGATCACTTGAGGTCAGGAGTTTGAGACCAGCCTGGCGAACATGGTGAAACTCTGTCTCTACTAAAAATACAAAAACTTAGCTAGGCATCATGGCCAGCACCTGTAATCTCAGCTATTCGGGAGGCTGAGGCAGGAGACTCACTGGAACCTGTGAGGCAGAGGTTGCAGTAAGCAGAGATCGCACCACTGCACCCTGAATGACAGAGACTCCATCTCAAAAAAATAAAAATAAAAAAAAAAAATAAAAATCAGGAAAACCTTGGAACATGTATGGAATAAACATATGCTATTATAGGGCTTCACGTTAATTTCAAAGAGAACAATTGACAGAATGAAGGTCATTCCCAACCACCCACCTTTTCTTGAAGTCATCAGTTTTTACCATCTCCCAGTCTGGAGAGACATCTGCTCCAGGTCTGAGCCCCCAGAATTCCCTCTACTTCAGGGGCCTCATGTGAGAGCCCTCCGCAGGGAGCGGGGAGTAAGGGGGAAGAGATTAGAAGCCCTCACCCACCCTCTAATCCAGGAACCTCCTCTTTGTGAATTTAAGTCAGCACTGTTCAAGTGAGCTCACAGCAATAACCAGTCACACTAGCAGGTGTTATTAAAAGGAATTTAATAATTTTAATTAAAAACTCTTAACAGCGATTTCTGTCACAGGCCTTGGCAGCTGGAAGCAACTCCAGAGACATGTGCCCCCTCTGGGATGTGGCTGAGCCACGGTTTGGGACCCGAGGCCCAGCAGTGCCGCGTGGCGAGGGGCTACCTGGAAGTTACTTCAGTACGATATCAAAGATCCGTGAGGATTTTTTTTTAAAAAAGTTTTAAATATATTAGACTCTCTTGATTGCCATTTTTACACAAAGCTGCTGATACAGTATACAGAGTTTTAACTTTTTTTCACATAAAATACTTTTTTTAAGTGTTCTCTGTACATCAGTGGCTTCTGGTCTGGTGAATTATTGCGGAGGGCTGGGGGTCTGCAGACTTTTCCTGGGTGTGCAGAGCCAGGCCCCGCACGGTGGCACTTGCAATGCCCATGGGAAGCAGGCCCTCTGGCCAAAAAGAGACTCCTGTTAGGGAGAGGGCTATAGCTTCCAGCACAGGGGGTCGCTTTTACAGAGTCATCCACTGACCATTGGACCTTTTGCTCTTATGTGCCCTGGGGGAGGGGAGACCATCCCCAAGTTACAAATCACAAGAGTTCAATACAGGCTTTCTGGGCATCTTAAAAAGAGCACCCTTCTTGAAAGTACCCCAGTATCCTGCTCTAGGAGAGAGAGCAGGTAGGTGAGAGAGCTCAGGATGGAAAGGTATCTGACACCAACAACCAGAATGGTCTCATGTTATTACAAAGCCAGCAAACTTGTGGGGCAGGACAGGGGACACACCTTGTTAACTGTTCTAAGCCCCTTGGAAATGGATCAAGCAGTGCAGAGCAGTTTTACTTGTGCTGCATATTTGACGGAGAATTCTATCCTGAAGTCTTCAGTAGCCCTGGGCCTAGAGTTGATTCCGCTTCCCTAAGCTACTCGCCAGAAACTCACAGCCTGGTGGTAGCTGCCAACTTTCAATTGTTTGGGGCATATGATGGTAAGCCATGCAGCACCTGCTTTGGAAGTGACCTCCTTTAATCTAATAAGGAGCTGCCACAGGACCTGGATCTCAGCAGGAGCTAGGCATCTGGTTGACTTTGCCAGTTTTCTTCCAGCTCCTGGATGCACCCCTGCCATGAAGGGAGGCAGATTCCTGAGGAAAGACTTTGATGCTGAAGGAAGCAGCTCCAGCTCCTTTTCCTCCCAGTATTCATTAGTGGGGTGAGGGGGCTCTGTAATAAATGAGCCCCTGTGAGCAAGAAACAATAACTTTAAAAACCTGAGATGCATTTGGTAGTAAATTGCAGTACAGTCTTCTAGATCTCAAGCTGCTATTATAGAGTCCCCCAAAGATGCTGGCTGAAGACAGCTATCACTGAAAGTTCCAGATGGACCTGGATGATGTCTGCTTGGAACCCAAGATCCAGCATCTGTACTTGGTGGCAAATGTTATCCAGGGATGGCCATGACAGCTGTTACCAGCTAAAGGCATTCAGACTCTAAGGATTCTAGGAGCTGAAAAGCAAAGGGTCGCTGGACCAAGATGCAGACACTTTGCCTCAGGTGACTTGAATGGGACTGCTGATGCCTGCGGTCCCCAAGGGACAGAAACTACAAAGAACAGTTTTCCTTACTCTGTCTTATTCCCCCTTTATCTGCAGAACCTAACATACTTGCTGGCATGTTGCAGCTACTCAGTAAATTATGAGTTAATTAATTTTGGCTCATTCATTGAGGGCTGGTCTTCAGCTCATCTCTCAACACCCAGGAGACCTACAGGGAAAGCTCCCCAGGGACTCCAGAGAGGGAATGGTTTATCCCTGGGTGAAAACATGAGCCAATGTTTGAGAGTCACCTGTGTGTGAAGTCAGTTCCTGTCAGAGAATCAGCTGGGATTCCCAGCCTCCTGGGTGGAGAGGAATGGCCCAGGAGGCAGGAGGCATGCAAAACGGAGGGAATGGCCTCGGTTGCTCAGTGGGTGGGGCAGTATATGTCTTCAGTGTTTGGCCCCTGAGCAAAAAGAAAACCTGCTCAGCTCTCTCCTGAGGAGCATGTGGCTTCCCTCACACTCCCTACCTGTAGCTAAGGTTGGCTCACGAGGGATTCCAGCATCAGTCTGGGCTGATACTGTTTTACAGCCAAAGCTAAGTGTGTTTTAGATCATCTTGTCCTGTTCTGGCCACAGCCTGAGATGTTAAAGAGCCCACCCCAGATGCCAGCGACATGGGAAGCATCTGTGCACCTGTCTTCAGCCTCCTGAGCTGTCTCCAACTCCACTCTAGACTACGTCTAACCTGGTGCTAGGGTGGAGGTGCCTGATGCTGAGAACCTCTCCCCTTCCAGCAGCCACCAAGGGTGCAGTCACTCCCATGGACCCTGCGCTTTCTGGCCCAGCTCCCCTGCTCCTGGGAAAGCACACCCAGGTCCCTTCAGGTCCAGCTCCCTCTGTGGGTTATGGGGCCATGGGGGCCACAGTAGGGGGCTGAAAATGACAAACAGCAGACCCCATAACTAGAGCTGTGGCACAAGTCAGGGACACTCTTCCAGCCCTAAGCCCCTAGTCCAGGTACCCCGCAGGGAAAGTTTCTCGTAGACTGAGAAAGAAGTGGGTTAAAAAGAACGTAGATCTGTTTCCCAAATTAGAATCTGGACCTAGGGAGCCCCTTCAGAGCTCTCAGGAGGTAGTTTAAGGACAAATCAAAGGCGCACAGAGCAGTGGACACATCTGCAGCTTGTTGGTTACACCAAAAGATTCTGGCTGAGCCTGTGGGCAGTGGGGGTCCTGGGAGCATCAGCAGTGAGGGGAGAACAGTCATTCACAGTCCTCCCTCCCCAGCATCAGGAAACCTGGGGCTATGAAACTGCAGAGCTGGGCAAGACCCAACTCCAGCCCTACCACGGATCTCATGAATGCAGGACAGGATACAGACCATGTGAACCCTGGGTTCGCAGCCTTGGGGCATCACCACTCCTGCAAGACCAGGCTGGGAGCCCCTGGGCTATGCAGAAACTCAAAAGGGCTGACTGGCAAATCTGCCTTCCCAAGCATCCCCAGAAAGGCAAAAGCTGGGCCCGGGGTCCTGAGCACTGACTGATGTGGGTGGATGGGGGTGGGAGGTGGAGGCAAGCAGGCCCCTAACTGCTTGCTCTGACTGCTCAGTCTGAAGAGGGCTAGATGAGATGGGCTGGGCTGAAACAGTCTAGATATTCACAAAGATCTCAGGGTGCTGGGCTCTGTCACTGTTAACCAGCAGTACTTTCTTATATTAAGTGGCCTCTTTCCCTGGAAAAGCATTCCTATGGAAGCTCCTCATTTAGCTTCATTTTTCCAGCACCAGCCAGTAAAACCCAGTGACTGTGATACGATCCACAAAAAGAAGCGAATTCAGTTACCTTCCTCCCTGCAGGAGTTTTACAGACTAAAGGAATTTTTTAAATCAGATACACTTTGGTAAATACTGATCTTGTCCCCGTCCCCCACCCTTCTGCCTTTGACACTTCCATCCAAGAGCAAAGCACGATTTGGTTGATACCAGGAATGGAATCGCCTGGTTTCCCCCTCCACCCCTGGATGGTCATATACCTGGCTCCTGGCATGGGCATAAGTGTGCCTCTCAACAAGGCTGTGGGGAACAGGTCTGTGCCCATCTCATCTACCCATATAGGTTCCTGGCTCCCTCTGAACACAACAAGGACTTCTTGCCCCTGCCAGGTGTGGCTGGTGGCCCAGACCTTGGGATGACTCTGAGCAGGACTATGGGTCTCAGCTTAGCAGGCGCCTTCCCCTGCTAAAGCCACATTGGCAGTGGTAATGAGACTCTGGGTCTTAACTTCCATCCTTTTGAGAATACCCCACACATTCTCAGCCCCCTTGCTTCCCCTAAGCCCAGGTATGTCATTCCTACACACACTGATCAAGTGTGTGTGTTTGTGTTGTGTGTGTGTGTGTGTGTGTGTGTGTGTATGTGACATGCACGTACTGATCTGGAGAAGCCTTTATACCAAGAATAGAGCTGGGATCTCAAGCCCACCCTCCCAAAATCGGATAGCAGAGTGAGCCAGGAAGCCACAATGGGCCTTGTGTCAGATGGCAGACGATGCAGCAGGAAGCAGAACCATGGGACATGGGACATGGGATGCTGTGGGCAGCCAGGTGAGGGGTGGGGTCTGAGTTCCTCTGAAAAGCAGAGCCCACCTGTCCCCAGCTGCCCTCTGACACCTCCCCAGCCAGGGCTGATGGGCTGGCCTGGATTCCAGGAGCCTCTCCCCAGGAATCTCCCTCCTCCATCGCATGGAGACTAGGAGATACGGCAACAGCCATGCACCTTCTCCTCCATCTCCTCTATGGGGGCCTTGAACTTTAAGAGTGGGGGATCTCCGCTGGTGACCGTGTAATACACCGAGGTCCCATTGCTGCTGTACGGTGAAGTTCTGCCTCCGATCAAGGGGGCCTTGCCTTCACTGCTACTCTCGCCTGTCCTGGCCATGCTGCTGCCCAGGTGGGTGCTAAGGAAGGGGTGACTGAGCAGCTTGGCTGCAGCCCGCTGCCGCTTCAGCTCCAGAAGCGTTTGAGGGCTCTCCTTGTAGCTGCTCCAGGGCGGGGTGGTGTCGGCCACACCAGGGTTGCCATAGGCCATGCTGTAGTCGGGCACCTCATGCACCTTCCAGACATCCCCATTGGCCAGTGCATACTGGTAGGCACTGACCGGAGCCCGGAGGCCATTCTCAACAGGCATGTCCAGTTCACCTCGTGGGATCTTGGTAGGAAATTCGGAGAGTAGCACGGGCTTCTCCAGCCTGGGGTTCTGCGAGTGAGAAGGACAACATTACCAGCTGGCTGGAAGATCTGAACCTACTATCCACCGGTCTCTACTGAGGGCATTGTTTTTTGGATCTCTCCTCTACTTGTTTTCCCTCCCTGGGTATTGGGGCCAAAATCATCCTTAGGGGAACCCCCAATCTATGAATTTTAATAGAGCTGACTGAATCTGGCCTTGCTCCAGAGCCTGGATCAAGACCCAAGGCCTGATCCACCCTCGGGTGGATCACGAGGTCCGGAGTCCAAGAACAGCCTGGCCAAGATGGTGAAATCCCATCTCTGCTAAAAATACAAAAATTAGCTGGGTGCGGTGGTGGGTACCTATAATCCCAGCTACTTGGGAGGCTGAGGCAGGAGAATCACCTGAACCCAGGAAGCAGAGGTGGCAGAGACAGCATCCTAATGACAGATGTGAAGCCCTGGATCCTTCTCAGCCCAGACTTTTCAGTTGAATAAGCCAATAAATTCTTTTTGTGTGTAAGTCCATTTTAGTTGGGTTTTTCAGTCACTTGTAATCCTTCCTCTGTATTTGAAGTGTATCTCACAAAGATTCTTATCTAGGGATCCTGAATATCCAATAATCCTTAGACAACAAGAGCTTGAAAAGTAGCTGCTTCCTAAAAACTATAAACTAAAAAATAGATATAGGCAACAATAACTAACATTTAAAGCACAGCAGAAATCACCATGAACAAAGTCAAAAGACACATGAAGAAACTAGAAAAATATTTTCAACATATATGACAGAAAAGAGACTAATTTTCTAAAAGTATAAAAAGCTTTTTTTTTTTTTTTCTTGAGACAGAGTATTGCTCTGTCCCCAGGTGGGAGTGCAGTGGTGCGATCTTGGCTCACTGCAATCTCCACCTCCGGGTTTCAAGCGATTCTCCTGCCTCAGCTTCCTGAGTAGCTGGGATTACAGGCATACACCACCACACCCAGCTAATTTTTTTGTATTTTTAATAGAGACGGGGTTTCACCATGTTGGCCAGAATGGTCTCAATCTCCTGACCTTGTGGGAGGCTGCCTCAGCTTCCCAAACTATTGTAATTACTGGCGTGAGCCACCGCACCCAGCCAAAGAGCTCTTAAAAGTCTTTTTCCTAGGACAACCCGACACAGTCCCCCAAATTCTCATTCTTTTTCTCTGCAATGATTAAACTCTTTTCACCACATTTAATCAACTGAAATTAAATGCTTGCCAAATGATTTTTTTTTTTTTTTTTTTGAGACAGTCTCACTCTGTTGCCCAGGCTACAGTGCAGTTATTTGATCTCAGCTCACTGCAAACTTGGCCTCCCAGGTTCAAGTGATTCTCCTGCCTCAGCCTCCCAAGTAGCTGGGATTACAGCCACCTTCCACCACGCCCAGCTATATTTAGTAGAGGCAGGGTTTTGCCATGTTGGCCAGGCTGGTCTTGAACTCCTTACCTCAGATGATCCTCCCTCCTGGGCCTCTCAAAGCACTGAGATTACAGGTGTGGGCCACCAGGCCCAGCGGTAAATGATTTAACTAAATTTTAGTTAAGCTGTTCCCCTCCCTACAGGATCCTGGACTTTGACTCACCCAGAGGGTAAACAAGCACTGCAAGGCAGAAAAACTCTCCTTTAGACCCTTCTGGAAATGTGCTGACCACAGGATACACATTCCTGGTCAACTGTCCAATTATACCACCTGCTCATCCCACCCCCTACCCTCAGTCCTTGCAGCCTCTGTCCTCCCTAGGAAACAAACTCCTTTCTCCCTGACCTCTGTGATCCTTGCCAATTCTGTGGTCGAAGCATTCTACTTACTGCTACAATCACTTCAAAAACAGTCTCTCTTTAGCTTTAACAATAACAACACATATATACAATGCCAAGGTTCTGACTTTGTCTGGATTGCTGCTTAGACATCAGATTAAAAAACAAAGGGCGCAATGACTCACACCTGTAATCCCAACACTCTGGGAGGCCAAGGCAGGGGGATCACTTCAGGTCAGGAGTTCAAGACCAGCCTGGCCAACATGGGGAAACCTTGTCTCTATCAAAAAAGACAAAATTTAGCCAGGCATGGTGGCGGATGTCTGTAGTCCCAGATACTCAGGAGGCTGAGGTGGGAGAATCGCTTGAATCTGGGAGGCAGAGGTGGCAGTGAACTGAGATTTTGTCACTGCACTCCAGTCCAGCCTCGACGACACAGTGAGACCCTGTCTCAGAGAAAAACAACAACAACAACAACAACAACAAATATATATACACACACAACAAATATATAAATATATATATTTTAAATAAATATCCATATAAAAAACCATATATATATATAATTTTTATATGTATATTTATTTAAAACAACATCTTCCCAGGCGGTTCAGGTGGTTCTACCATACAGTTGAGATTGTGAACCGCCGGTGGAAGAGACCCGGGCTGTCATCACGGCTATGCCTAACACCAGGAAGTTGACTCTGCCAAAAGCATGAACCAAAGTCAGCTCTGAAGGCTAACAAGGCACAGCCTTGGCAGAAATGTAATTTGGGGGGTCAGGCTGAACAAATTATTCCTCAGATAAGTGGTTCTGAAATTCTTGTGTGCAGCAGTACCACCACATCTGGGGTGGGGCCTGAGAATCTGCATTTATTTATTTTTATTTTTTTTCAGAGACCAGGCCTCACTCTGTCACCCAGGCTGGAGTGCAGTGGTGCTATCATAGCTCACTGCTGCCTCAAATTCCTCAACTCAAGCAATCCTCCTGCTTTAGCTTCATGAGACCAAAGACTACAGGCACACAGCACCCCACCCAGCTAATTATAATTATTATTATTATTTTGGTAGAGACATGGTCTTGCTATGTTGTCCAGTAACTCCTAGGCTCAGGAGATCCTCACACCTCAGCCTCCTTCAGTTTTGGGATTACAGGTGTGAGCCACTGCACCCAGCCAGAATCTGTATTTCTAACAAGTTCCCAGGTGATGCTGATGTTGCTGGTCCAGGGACCACGCTTTGAGAATTCCCACCTTAAGACAGCACCTTGCCAGCACCTAAAGCCTTGAAAGGGGGAGGGATGAAAAAGGAATGAATTTGGAGCTTTGTAGCAGTATCCTATGATCTCCTTGTATCTTCCAGGGCTGGGGCTGGAATCTGGATCCCCAGGTCGTGAGAGTTGCCCTGGGGCTGGCCTATGGATAAACAGGGTGAGGACCACCTGCTTCTGGTTATGCCAGCTCTCATCTTGGTTCCTTCTCTTCTATTCCCCAGGCCTGAAAAACGTCCCAGAGGTAAAGTACCTCATCTGCTTGCCTTGCCTAACCCCAAACAAACTGCAGCCTTGATGAGGAAGCCCTGGAAATTAACAACAGCAACAACAGCAACAACACCATCAGGCCTAACCCAGGCTGCTTTCCAGCAGCAGTACAGCCCACCTTGTTCCCTAAGGGCTTAATGGATTTCTTAGGCTCCACACCAATAAGCACTTCTAGGGGGTGCCTCGGGCCTGTGAAATCTGAACAGCACAGGAATGAGCAAGTGTGGAGGAGGAGGGGTTGCTTCCACGAGGATTTCTTTGAGGATCCTAGTCTCTCCTAAAAATCAATCAGGAAAAAATATACAACTTAACTTGCATGAGGGCTGTGAAAGGAAACAATAAAATAAACGAACGACCCAACAAAGCGGCATACAAGAACAGATGCTGCACCAAACAGGATAACCAAATGGCCAATAAGCCCGTGAAAAGTGTTCAACATCATCTATCCTCAGGGAAATAGACATTGAAAATGTGAGCTACCCCAGCAACCTGCCTCGGAATGGCTGCAATTAAAAGGGCTGACTAGGCCCAACGCGGTGACGCACGCCTATAATCCCAGCACTTTGGTGACGCACGCCTATAATCCCAGCACTTTGGGAGGCCGAGGCGGGCGGATCATGAGGTCAGGAGACTGAGATCATCCTGGCCAACGCAGTGAAACCCCGTCTCTACTAAAAATACAAACTAGCTGGGCGTGGTGGCATGTGCTTGTATTCCCAGCTACTTCGGAGGCTGAGGCAAGAGAATTGCTTGAACCAGGGAGTCGGAGATTGCAGTGAGCCGAGATCGAGCCACCGCACTCCAGCCTGGATGACACAGCGAGACTCCCAAAAGCAACAACAACAAAAAGCCAGACACAAAAGCAACAAACTACAGGGACCATTCATATGCATATGCAAAACTAAACTTTAGAGCTCAATGTTAAATAGTAGCTACATTTGGAGTGGGAGAAAGGACTGAGAGAGAACATGGATGATGAAAATGCTTGTGAATTCATCTAAGTATGTACATTTGTAAAAGTGTGTTGAAAATCTCACTTGGCCAGGCATGGTGGCTCATGCCTATAATCCCAGTACTTTGGGAGGTCCAGGTGGGCAGATTGCTTGAGGTCAGGAGTTGGAGACCTGCCTGGCCAACATGGTGAAACCCCATCTCTACTAAAAGTACAAAAATCCACCAGGCATGGTGGTAGGCACTTGTAATCCCATCTACTCAGGAGGCTCAGTCAGGAGCATCACTTGAACCCAGGAGGTGGAGGTTGCAGTGAGCTGAAATCACACCACTGCACTCCAGCCTGGGCAACAGAGAGAGGCTCCATATCAAAAAAAAAAAAAAAAAAAATTTGTCTACTTTACCATACATAAGTTACACCACAATCACAAAGAAAAAATAAATAAAGCATAGCTGAGAGGCATCTGAAACATGATTCGATCTTGATCTACATCTCTTTTCTCACCAATCCACAGACTCAGGAGCCAGGCAGAACAATGCTACCCTATGTGTTCTCTCCGTCACCAGCTGTTGGCTTTGATGTGGCTTCCCTTTGGGCAGGTACATTCACACCTCCTGGTGAGACAGGCAGTAGGTGACCGTCTCATTCTGGGAAGCAGGGTCCCTCTGAGACACGTGGGTGGGCTGGGTAGCTAATCAATTTCATCCCACCAAAGCTAAACTCTCTAGGCATGTTTTCATCTGTTCACGGTGTGGTGGAAGAACCAAAATGGCAGACCACCTCTGGTACTGTCACCTTCTCCCTTGTCCTGAGCAACTCCGCTCCAGCCCCAAACTTGTTCACTCCACTCAGCAAGAAAGCAGCCATGCTGAGTGTGTTGGTTCTGGGTTAAGTAGTGTCCCTCAAAAATTCCTGTCTACCTGGAACCTCTGAATGTGACTTTATCTGGAAATAGGCATTTGCAGATGTAATAAATTAAATTAAGTTTAGGTTCTACTGGATTGGCATGGGCTCTAATTCAATGACTGGTGTCCTTATAAGAAGAAAAAACAGGCTAGGTATAGTGGCTCACACCTGCCAAGGTGGGAGGATTGCTTGAGGCTGCGTTTGAGACCAGCCTGCACAACATAGCAAGACCCCATCTCTACAAGAAATTTAAAAATTAGCCAGGTGTGATGGCCACCACCTATAGTCCTAGCTACTTGGAGGCTGAGGTAGGACGATCCCTTGAGCCCATGAGTTGAAGTCTTCAGTGATCTATGATCATGCCACTGCACTCTAGCCTGAGTGACAGAGCAAGAACCTGTCTCAAAAAAATCCCATAAAATAAAAATAAAAAAAGAAGAGAAAACAGACACATACACAAAGAAGAAGGTCAGGTGGAGACAGAAGCAGAGACTAGATTCATGCAAGCAAAAGCCAAAGAACTCCTGAGCTACCGGAAGTTCACAGAAGCGTGAAACAGAATCCCCTTGGGAGCCCCCAGAGAGAACAAACCCTGGTGTCACCTCGGTTTTAGGCTTCTGGCCTTCAGAAGTGAGAGAGAATAAATTTCTGTCGTATTAAGCCGCCCAGTTTGTGATAATTTCTTAAAGCAGCCATCAGAAATGAATATGCATCCCCTTAGGAAAGCAGCTTAAAGCTTAAAGGACCATTGGCTGCTGCAGGAGCAGGCTTCTCAGAGGTCCTACTAGGATCCTACACCGTTTTTCAAAAAGCATGTTCTGATAAACACAATTCTCAATATTTTGTTATATTTCCTGAAAAAGAAGTTGTAGCACCCTCAACTCCTGGGTGACTGCCCTACTGAAGCTCTTTTCTGGGAAGCCCACTGCTAGGTCTGCTGGAGAACAACTAGGCATATAGCAGATACTTGCCCCCTGTCAATCAGGAGACCCACCTGTGTGCCAACATGCCCAGCTCAGCCTCTAATACGCCCCCGATCACCTCCTTAACTACAGTAGCCACCAATATCAGACTGGATACACTAGTTTAAGGGCAGTGCCTGGCTACTTCCCTCTGAAGTCTCTCAGTTGAAGAGGCAAGGTCAGTGGAGCCCTGTTCTCCTCCCAAGGCGGTGGCTGACACTAGGGCAGGGCATGAGGCCACTCACAGGGTCCTTATTCTCTTGGTCTGTCCTGGTCTCCCTGATGTCCCCATTGTAGGTGGAGGTCCGCTGATCCTCAGCTGCACTCCGCTGCTGCCACAGGATGGCCTCTCCCTCATACTCCTTCCTGTATAGGTTGGTCCTGTCCGACAGGCTGGCTCGACGCACCACCTTCCTGAGGGGACAAAGTGGGTGCTGGAGGCTACACCCAGGCTCCACAGGCAGAAGCATGCACGGGGACCCCTGGCTGCCTTGCCCCAGACTCACCCACGGCTGCCTGCGCTGGATGTCCTCCGGCTCAGGGATGACTTGTGCCTCAGCTGTGACTTCATGATCACATCATGCTTGTGTTTTAGCTCCAGCAGCAGGACCTTGAACTCTTCCTCCTCACACAGGTCTGAAGGGGCAGAGGAGTCTGTTGTAGGGGATGGCGCCAGGACCTGTGGCCCAAGAGGGTGCTCCAAACCAGAGGAGCTGCCACCCCAATCCACTGAAAACTCTAAGCATCTTTCGGGGCAGGCAGGGAGGGAAGAAAACAATGCCAGCCAAAGTTCCAGGGGGGCTGCAACCCAAACCTTAGTGGATTATAAGAATGGGAAACCCAGGTTCTGTGCACAGTCACAACTCCTAAGTTTCCCAGCTATGATCGAGGCATTCATGTTCCTCTTTGATAGTTTCCAAGAAGAGTTCTCAAGTCTTCACTGATACAAGAAGTAGTGAGGGAAACAAGCAGGTATCCCATATAGCCCGAGCAATAAATTATGCAAAGATACTGAGAAATCTACATACTCCCACTATTCTACCTAGCCACTTCATCCATCTATCTACCTATTGCTGACTGAGTCATCTATTCATAGATTCACCCTTTACCCACTCATCCACTTATTTTTCTATCCATCCATCCATCCATCCACCCATCCATTCAACCATACCTCATAATATCTACCTATCAACCCCTCTCATCCATCCATTCATCCATTAATACATCTATCCATCCATCTGTCCATTATTCTACTATCCATTAATTAATCCAACCATCTATCTACATACCAATCCATCAATCTATACAACCATATTTTCATCCGTTTTTCCCTCTACCCATCAAAAATTTGATAACTGCCTATTTGTGCATGCCAGGTGTTGTGCTGAACTTACCTATTGGCATCTCATCCATGGATGTCCTTGCACTGAGACTAGCTCCATGGGATACCAACAGCTCTGCCATCTGCATCTGAAACACAGGAAGAAGCTCACATGTCCCCCTGCCCAGTGCTCAGAAAGCCTAGGAGGTGGAGAGAGTGCCCAAGCCTCTTAGGATGTGACCCACAGAATGGTGGGACAAAGCTGATTTCCAGGGAAGGCCTGCACACTATAGCCATGGGGGGAATCCAGACAGATACAATGAGCTTAGCACCTCCTCCACATGCCTGGGCCACACCAAAAAGGAGCAGAAGGAGTTGGCTGTAACTCTAGAGCTGGCAGATATCTAAGGAGGGACTATGTGTAAGTGGCAATCGAACTTTTGTATCTGAAAACAAATGGAGAAACTAATCAGAGCAAAAATGCTGGGAATTTTCTTATTTGGCAAATTTGATTACCATCCTATTAGAACACAACTTGTTGGCTGGGTGTAGTGAGTCATGCCTGGTAATCCCAGCACTTTGGGAGGCTGAGGTGGGCAGATCACTTGAGGTCAGGAGTTTGAGACCAGCTTGACCAACATGGTGAAACCCTGTCTCTACCAAAAATACAAAATATTAGCTGTGCATGGTGACGCATGCCTGTAATCCCAGCTACACAGGAGGCTGAGGCAGGAGAACTGCTTGAACCCAGAAGACGGAGGCTGCAGTGAGCCAAGATTGCACCACTGCCCTTCAGCCAGGGCTACAGAGCAAGACTCTGTCTCAAAAAAACAAAAAACAAAAACAAAAACAAAAACCAAGAACACAACTTGTCCAATGTTTTTGCAAACTCCCTAGTCCTCTTCATATCCCACATATGAGTTATAGTCAACACCTTAAACCTTAAAATCTTATATTCTTTGAAGCCAATTGCCAGCCCAAAAAACTTGGTGTTAACAGGTTAACCGTGTGCCAGCCTCCTCCACAGCCCTGTGGGTAAGAACTACCTGTCCCCAGAAGGCAGCTGCATGCAGGGGCTCCCAGCCATCCCAGTCCTTCACATCCACACGCACTCCATGGTCCAGGAGGAGCTCAGCGGCCCGCAGGTATCCATTGGCTCCAGCTATGTGCAGCTGGAGGAGAGGAAAGAAGTGAGCATTCCCTAGGGAATCAGCCCCACATTGAAGGTAAGCTAGCCCTCACCTCCACCCAAGTACCACAGCATCCTTGGGGGCAGTAGAATGCAATAGAATGAGATGGAAATACAGCCACATTATAGAGGATTATTAAGTCTGAAATATGGACCTAGAAGGAAAGTTAGAGAGCTGAGTTCTTCTCCCCTGTGGTTGGTCTTAGCATCCATGTAGTTAAGCAATAGCATTTACTGAGCCCCTACTGTGCACTGAGCCCCAGAGAAGGGGTCTCTGAGGTTCAACATGGTGATTTTTTAAATACATCTACAAATTCTTTGACACATCTTCCTTTAAAAGATGGAGCCCGACCGTTTTCATCTTGAATGTGGGCCTGAATGAGTGACTCACTTCTAACAAATAGGATATCGTGAAGTGGCTGTGTGTGATTTCCGAGGCTAGGGCATAAAAGACATTGCTGCTTCTACTTTACATTGTCTTGGATCACTTACCCTAGAAGGAGGCAGCCACGGTGTTGTGAGGACCCTCAAGAAGCCCCAATGAGAGGTCCTACGGAGATGAGAAACTGAGGCCTCCTGCCAACATGCAGCACTAACTTCCCAGCCATGTGAGTGAGCCACCTTGTAAGTGGATCCTTCAGCACTAGTCAAGCCTTCAGATGAGATTGCAGTCCCATAGTCTCAACAATATTGCCCCATAGTCTCAACATCTTGATTGTAATCTCATGTGAGCCACCGAACCAGAGCCACCCAGCTAAGCTGTTCCTAACAGAAACCATGTGAGACAATAAATATTTATGATTGTTTTAAGATGCTACCTTGTGGGATAGTTTGTTATGCAGCAATAGATAATACACACAATAAGGGGCTGTGATCCCATTCAAGGCCTTCAGTCATGGCCACTGCCTAGCAGACTTCAGGGATTATGACTGTTCAGTCTGCCCCCAAAATACATAAAGTGCTTAGCCTATAATGAACACTCAGTAAGGGATTAACATTCTTAGACAGCCCTAAGTGATGACCATGAGAATGAATGAAAGAGAGAGAAGGAAATAAGGCCAAAAGACATAAACTGTCCAGCTAAGATGAGAGATAGAGGTGAGAGTCTAAGATGGCCAGCAGAAGACTGGCTGGGAGGAAGCCACAGAACTCTAGGGGGCCTGAGATCTGGGGCTGGAGAGTCAGTGGGACAAAGAAGGCATGGCCTCAGGAAGTGATCCTTCCAAACACAGCCCCGATGGTCAGATGCCATCTCATCCTGGGAGAAGGTTGCTTGAAGCCCTGATAAGTGGAGGTTTTTTTTTTTTTTTTTTTTTTCCCCAACTGGAAAAATCCAGGGTATGATGTGAAATGTAGCATAATTATCTGATGTATAAATGTCTGATGTTTGCCAGTTGTAGATAATGACACCTGCTGGTCAGTCAGACATTACAAACCTCACTATTTAGCTGGAAATGAAAAGGTATGAGTGGAAGAGGGGCATTGCTAGTAAAAATAACAGTCATTGCTAACATCTACTGAGAATTTACAGACTCTGCTAAGCACTTTCATGCAGAATATCATCAATGCTCCCAGCAACACTGTGAGGAAGACACTATGATCTCCAGTTTACTGGGAAGACCTGAGACTCAGTATGTGCCTGGCCCATTCTGGGCGGTGCCCAGGAAGAGAAGATCCCTGTATCTAAAGGACCCAGTGACAGCCCCAGTGGAGCTGCAATGAGGGTGGGTAATGCCCTAGTGCAGCCTGGCCTTGACTTCAGACAGAAATATTCAGTCATCCTACCTGGCCTCATTCTTGAGTGCTAGGCTAAGCAGGTGATCCGAGCAGGGACCCAAGTAATAGAAATGGGCACAAAACAGATGTGAGAGCTCAGGAAGCAGGTGGGAGAAGCCCACTTACCACATCTGGGCTGCCAGGTCAGGTCTGAGGGGGCAATGAAGAGCCCTATCTGGTGAGCTCGAGATCCCGAGACTGTTGAGTGCTTATGACCAGCATGGAACCTAAGCCTGGGACAGGGCATCCCCAACCACCATCAGGGGAGTGGGCTGCCATAGCCATGCTCTGAATTTTGATTTAGAGGCTGCAGAAACAGACCTCCTCAATATTAGGCTGCAATGTGCTCTGAGAGCCTGTGAGAAGTGGCCAGAGAGGTTTTCCAAAGTCATTGACACTTGAGCTGCAAGGATGAGCAGAGTTAACCAGGCAGATTTGAGACAGAAGAAGGTCCCATTGTTCTCTATCTTCAGGTCTAGTAAAGTATGTGGCTCAGAGGAGGTGCTTGTAACTGTGTGTTGACTGGAAGGATGGTTGGTTGGATGGATGGATGGATGGATGGATGGATGGATAGATGGATGGATGGATGGATGGATGATTGGATGGATAGATGGACCAATGGAAAAGTGAATGACTGGGAGTAGTGGGCAGACTCTGAAGTCAGGGAACCCAGAGGAGAGGCTGTTGCAGTAATATCAGGGAGCCGATGAGGCAAGGCAGTGGGGTGCTAGGGTGGGAGAGGAGACACTAAGGCAGGGGAATGAATAGTACAAAGCAAGAAAGCACACGGGAGTGGGTGAATGGTGACACTAGTCCTTAATGAAGGGCATCATTAGAAGAGAGGGAAATAAGGAGCTCAAGATGGACACCTGAAGCCTGGGGTGAAGGAGGATCTTGGAGACAGAGCAGGTGGTGAACAGGTGGGAGCCAAGCCTCCCACCCAGGCTCCTAACTCCAAGCCCCATTTGAGAATGGCAGGATTCTTTTTTGTTTGTTTGTTTATTAAAGACAAAGTCTTGCTCTGTCACCCAGGCTAGAGTGCATTGGTGCAATCACAGCTCAAGCTCAGACTCAAACTCCTGGGCTCAAGTGATCCTCCCACCTCAGCCTCCCAAGTAGCTGGAACTACAGGTGTGAGCCACCAAGCCCAGCCCAGAGAGAGGCCAGGTTCTCAAAGAGGCTGAGCCCTGCTCTGCTGACCCTCCCTATCCAGGGGCAATCCTGGCCCCAAAGGATTCTTGAGGAGGTCCAAGGTCGTAGACAGGCCCTAGGGGTACAGGGTTGGTCCCCACCAGGTGCTGGCCCACTTTGGTCCTAGTTGGCTTCGTTTTGGTACTGGCCCATCTCCTCACCAGTGTGGCACCCTGGGCATCTATCCAGTCAAGGTCCTGGCCTGCTGCGATCATGCAGTGGATGTCCGCAATCATCTGCTGCTCAGGAGCTGCCCGCATCTCATTGATTTTCTCTTGGGTGATGCCTGCAGTGGCAAAGAGGGAATTTATATAGCACCCTCAGGCCTAGGATCCTGGGGAGAGGGGAGGGCAGGCGAGGGAGGCATGGCTTTTGTTCCCTAGGGTAGGCCAGTCAAGGGGGCATGCAGACATGCCCATAGATCATTGTCCTCAGGCTTGATGGGCACAGAAAAAATGCATTGGCCCACAGAGCCATGGCATTCCTGCCTGGCACCCACTAGGCACTGTATCCATGTCGGTTGTTTCGCACGTGATGTTCTTCTACCTGGAAGTCCCTACCATCCACCTACACACCTCCAGCTGCTCAGATGGCTGCCTCTGTCTCGTTCTTGCAGCTCTGGACTAGATCATCTCCCAAACTGGTCTCTGCTGACCGCCCTATCTGACCAGGGCCTCTGTTAGTTTCCTTCGTCTTAACGATTGTGTCTATAGCACCTGGCACAATGTTCAACCAATTTTAGTTGCAGAAGGACTGATTGAATGAATATATTACTTTGAAGTGGAGAGCTGAGTCAATTGAGGTAGGGGGGCCCAGAGACACATTGTATAACCCGAATCCCATGCCTGTCTTAAAAGTGTGTTACTGACAGCTACTAATGGTATTTAAGGAGAGGATAATATGCTCTGTAAAAAGATCCATTAGACCAAGTGCTCTTCAGTTGAATTCAGGAGAAGTCTACAAAGGGAGGAAATAAAATCACACATTTATTTTGACTAAGGTTTAAATAAAATTTAGCATTCCCTAACATTAGAATATAAGTAAAACCCACAGTAGTGTTAGCAGTGCCTGTGACATTGTCACTAACAGACACTATAGCTATTTTCATATCCTGTTATCTTATTGTTTAATGAATTAATGAAGTTTCTATTTAATGCACTGAAAAATATTTTGGCAGCTATGCTTTAATATAATTGGCTTCCTTTATAATTCTATAATGTTATAACTGCATTTAAAAACATTATTCTGGCCAGGCATGGGGGCTCACACCTCTAATCACAGCACTTTGGGAAGCCAAGGCAGGCAAATCACCTGAGGTCAGGAGTTTGAGACCAACCTGGCCAACATGGCGAAACCCTGTCTCTACTAAAAATACAAAAATTAGCTGGGCATGATGGCAGGCACCTGCAATCCCAGCTATTTGGGAGGCTGAGGCAGGAGAATCACTTGAATCTGGGAGGTGGATGTTGCAGTGAGCCGAGATCAGGCCACTGCCCTCCAGCCTGGGTGACAGAGCAAGATTCCATCTCAAAAATATAAAAACATCATACTGAGAAGGGGTCCACAGAGTCACCAGATTGGCATAAAAATGGTTAAGAACCTCTGCAGGAGATGAATAGGAAGAGCTGGGTGCAGGGAACAGGAGATTCAATCAGGGATACTGCAGCTCTGTGTGGGACAGAGCAGCTGCAGCTGAGGGTCTGGGAACGTGACATATTTCCAAGGAGGTGGTGCTTCAGAGGCCTGTCTGTGGGGTGCTGGGGCACACAGGTCTCTCATTGCTGCATTTGTTTTCTCTCTGAACTTCATTTGTTAGTTGAGAACAGCCCACATCTTGTTTATCTGGGCCCCTGGAAGCCAGCATGGTGCCTGGCACAGAGCAGGCACCCGCCAGCGCTCTTGACTTTATTATTTTCCCACATGGGGATATATCTTTACGATGAACATTTATTGAATCAAATTGTCACAGCTGACGAAGAGGAGACAAGGCCAGCTGTGGCCACCCACATGTGCGGGCACACATGAGATCAATACCTCCCTTCTGTGCAGCACATTTTCCAGGGTCCTCTCATGTCCTGCTCTAATCACATGGATAAGGATATTAATCCTTAATAATACTAATAAGGACACTAATCCTTAATAATCACACAGATAAGGATACTAATGAAGACCCATCCTATTCACCGAGTGCGGCGCACAAGGCAGGCCAATTTGGAGCTAATCTGTTCACCTGCATTGATTTAAGGGCTGCTCCCCACAACTCTGTGCTGTTCTCACTTCATAGCAGGCTGCTCTCCCTTACCCTGGTATGCCATGCAGGTCTCGATGACATCCAGGGTGGGTTCATCCTCGCAGAGGTCATATGGCATGTTCCCATCCGAGTTGACAGCAAGCAAGTCGGCCCCACTGCAGAGAAAGAGATAGGGTGAGGGCCAGGTAGGTGTGGCTAGGGTTGGTCTGGCTGCCTCTACCCTCTGGTCTCTCACCTGCAATCCTACTGCACACCCCAGCACTCAAAACCCCACCATGGTGTACCCTGGGAAGGTAATGCTTGGATCTGCCCGACACACAGCCCCAGAGCATGGCCGCTCAGGATCCCAGGGCCCCAGGTGGGAAGGGACCAAAGTCCCAGGACAGCTATCCTAGGGGACGTCCCTAAGTTTTTTACCCTGTTGAACCAGCAGGCAGGGGCTTAGGGACAGATATAAAAGTCCTCCCTGGTGACAATAATAAAAATCACATTAATGGCAGCAACACCACTTACCGGGCACCTGCTTAGAGCCAAGCCTGATCTAAGCTCCTTTTGCAGGCATCCGTTTACTTAACCCTCCTAATAGCTCAGGTTAATGCTGGTGGTCCCATCTCACGCAAGGGGAAACAAAGGCTCATACATGGCCGGGTGCAGTGGCTCACACCTGTAATCCCAGCACTTTGGGAGGCCGAGGTTGGCAGATCACCTGATGTCAGGAGTTCAAAACCAGCCTGGCCAACATGGTGAAATCCTGTCTCTACTAAAAATACAAAAAATTAGCCAGGTGTGGTGGCGGGCGCCTGTAATCCCAGCTATATGGGAGGCTGAGGCATAAGAATCACTTGAACTTGGAAGGTGAAGGTTGCAGTGAGCCGAGATCATGCCACTGCACTCCAGCCTGGGTGATAGAGCAAGACTCAGTCTCAAAACAACAACAACAACAACAACAACAACAACAATGACCAAAAAACACAAACCATGTTCAGTCACTTGTCTAAGTTCACCCAGCTTGGATACAGTAGAGTCCAGACTCAAGCCCAGGTCTCCCATATCAACTCTTTTTACTTCTCTACATTCTATTTCATTCTTTGCCCATATGCAGAAACATCCTCAGTTATATTCCACCACCTCCAAGTCCTTGCCCAAAAGGCTTAATAGGACAGAGGTAGAGCAGAGACTTGGGACTCTCTGGAGGCATTTTACCTTTGGGCCAGTGGTTCCCAAGAATGGCCCCAAATGCCCTGTGGCAGAATCACCTGGGGACCATGGGAATAAAATGCAGCATCTTGGGTGGGCTTCACTCCAGCCCTCCTGAAAGAGTTCTTGGGGTAGGGCATGGGAATCTGTATTTTAAGCCCATGCCCCAGGTGACTGTAATACCCATAAGCTTTGGGACCCACTGACCCAAGCTGGCACCACTTTCCTTGTCCTCTTGGCACCATCGCTGATCAGGCTGTGGCTACCTGATGCTCCTGGCAGACTTCATCATACTCAGGTTCCCATCAGAGATGTAGGCATGGGCCACCATCCAGTCCTTTGGTCTCACAGCCTTTTGCTGTGGTCTCTCTGAGCTCTGTACACCCTGGAGCAAGTTCATGCAGGTGGGGCAGCAGTACCCTCATCTCGATCCCCCCAGGAGCCACCGATGGGCTCCTGCTGCTCTACCAAGACCTGTGCAAAAGGTCACGTGCCCTCAGATGCTCTTGGTCTGGCTCCATCTCAACTCTGGTACTTAAACCCCCTGGCTTTCTCCCTGACTTCCCAGGACTTCTGCATCCCTATGTGCTCAGTGCCAGCTCTGGGTGATATCAGTTATTATTTATATTGGTGCAAAAGTAACTGTAGTTCTTGCAATTACTTTTAAAAATCACAATGATTTTTGTTGTTATTGTTTTTGAGACAAGATCTTGCTCCATCACCCAGGCTGGTACGCAATGGCTCAATCTCAGCTCACTGCATCCTCTACCTCCCAGGTTTAAGCAATTCTCTTGCCTCAGTCTCCTGAGTAGCTGGGATTACAGGCATGCACCACCACACCCGGCTAGTTTTTGTATTTTTAGTAGAGATGGGGTTTCACCATGTTAACTACACTGGTCTCAAACTCCTGACCTCAAGTGATCTGCCCACCTCAGCCTCCCAAAGTGCTGGGATTACAGGTGTGAGCCACCACACCTGGCTCTCCAGAGATGTTTTTTGCAGACTAGAATAACTTATTCTAAAATTCACAGGAAATTTCAAGGAACCTGAATAGCCAACACAACCACGAAAAAGAACAAACCTGGCAGTCTCACACTTCCTGATTTCAAAACGAACTCCAAAAGTACAGCATCAAAACAGTGTGAGACTGCCATAGGGACAGATATACCAACCAATAAAATAGAACAGTGGGCTGGGTGCAGTGGCTCACTCCTGTAATCCCAGCACTTTGGGAGGCCAAGGAAAGTGGATCACTCGGTCAAGAGATCAAGCCATCCTGGCCAACTTGATGAAACCACCTCTACTAAAAATATAAAAATTAGCTGGGCATGGTGGTATGTGCCTGTAGTCCCAGTTACTTGGGAGGCTGAGGCAGGAGAATCGCTTGAAGCCAGGAGGCAGAGGTTGCAGTGAGCCAAGACCATACCACTGCACTCCAGCCAGGTGGCAGAGCAAGACTCTGTCTCCAGATAAATAAATAAATAAATAAAAATAGACAGGGTACCAATAAAAAAAAAAAAAAAATAGACAGGGTACCAAGGTCATTCAATGGAGAAAAGACCAACCATCTTTCCAACAGACCATGTAGAAAAATTGGATATCTGCATGTAAAAAAATGAAGTCAGATCCTTACCCAACATCATACATAAGATTTAATTCAAACTGGATCCATGACCTGAATGAAAGAGCTAAAACTATAAAACTCTAAGGAGAAAACACAGAACAAAAGCTCTGTGACATTGGATTTGGCGGTGATTTCTTGGATATGATATCAATGGCACAGTCAACAAAAGAAAAAGTAGATCAATTGGACTTTGTGAAAATTAAAAAATTGTGTGCAGCAAAGGCCACAACCAACAGGGTTAAAAAGATAACTCATAGAAAAGGAGAAAACATTACATCCATCCAATAAGGGATTCATATGCAGAATACATAGAGAAATCCTAAAATTCAATGACAAAAACCCAAACCAATTCAAACACGGACACAGGACTTGAATAGACATTTCTCCAAAGAAGATACACAAATGGACGACGGGCACATAAAAAGATGCTCAACATCACTCATCGTTAGAAAAATGCAAATCAAAACCACAGCGAGAGACCACCTCACCCCTACTAGTACGGCTACTAATAAAAAAGAAAAAGCAGAAAATAACAAGTGTTGGCGAGGATGTGGAGAAACCAGAACACTTGTGTACTGTTGCTGGGAATGTAAAATGTCGTGGCAAAGAGTATAGCAGTTCCTTAAAAAATTAAAAATAGCATTACCATACAATCCAGCAATTCCACTTCTGGTTATATAACCAAAAGGAATTGCAAGCAGGGTTTCATGTTCATCACAGCATGATTCACAATAGGTAGAATATGGAGGCAAGTCAAGTATCCAGCCAATGGATGCATAAGCAAAACGTGGTCCAGACATACAATGGAATACATTGAGCCTTAAAAAGGAAGGAAACTCTGACACATACTAAAACATAGATAAATCTTGAGGACATTATGCTAAGTGAAATATGCCAGTCAAAAAAAGACAAACACTGCATGAATCCACTAATTATTATTATTATTTTATTATTTTTTTTGAGACAGAGTCTTGCTCTGTCGCCCAGGCTGGAGTGCAGTGGTACAATCTCGGCTCACTGCAACCTCAATCTCTTGGGCTCAAGTGATTCTCCTTTGTCAGCCTACAGAGTAACTGGGATTATACACACCCACCACCACACCCAGCTATTTTTTGTGTCTTTAGTAGAGACGGGGTTTCGCCAGGCTAGTCAGGCTGGTCTCAAACTCCTGACCTCAGGTGATCCACCTGCCTTGGCCTCCCGAAGTGCTGGGATTACAAGCATGAGCCACTGCGCCCAGCCAAATCCATTTCTATAAAGTGCTTATAGTAGTTAAATTCATGAGACAGAAAGTAGAATGGTGGTCGCCAGGAGCCAGGGGTGGGCAGGGAATGGGGGGCAGGGAATTACTGTTTATTTCTTTTCTTTTTCTTTTTTCTTTTTATTTATTTATTTATTTTTAATTTTAATTTTAATTTTTTTGAGACGGAATTTTGCTCTTGTTACCCAGTCTGGAGTGCAGTGGCGTGATCTCAGCTCACCGCAACCCCCGCCTCCTGGGTTCAAGCAATTCTCCTGCCTCAGCCTCCTGAGTAGCTGGGATTACAGACATGAACCACCATGCCCAGCTAATTTTTTTTTTGTATTTTTAGTAAAGACGGGGTTTCACCATGTTGACCAGGATGGTCTCGATCCCTTAACCTCGTGATCCACCCGCCTCGGCCTCCCAAAGTGCTGGGATTACAGGCTTAAGCCACCGCGCCTGGCCTGGGAATTACTGTTTGATGGGTACAGAGTTTCTGTTTTTACAAGATGAAAGTCATTCTGAAGATGGAGGGTGGTGATGGCTGCACAATAATATAAATGTACTTAATACCACTAACCTGCACACTTAAAATGAGTAAGATGGTATTTTATATGAATTTTATCACTATAAAAAATTGGGAGTTGGGAGGCTGAGGCATGTGGATCAAGAGGTCAGGAATTCGAGATCAGCCTGTCCAATATGGTGAAACTCCGTCTCTACTAAAAAACACAAAAATTAGCCAAGCGTGGTGGTACATGCCTGTAATACCTGCTACTCAGGAGGCTGAGTGAGGCAGGAGAATCTCTTGAACCCAGGAGGCGGAGGTTGCAGCGAGTGGAGATTGTGCCACCGCACTCCAGCCTAAGTGACAGAGTGAGACTCCATCTCAAAAAAAAAAAAAAGGGGGGGTGGGGGTGGGGGTGGGGAAGAGAATGAAGGAAGAGAGAAAATAGAGACAGTGGAAAATACAGAGAGAGCCCAAGAGTAAAGGAGAGACAAAGATGGAAAAAGAAAAGCCAGGCATACAGGGATGGGAGAGTCAAGAGGAACTGAGGGAGGAGGAGAGGGTGAGAGGTAGAAACAGAAAGAAAGAAAGATCAAGAGAGGATGTGGAGAGAAAGAAAGTGACAAGCACCAAGAGAGACAGAGAGGGAAAAAAGGGGAAGAGAGTAGTAGTAGGAAACACGGAAAAGTAGGGAAGGAGAAATGGAAGAAAGAAGGAAAGAAGGGAGGGAGAGAGGGAGGGAGAGAGGGAGGGAGGCAGGGAGGGAAAAGAAAGGGAGGGAGGGATGAGGGGAAGAAAGAAGGAAAGGAGAAGGAAAGGAAGAAGGACAGGAAGAAAGAAGAAGGGGAGGAAGGGAGAGAAGAGAAAAGGAAAGAAGGGAGGGAAGAAAGAAGGAAGGGAGGGAGGAAAGAAAAGGGAAAGGAGACAGAGAGGGAAGAAAAGGAAGGGAGGGAAGAAAGAAAAGAAGGAGGGAGGGAAGAAAGGAGAAAGGGAGGGAAGAAAGAAGGAAGAGAGGAATGGAGGGAAGAAGGAAGGGAAAGATGAAAGGAGAAAAGGAGGGAGGGGAGAAGGGAGAGAAGGAGGGAGGAAGAAAGAAGGAAAGGAGGGAGGGGGGAAAGAAGGAGGTTGATAAAAGACAAGAGGTGGAGAGGAGTCTACTCTGGGGTGGGGGTGAGGGGCAGCACGTACTACTGAACGAGGATCTTCACCAGGTTGATGTGGCCACAGGTGGCCGCAGCATGCAGGGGTGTCCACAGCTCGTTGTCCTTGGCGTTCACGTTGGCACCATGGGAGAGGAGCAGCTTGACAATTTCCTCAAAGTTGTCTATGCAGCACTGGGGGGACACACAGGCAGAGTCAGCTCCAGGCAAAGCCCTGGGCCCTGGTCGGGACCTGCCAGGTTCCCTGCAAGAGGCCGTGAGGAGGACTGTGGAAGCCTAAGTTTGAATCCAGCTCCATGATGCTCACACTGTGAGTACTGCCCTTGACCTTGGCCAAGCCACTTAACCTCTCTGGGCCTCAGTTTCCTTGTGAGTAAAAATGAAGTTAATAATATATAAGATAAAAACATACAGGTAAAAAACACTCTGTCAGCTATAAAGTGCTGTGCAAGTGTCAGTGAAATGGGACAAAATTTTGAATGAGGTTTTAAAACTTTTTTTTTTAATACCAGAAGGCTTTCTCCAAACAAAATTGTATGGAGAATTCTCACTTAGATGACCAATAAAATTCAAGTAGGATTGCTTGGGTTGAGGCAGGCGTGTGTGTTGGAGGGTACTTTCCTGGCGGTAGGCTCCAAAGTGATTTCAAGATCATAGCTTGAAACTTCTGACTTAGGAACCTCTGACTCAGTAGCTCAGATCTTGGGGAAGCCTTCAAGGAACCAAGACTCTCCCTGAAAGAATCCAGCTCCATGTGTGAGTGCTAGGGGGTCCTGAGGAGACCACCAGGTTTGTGTTCCTGCCTTTCTGCTGCAGTGATTGCACGTGGGGCAGCCCCAGTGAGGGGGAAGGGTCAGCAGCCTGCAGCTTCCTAGAGAGAACACAGGGTTCCAACACAGGTGGCCCCCAGACTCCAGGGACAGGGAGGAAAAGATCCCAAGGAGACAGAGGGGTGTCAAGCTAGGTCCCGGGATGGGAGAGGCCAGGAGAGAGGAGAAAGAGAAGAAGCCACTTTACAGACTGCAGATGGAAACTCTTCCCTAGAGGTGACTTCGGCAGAAGCCAGCAGGGGACATGACAGGGCTCACAGGCTCAGCCCTGCCCATCTGGATAGGGCTTGGGGCTTGGTCCTCAGCGCAGTGGGAGACACTGAGTTACACTCAGAAAGGGAGCATGATCAGACTTGCTTTTTAAAAACAACTTCTCCTCTGATTGCACGTGGAGAACAGATTGTGTGTGTGCGGGCACACCCACGTACATGTGTGCACGCCAGGAGGGGACAGTGAGGAGCTGTGCTGAAGTCACCCAGCGAAGAGATGATGGTGGTCTGGCCTCCAGAAGCGACCACAGGGATAGAGATGAGAGTCCAGATGCCAGCAGAAGGAGCAGGAGCAGCTGCGGAAGCCCATGGCCCCAGGTGGGTGGGGCGTGGGTGTAGGCGTGGGATGGGACGGCATCACAGCCCCACCCCTATCCCCAGGGAAGCCAGGGCTCAGCGCCAGGACATGTGGGAAAGGAGCAGCCGTTGGCACAGATGGCGCCAGAGACCCAGGTTCTTTCTGCGCCAGCCGGTCTTTGCTGGGCGGGGGGCGGGGGGCGGCGAGACGGTGGCTAGGTCTGAGGACATCTCTCGGGACAGCCAGGGAAAGAAGTGACCATGTAGCAGGTTGGGTGCTGCTTCAGGTGGGCGAGAGAACCGCGCAGCAGCACAGCACGGCCGGCAGAGGGCGCCAAAGGCAATGAAGCGAGGCTGCAGTGGAAGGCGAGCATCTCCAGGCCATCACTGGGAGATGCCTCTGGGGTCAGGGGCAAGAGGGGCAGAAATCCAACCCCTATAGACTGCAGGAAACATAGTGGGTGGAGTGGAAGCATCGGGTTGAAAGAGGAGGGGACTGTGCACCCAGAATGGCAGAGTCTTGTGAGACACATGTCCAGGGGCTGGACCACTCCACACCTGGGAGACCCCGCCTGAGTAAGGGCTGCCTGCATTGGGGGCTGGGTGCGGGGGCACACATGGAGTTGGTGGGATGGGAGAAGGTGGGTGGTGGGTGGGCCTCCCCCTCTTCGGTGGCTGAGGTGGGAAATAGCACCTGGCAGTCAGCGGCCTCCTCCCACCTCCTCCCTTCCCACATTCAATCCCTCACCAGGTATGAACTGCATGTCTCCTAAATCACTGTCCCCAACCTCTTCCCTGGATGACGTTTCATCATCTCTCTCTACCTCCCTGTCCTCCCCTTCCTAACACCCTAGGCCAGAGAGAGCTTCTCCATGAATCTGATCATGTTGCTCTCCCTTTGCAAACCTCTGAGTGCTCCCTGTTGCCAAGAGAAGAAAATCCACACTCCTTTGGCATGGGACGCTCTTCTTAACGTGCCCCCATCTCCTTTGTTGCACTGGAGCAACAGTGACAACAGCAGTAGTAACAATAACAACAGCCCCAGCAACAACAGTAACAATAACATGTTGCATCACACTGTCATTAACAATATCTAATGGTTTTTGAGGACTTACAAGAGTCAAGCAGCTTGCTAAGCTTTGGTCATACATTGCCTCATTTAATCCTCAAAACAAGCCTAGGAGAATTGCCCCTTTTATAAATGGGGAAATTGCCCCTTTTATAGATGGGGAAACTGGCTCAAGGAAGCCTGGTTGCACAAGATCACATGGAGTAAGAGATGAATTGAAATCCAAGCAGTCTGACTCCAAAGGCCCTGTTCTCAGCCGGGTGCAGTGGCTCCCATCTGTAACCCCAGCACTTTGGGAGGCTGAGGCAGGAGGATCACCTGGGGTTAGGAGTTCGAGACCAGCCTGACCAATGTGGAGAAATCCCCTTTACTAAAAATACAAAATCAGCCAGGCATGGTGGTGTGTGTCTGTAATCCCAGCTACTCAGGTGGCTGAGGCAGGAGAATCGCTTGACCCAGGGAAGTGGAGGTTACAGTGAGCTGAGATGGCACCATTGTGCTCCAGCCTGGGCAACAAGAGCAAAACTCCATCTCAGAAAAATAAAATAACAAAGGCCCTGTTCTAAACCTTCTCAGTCTCGCACCTGCACATCTTCCTGAGGCTCCCTGCGCCACACGGAACCCTCCAGACTTCAAACTTAAAATGCTGAGCCCCTGTCTCAATGCTTTGCACAGGCTATTCCCTCAGCTTTGAATGTTCTTCCTTATTTCTAGCTAGCAAGCTCCTACTCATCCTTTAAGACCCAGCTCAGATATTCCTTCCTCTTAGAAGCCTTTCTCAGTTTCCCTTTGAGTCAAGTCATGGGTTCCCAGCTTTAAGCTGCCACTGAGCCCCTGCCTATCTCTGTGTGAGCCTGACCACACTGCATTATCTCTATTATTATTTATGTGCCTGCGGTCACAGCACACTCTGGACTCTGAGAGCAGCGACTCTGCCTAAGTTACTTCTGGAGCCCTGTCCCCAGCAGATACCTGGCATGGAGTAGGCACACAATAGGTATTTGTTGAAAGAATGAATGGAAGCCCACAGGCTGATGAGGGTGATGTCTCCCTGAAAGGGATCTTAAGATGAGGCCCAAGGCAAGTGGGGTGGTTGGGATGGGGTGTGGGTTTCAGCTGGTCAGCCATCAGCTTCATGCAGCTAAATTTGGAGCCTGGTGAGTTCCCACCTCCCTGACCATGCATTCCCCAGAGGTCCAGGAGTCCAGAGGAGAAACTGGTCCTGAGAAAGCAATGTGGCCAGCCAGGCGTGGTGGCTCATGCCTGTAATCCTAGCACTTTGGGAGGCTGAGGCGGGTGGATCACGAGGTCCGGAGTTCAAGACCAGCCTGGCCAACATACTGAAACCCCCGTCTCTACTAAAAATACACAAATTAGCTGGGTGCGGTGGCACACACCTGTAATCCCAGCTACTCAGGAGGCTGAGGCAGGTGAATCGTTTGAACCCAGGAGGCAGAGTTTGCGGTGAGCCAAGATCGCATTGTTGGACTCCAGCCTGGGCGACAGAGCAAGACTCCGTCTCACAAAAAGAAAAGAAAAGGGAGGGGAGGGGAGGGGAGGAGAGGGAAAGGAAAGAAAGCAACGTGACATGGAAAAGCTGAGGCACTATGTGAGGTGGCGGGAACCCCAAGCTAAAAATACGGCGCCACTTGAGAGTTCATTGCCGCAGGATGACAACTTGGGGTGGAACCTGGGGCTCAGAGAGTTGCAGCTGTGGTGTCCACAAAGCAATGGAGACTTCTTGTTTCAAATCCTGGCTTCCATACTCAATCACCGTTTGACCTTGGAATGGCGATTTCACCTCCCCTTAATTATATTATTAAGTATAATACAACAGCCACTGTTTCTTTAAATTCAATAAAATTAAATAAAATTCAAAATCTATTTCTTCAGTCACATCAGTTACATTTCGAGTGCTATAGAGCTGCATGTGGCTGGCGGCTCTCATACTGTACACTGTGGAAAAAGGACATTTCCTTCACTGTAGAAAGTTCCACTGAATAGGCTGCCTCAGTGTCCCGAGTCGTAAAATGGGGATACTTTTTTTTTTTTTTTTTTTTTTGGTGACGGAGTCTCACTCTGTTGCCCAGGCTGGAGGGCAGTAGTGCCATCTTGGTTTGCTGCAGCCTCTGCCTCCTGGGTTCAAGCAATTCACCCTACCTCAGCCTTCCTAGTAGCTGGGATTAGACTCCCGCCACCACACCTGGCTAATTTTTGTATTTTTAGTAGAGACAGGTTTCACTATGTTGGCCAGGCTGGTCTTGAACTCCTGACCTCAGGTGATTCACCCTCCTCAGCCTTCCAAAGTGCTGGGATTACAGGCATGAGCCACTGCACCTGGCCTGGGGATGATAATATTTCTGAGGTCTGTTGTGACGATCAAAATGAAATATATAAGTGAAGTATTTTGCAGATAAGTGGTCACATGATACATTTTAATAATAATAACTATTATTTATCCAGTATCAAGTGCTGCTTAAAGGGGTTTTATATGTGTTCATTTAATCCTGACAACCACCCAATGAGATGGGTACTTGTTATTCCTCTTTTAGAGATGAGGAAACTGAGGCACAGAGAGCTTAAGTAACTTGCCCACAGTCACACTGCTAGTGGGTGACAGCTCCAGGCCACAAGTCTGATTCTCTGTCCTGACGTCCTCACCTTTCTGGTACGCGGTAGGAAGTAGCCCACACATTTGATCCTCATGCCCATGGCTGGTGGGTGTTGCCCAGCCTCAGGAATTGGCATTTGGATCTCCATTTCAGGGCAAGCTACAGCAGCCACCTGCTTTCCACTCCTTGGTGGAGTCCCAGGCCCTCTAGAGTTCATGGAGCTGGGAGTCTAGGAGTTTCCAAGAGCAGATGGAGTGGGGGTACTGAGGCAGCTGCCTGAGAGTAGATGCCTGAGGCCCTGTGAGAGAGCAGCCAAGAGGGCACACAGGGACCTATCCCTGGGGCTGAGGGCAGGGCATGGCCCCTCCCTGTCCATCCCACCCCTGCCCTTGTATGCAGGTGGAGAGGCCCTCCCCAGCCCAGGGTTCTGGCTACCTGGCCTCTGACTCAAGTCCATCAAGAAACTTGGGCACAGGGAGGCCTCGGTGTGTTCATGCATTAATTCAGCATGGACATATTGAACACCTACTGTATGCCAGCATGCGGAAAGATGCTAGAATACACTCGCAAGCAAGAGGCATGGGCTGTGCCAAACCAGACAGCTCGGTTTGAGTAGGGGAGGAGTCAACACCCAGTGAGGACATCAAGGGCTAAAATGACCAATTACAAAGGAAGGGGGCTTTCAGAAGACAAAGGGCATGTCAATCACAGCACAGCTCCCAGGCTCCCGCTGTGGACGGGAGCTAACAGGTGAAAGTGCCAAGTGCTGTAGGAAGTGTGGTGGGAAGGAGCGCAGTGGGTACAAGGACCTGAGAAGTTGGGTGGCTGGAACCCAGAGAGCCAGGAAGCTTAGAAGATTGGGCAGGGGCCCAGCCTCGTGGGGCCTCGTGCGCCATGGCAGAAGTTGTTCTTTATCCCCCACGTTATGGGAAGACACCAGAGAACTTTGAGTAACAGGAGATTTTTGGCTTCAGCATGCCCGTGGTTGCTGCGTGGAGAGAGAATTATGGCAGAGTCAGACTGAATGCTGGGGACCAGTTCCGAGACTGTAGCAGCATCCACGTGAAGAGTGACAGCCAGAGCAGCTGTCCCCAGCAGGAAGGCATCCCTCTGCCTTGGAAAGGACATGTCATGATAGCACATGGCTCAAGGCCATAGATCAAGACCATGTGACCTGCCTAAGGTCACATAAGTCCCGCCAATTGCCTCTGTCGCCAGGGTGGATGGGATCTCCTGATGAGAGTGAATGTGCTTCGTACACTGTCAAGCTCCAAACACACTTGCTTTGATGGGCAGTAGGGATGCAGTGAACAAAGGCTCCCTGTCCTCAGAGCCTGCATGTGCGGGCGCGGCTGCGCACACACAGGGCTCTGTGGGGTGGCTGTAACAGACACGCATGTCTCCAAAGTAGACAAGAGCCTTTCAGATGGGCCAGCTGCGGGCTCCTCCTCCCTCCCTCATTCTCTCTTCTCTGAGGGTTCTGAGCAGGAAAGTGCCGATAAACAGGGTACCCACCCAGGTGAGGAGCAAGGAGCCCGAGAACCCCAACAAGCCCGGCCTTACCTGGTGTAGGGCTGTGAGTCCGTCCTCGTTGCACAAATCAGGGCTGACCTTGTTCTTCAGGAAGTAGCGTACTGCAATAGGAGGGTACAGGAGTGAGCTTCCCATTGCACACTGGTGTGCAGGCATGCAGGGGCCCGGATAACACCCACTCTCCCTGCAGGTCCAGGAGCAAAGTAGTAACACCTCCTCAGTTTACAGATGAGACAACTGAGGCCCAGCACATAGGTCTTTGGTCCAGGATTTCCAAGAGGTGGATCCCACTGCTTGTCTTATCATAGATAACAATAATAAGAGCTAACAATTATTGAGCACTTCTTGTATGCCAGGCACTGAGCTAAGCAATTTTCATTGTTGTCCAGAGGTGCACATTCTAGTCATTGAAAGCATACACTCTGGAGGTTTAAATTTGGGCACCATTCTCATTGGCTGTGCAACGTCAGCCAAGACACTTCCTTCTCTGTGCCTCAGTTTTCCCAACTGTAAAATGGGGATGTTGTCCATCCTCCTCACTGTGGCAGTGTGAGTGGTCTTCGAGGTGAGCCATGCCAGGGGCTCAGCATGGGGTTTGAAGGTGAACTCCTGCTCTGGCAGCAGTCATGATTTTTATTAAAACTGTGGTGGTTCCCCATAGCAGGTGATTTTACACCTATGGGTGTCAAATGCCCCTTCTTTGACCCTACTGGGCCCTGGGGAAGGAGGGTCGTAGAGGTTTTAACCATTCACAATCCCTAGACTTTTGTCTAGTTGTGTGTGTGTGTGTGTGTGTGTGTGTGTGTGTGTGTGTTTTTTTCAGGGATTCTGGGTGGGCAGGGAGGCCAGAGTGAACAGCATTGAAATCCTGGAATCCCTCTTGCTTAGGATAAGCCTCCTCCCCTTATCACTGTGACCCTCCTTCTTCCTCCTCTGCCTGCCACCATTCAGGCCCTAATTCTCCCCTGAGCCCAAGTGCAAACAAAGGAAGAGAAGAGAGGAGCTTGCCCAGGAGCCCTGCAGTCCCCTTCCCAGGCTTGGCAACGTGCACCCCTCCTCTACTTTAGCAGGGTGATCTCAGGCCCTCCAGCTTTCCCTCTCCCCATAGATGAAGAGTCCAGGGGTTCAGTGGGATGAGTCCACCCAAGCCCCTGGTTCACCTTCTAGGCCACACCTCTACTGTCCTGTCCAAATGGCTCTGAGCCTGCTTGCAGGGCCTCAGCAGGATCCTCCCTGGATCCAGCTTCCCAAAGGTAGACTGTGCAGTTACTGGGCAAGCGGACGTCTAGGCCAGAGGGGTGAACAGAGGGTGGCTATTTGTGGAGTCAAGTGGAAGAACTTGAATACACAGGCTGCCTTGTATGTGTGGCCCTCATGCCATCATGCTGATGAAGCTAGGCGTGGAGGTCCAGGCACAGCATATAGGAGACATAGGCTGGTGCTGACCCCTCTGAGCCTCTTCCCACCCCCAGCCAGAAACCTTGTGAAACAGAAGCCAAAGCCCACACCGCCTAGCACCCACCGTGGACACTATCTCCACACTACGGTTCATGCCATAGGGCAGGGCTGAAGTGGTTTCCTCATTGATTTGCCTCTGCTGTAGGGGAACAAGTTAGAAGTGAGCTGGGCAGGGTTGGGAGAAGCCTATTCATTCTGCAGGACAAAAAGCCCAGTCACCAACCCCAGGGAAAAAAGACGCTGGTAGGCAAGGGCAGTCCTCAAGGGCTCAGGAGCAGTGGTGGATAGGGTGGGGGCAACCCCCTCAGCTCCATCCTCATGAGGCCCAGCTCCCAAACTACAGCCCCAGTTGCACTCTAGGCTTCAGTGTAGACCGAGGCCCTGCATGAAGGGGAGGTTGAGGCCAACACCCAGCAAGAGGTGGCATCTCTAGCAGACCTGCCCAGTATGCATATCTGGTAGGGGTTAAGCACGACAAGACCTTGTCCAGTAAGGTCCAGATCCTTTGGCACTGTGCTGACCAACATGGTGCCACTAGCTACATCTGGCTATTATGGCTGGTAAATGAATTAATATTCAAAATTCATTTTCTCAGGCATGCTGTGCTCAGTTTCAAGTGATTGGTGGCTACCATATTGGAAAGTGTAGAAATAGAACATTTTTATATTCTTGGAAAGTTCTATTAGACAGTGCTGCTTTGGGGCATTATACATGAAAGTTAGCTCTATCCCAAGTTGTTAAAATCCTTCCATGGCTCCCCACTGCTGTGGGAGTAAAGGCCAAAACTCTTCCTATGGCAAACAAATTCTTGCATGATGTAAGCCCTGCCTGCCAGGCTCCAGCTTGCACAGTTTTAGGGGGCACCATCTGCATCATGGTTTATGAGACTGGCATCTGTCCAGTACCCAGCTTGCTCAGCTGTGCACAATCATCCTACCTGCTTACCTTTCCATTCTCATTTCTTAAACTCCAGACACTCTGCACAACAGTCTTTTGTCAGCTACAGAGTCACAACGTGTCTTCCAGCCTCTGAGATTTTGCATAGTCTGTTCCCACTGCCTGGAAGACTCAATCATTCATCCATCCATCCACCAGCATCCATTCATCCACCCACTTACCATCATCCACCCATCAATATAGCTATCCATCCATCCACCAATCCACCCATCCAACCAACCACCATCATCCATGCATCCACTTCTAACACACACACACACACACACACACACACACACACACACACACGCCCACACCTGCCCCACTCCTCATCCTTTAGGTCTCAGCTGAAACTCCCCAGACTCCTGTCATATATACCCATAGCTCCTATACATCTCATTTATACCCTTTTAACAACTACAATTACATAACTATTTAATTATGGGCTTTGGGGCTATCTGCTCATTGGACACTAAGCCCCACAAGGACAGAACAGTGATCTGGTACTTATGGCTTTATCCCTAAAGCCTGGTGCACAGTAAAGTCCTCAAGAACTCCTCCAGGACCTTGACCCAATTGGCAGCCCTCTAGTTGGGTCCAAGGACAAAGACTTTTCATCTCTGAGCAAAGCAGGTCACCCTCAAGGGCTGACTCTGGAAACTCATGTCTGTAGCGGGCAGCTCTCTGCTCACAGGTGTCTCCTCCAGCCCCAGTGCCTGGTGTTAGCCTTGGGACCATGTAGAAGGTTATGGCAAAGCCACTGGTCACCAAGACCCAGGCTGCCCAAGGGTGAGTGGGGGTATCCTGAGCCTGACAGATGGCTTTTGGGAGAGGAGCAGTGGCCACTATGCCCCTGACTAGGATGGAATTCTGGATGGTTCTGCTCACATTAGCTAGAGGTTCAAATCCCATGGGATGGGTGGCAGAATAAACTTCCTGTCCAGGAGATACTCTTTGAGGCAGGAAAGAAGCATCAGCTGGCAGAAGCAGTGTTTGTGCACAGTAATTATTGGGGTGTTCTCTGCACTGTGCAGGAATCCAAGCCATGTAATTACCCTGATGTTGGGCAGTTATTTTCAGCCCAAGAGGTGGGACAAATCATTCCCATTTCTAGGAAGCCTGTAATACTCATGAGCCAAGGCTGCCCCAGCAGTGCTACTTACAGTGTAGCCGGGAGCCCAAGGCCTGGCTCTGTAATCTAGTCACCGGAGCAAAGTCCTCACCACCCAGTGCACAACCAGGCTTCCTGCCTCTGGAGTTCAGTAAGAAAATGACTCTTATATTAATAATGTTTTCTGGCCAGGCACAGTGGCTCACGCCTGTAATCCCAGCACTTTGGCAGGCCAAGGCATATAGATCACTTGAGCTCAAGACCAACCTGGCCAACAAGGCAAAACCCTGTCTCTGCAAAAAATACAAAAATTAGCCAGGTGTGGTGGTGCATGCCTGTAATCCCAGCTACTCGGGAGGCTGAGGCAGGAGAATCGCTTGAATCCAGGAGGCGGAAGTTGCAGTGAGCTGAGATTGCACCATTGCACTCCAGCCTGGGTGACAGAGCAAGACTCTATCTCTAAATAAATAAATAAATAAATAAATAAAATAATGTCTTCTTACCAAGCCTATCATTTGCACCTAGGTCAATTCAGAACCACTTTCTTTCATGAGTTCACATCTATAATTATTCCCCTTATGCAGAAGAAGAGATAGAGGGTCAGGAAAGTGTAGTTTGGTCATACATGGCCAAATTAAGGAGCAGGGATTTGACACCAGACTTGTCTGATTTTAAAGCCCAGGCTGGTGGCCAGTGGACCGTTCTACTGTGCCCTAAGATCCAGGAATGGCAATCAGCATTTCTGGATTTCTGTCATGTCCAGACCTGTGCTGAGAGCTGATTTGGGGAAGACGGTAATGGGAAATGGACCGCAGTGACCCTGCTTCTGAAACTGTCTATGTATCAGAGGCCCTGCAGTCCCAAGCCAAGTCTCTTCTGGAAGACAAACGAGTTCAAGGATCCACAAATGGAACAGAAGAAATGGGGTGCCCTGCTGAGGGATTAGCTCTTTCAGGGCCATTTAAAATGTAAACCTGCCTCCCCTGACTCCCTGTTTCGAAGCTTCTTATGGCTCCACTTTGCTCTCTTCTCCTTCCTACAATTTTTTTAAAAAATATAGAGATGGGGTCTTGCTATGTTGACCAGGCGGGTATCAAACTCCTGGCCTCAAGCAATCCTCCCATCTCGGTCTCCCAAAGTACTGGGATTTCACACATAAGCCACCATGCCCAGCCTTCTTCTTTTTTTAAGACAGGGCCTCACTATGTTGCCTAGGTTGGCCTCAAACTCTTGGGTTCAAACGATCCTCCCACCTCGGCCTTCTGAGTAGGTGAGACTCTAGGTGCACACACAACCACATCCAGCCTCCACGTTGCTCTTGGGATGAAGTTCAGAATCCTTCCATGATCTTCACTGGGATTGGCAAACTATGGCCTGTGGGCCAAATCTGGCAGGCAGGCAGGCTGTTTCTGTAAGTAAAGTTTTATTGGAACACATCCACACTCATTCATTTACAGATCACCTATGACTGCTTTCACTCTGCAACAGCAGATCTGGATAGGTACAACAGAGACTGCATGGCACACGTGGCCTGTGATATTTGCTATCTGGTCCTTTGCAGACCCCTGGTCTTCAAAGTCCTGTATGGTGTGGTCCCGCCTACAGAGCTACTGCCTTGCATAATTCCAAGGCAATATGCAAATATGCTTGCATAACAGTACCTTGCACTGTTCTCATCATAGTTTACGTGAATAGAGTGCCCTGGAATTATGCAGTGTGCAGCCTGCTCAGCCATGCCCAGGGGGCCTGTCTCCTACCTCTCCGGGCTCATCTCTTGCTCTCTGAACACCTGGAACAATGGAGGAAGCTGGCTTGGGTCTAAGGTGTTGCCTGGAGCTCAGGGAGCACAAAGACAAGAAAGGCATGCTTTTTCCCTTCTTCCAGGAGTGTCCATGCCTTCTCTCAGTTGCCCACGCTCAGGGTGGCTCCCTGCCCACAAAGCCCTAAGTCCCAGGCTCGGCTATCAGTTTTTGGAGTCACCCATTTATTCTGATGCATTTGCTTAGCTGCCGCTATAGGCAAGTTATTCCCCCTCTCTGCCTCCATGTCCTCATCTGCAAAATGGGGATCACAACAGTGCTCCCTCATGGCATTGTTGTGGGGTTAAAGACAAGGCTCTGGCTACTGTTAGCATTTATTTAAGAAATAAAAATCAAAAACAACCAGTGAGCTCTTGCTTGTGTCCCGTCCTGTGCTGGCTGCTCGGAATACAACCATCAACATCCTGCATCGCCCAGGAGCTTTAGAGCTGGTGGTAAAAGAGGCAATCTCTCTCCAGGGAGCTCTGAGCAGATGCTGGTTCACGGACCACTGTAAGGCCACAGTTGGTGCCCCCCCACCCCCCACACAGGCAGGACCCTACTGAGATGGAAAGAGGTAGCTCCCACCCTCCTCTCTCACGTATCCCTGCTCCTGGCGCCGACCCCGCCGCTCCGCCCACACCTCCCTGGCAATCTGGCTGGAATCTGGGCCAAACAGGGCCATCTGGTCCTCTCCATCTCCAGCTGCAGCAAGTGAGGCTGAGCTGGCCCATCTCAGCAGGAAGCTGGTGGCGGCTGCCTTTGCAGGGAGACATCACTGACAAGCTTGTGTTTTCTTTGGCATCTGACCCACTCGTCTCAAAGAGCATCTTCCTGACCTCGAGATGGTCAGTGACATGTGACCATAGGCATGGCTCCTGCTCCTCCTCTGGGGAAACGGGGAGAGCCAGGCAGAGGTGACTGCCCAGCGAAGGTGGACCCTGTGCAATCTGCGTCTCCCTGGAGCAGGGGGTGCCCTGGGCTGAGCTGCTGATACCTGACCATGTGACTTGCACTGTCATGTTCATGGGGGCACATGGGGTACCCATTCACCAAGCTCTGCCCTCCTATCTCTCTTCCTCCCTTTCCTGCCCAGTGCCCAGCAATGAGGCCTCATCCTCCCACTGCCTCCAAGGCACTGCATGATCTAGTCCCTGCCCACTCCACACTCGTCTCACCTGAATCCCTCACTGGTTCAGCCACATGGGTCTCTCATTTCCTAAAACAAAACAGAACAACACAAACCAAGCTCTGATGTTCCAGGCCTTTACACACACTGTTTCCTATGCCTGGAACCCTTTCTTCCCACTCTTGGGCCGGCAAACTCTTCTTCATCCTTCAGATTTTAGCCGAAATGTCACCTCCTCTGGGAGGCCTTCCCTGATTGCCCCAATCTCCATTGAGCTTCCCCATCTAATTTCTCCACACTACCGTGCATTTCTGCTTTTGTCCTTCACAGCAGCACTTACTTTGTTGCCCATGGAGCTACCTGTTCCTGAGGCCATGAAACTATTTCTTGGTGTAGTTCCATAGACATGGGGCACCCACAGAAGTATGACTCAGGAATGACAAGCAATGATTGTGACTTTTGTACAAAATTGAGTGAGGCCAGGTGTGGTGGCTCACACCTATAATCTCAATGCTTTGGGAGATAGAGGCCATAGAATCATTTGAGGCCAGGAGTTCGAGGCTGCAGTGAGCTGTGATCATACCACTGCACTCCAGCCTGGATGACAGAGCAGGATACTGTCTCTTAAAAAAAAAAATTTAAAAATGTTTAAAAAATGAGTGAGCAGACACCCTTCCTTGAGCTTCCCTCATCAACACAGCCAGACCTGGAGGCTGACCACAGGAGTCCTTCAGCCTTACCCAACACTGTCCCCTCTCCAGGCTGGATACAGGGAACTCAGCATGTCCCTCTGTCCAGGACCATACTCTCGTGCCCTGTGCCCTTGCTCTTTCTACAGCCCCGCACTAACTGTGTGCCAGGCACCCTTCATATCCATCAAGTTAATTAGTCCTCATAATCCAGTTACAATAATCCCGCTGTTATTAAATAACTCCCTGTGATTATTGCTCCAGTTTACAGATGGGAAAACTGAGGCTCAGGTTTGAATACATGAAATGATTTGCCCAAGGGCACCTTGCTGGGAATAGTAGAGCTGGGATTTTTAACCAAGGTCCAGCCAGCTCCAAAGAGTAAACCTCTAACCACTTTGCTAAAATTGTAGCAAACAAGGACCCAGGGAAGGAAACACATGCAGCAAAGAGACACACAGTGCAGACACAGATGTTAGCACGAAGAGAGCCCACAGGGATGGCAAAAAGCTAAAAGAAAGGTCAAGACCATTGCCAATAAAGGGCAGCATTCCAGAACATCACGCGATAAAGAAGCTGCCAACAGGCATTGCTGCAGCCTTTGCAGTTGCTGTATTTGCAAATGAAGTCACTGAGGCACAGAAGTTAACCTTGAGCCTGGGGTCCCACAGCTAATAAATGACAGCTGTGAGCCTGAGCTCCATCACCACCTCTGTCCATCTTCCTGCTGCATCTCCAGTGCGGGTGGACCCCAGCCTCCCCCTGCTTCCAAGCACCTTGGTGGCCTGCGTCATGTGGCCACACCCCGCCCACTGGGCTGCACCTCCTGTATGAGAAGCCCAGTCCACACTGACTTATTACCCGCTCTTCAAGGTGCTGTCAGGACTGCTGTGAGCCCAGCCCTTGGCTATGATAATGCCAAAGGGCCAGCACTCTCAGAGCTGCCCCTCTGTTCTCCTCCCAAGTCAAAGCTGTCCTGTGCCCCCAGTGCACTGTGCTTCCAAATCACCCCACTGAGCAATTGCAACGTTTCCACCCACCGCTGCTCCTCCCTGGAGCAGAAATAGCCAGAAATAGCTGCTCCCAGGGAAGCCCAGCCGCCTGGGGCTGAGGGTGGAGACTCAGTCAACTCACATGGTGGCTTCTGCAGTGACTGGTACAGCCCGCCCCTCTGCCAGGCAGTTTCCCCAGGATCCTGGGTGATGACTTACCCTGGTGGACCAGAAAGACATGGGCTTCCCTCAAAGTCACCTCCCCAGGACCAAGCCTCAGGCCCCAGGCACCAGCCCCTTGCTCTTCCCCAGATAGAGAGTATCACTCTTGGCCCACTCAAGCAGAGGAGGAGTTGGACAACCGTGTGAAAACGTGTGGAAGTCAGAGCCCTTGGGCCTTGCTGGTGGGAATGTAAGATGGTACAGGACTATGGAAAACAGATTGACCGTTCCTCAAAAAGTTAAACAGGCCGGCGCGGTGACTTATGCCTGTAATCCCAGCACTTTGGCAGGCCAAGGTGGGTGGATCACCTGAGATGGGGAGTTCAAGACCAGCCTGGCCAATGTGACAAAACCCCGTCTCTACTCAAAATACAAAAAAATCAGCCGGGCATGGTGGCAGGCACCTGTAATCCCAGCTACTCAGAAGGCTGAGGCAAGAGAATCACTTAAACCCAGGAGGCAGACGCTGCGGTGAACCGAGATCGTGCCATTGTACTTCAGCGTGGGCAACAAGAGCAAAACTCCATCTCAAAAAAAAAAGTGAAACATAGGATTACCACCTGGCCCAGCAATTCTATTCCTATATATATATTTAAGAGTAATGGAAAAAAAAAAGAGTAATGAACACATATGTCCACATAAAACCTTACATATGAATGTTTTTATAGCATTAGTCACAATAGCCCTAAAGTAATACCCAAATTTCCACCAACTAATGAATGGATAAACAAAATTCCATACAATGGAATAGTACCCTGCCATAAAAAGAAATAAAGTACTGCTATGTGTTACAACATGGACGAACCTTGAAAACATCGTGCTAAGTAAAGGAAGCCAGACACAGAGGCCACATATTGTGTGACTTCATTTATATGAAATGTCCAAAATAGCCAAATCTATAGAAAGAGAAAGCAGATTAGTGGTTGCCAGGGACCAGAGGACTGGAGGGAGAATGGGGAGTGACTACTAATGAATACAGGGTCCTTTGAGGGTGCTGCAAATGTTCTGGAATTAAACACTGGTGATAGTGAATCTATCTTCAAGTGTAGATAGTGAATCTACAATCTTGTGAAAGGTCTTGTACCAAAGACCACAAAATTGCATACTTTAAAAAGAGTAAACTTTGGCCAAGCATGGTGGTTCACGCCTGTAATCCCAACACTGCGGGAGGCCAAGGCGGGCAAATCACAAGGTCAGAAGATCAAGACCATCTTGGCCAACATGGTGAAATCCCGCCTCTACTAAAAATACAAAAATTAGCTGGGCCTGGTGGCATGTGCCTGTAGTCCCAGCTACTCAGGAGGCTCAGGCAGGGGAGGGGGAGGTTGCAGTGAGCTGAGATTGTGCCACTGTACTCCAGCCTGGTGATACAGCAAGACTCCGTCTTAGGAAAAAAAAAAAAAAAAAGATACATTTTAGGCCAGACACAGTAGTTCACACCTGTAATCTCAGCACTTTGGGACATGGAGGCAGGCAGACGACCTGAGGTCAGGAGTTGGAGACCAGTCTGGCCAACATGGTGAAACCCTATCTTTACTAATAATACAAAAAAAAAATTAGCCGGGCGTGGTGGCACACACCTGTAATCCCAGCTACTCAGGAGGCTGAGGCAGGAGGATCACTTGAAACCGGGAGGTGGAGGTTGCAGTGAGCCGAGATCGTGCCATGCACTCTAGCATGGGCAACAAGAGTGAAACTGTGTCTCAAAAAAAGGGGGGGGAGGGGTAAATTTTATGGTATGTAAATTATATCTCAACTTTAAAAAGAGAAGAGGGGCTGGGCACAGTGGCTCATGCCTGTAATCTCAACACTTTGGGAGGCCAAGGTGGGCAGACAATGAGGTCAAGAGATTGAGACCATCCTGACCAACATGGTGAAAACCCATCTCTACTAAAAATACAAAAAGTAGCTGGGTGTGGTGGCACGTGCCTGTAACCCCAGCTACTAGGGAGGCTGAGGCGGGAGAATCGCTTTAACCAGGGAGTCAGAGGTTACAGTGAGCCAAGATTGCACCACTGCACTCCAGCCCAGTGACAGAGTGAGACTCCATCTCAAAAAAAAAAAATGTGGGGTGGGGTGGGGAGGGGCTCCTCCCCTGCCAGCCTGAGAGGTCTTTGAGGTCAAGGCAACATCTATCCCACTCATCACTGTACCCATAGTGCTGAGGACAGTGTCTGCTCCACGGTAGGTGCTCAATCATTGTGTACAGGAAGGAGAAAGAAGGCGGAAGGAAGGGGGAAGGCCACTGGCCACTTGGGCCCTTATGGACCCTATGTAATCTGCCTATGTTTCCCAGCATCACCTGTCTTTCCTGGCATCATCCCACCTGACCACCATGGCCCTCTCCAGGCCTACTCCACACCACCCCTCCTGTGCCTCTTCTCAAGTGCTGTTCCTTCTTCCTGTCTTCTTCTTCTCCTTTTTTTTTTTTTTTTTTTTTTTTTTTTTTTTTTTTTTGAGAAAAAGTCCCTCTGTCACCCAGGCTAGAGTGCAGGGCATGATCAAGCTCACTGCAGCCTCGACCTCCAGGCCTCAAGCAATCCTCCCACCTCAGCCTCCTAAGTAGTTGGGAGTTCAGGTGCACACCACCATGCCCAGCTAAGTTTTTTTTTTTTTGTATTTTTGTGGAGATGGGGTTTTGCCATGTTGTCCAGGATGGTCTCGAACTCCTGAGCTCAACTGATCCTTCTGCCTCAGCCTCCCAAAGGGCTGGGATTACAGGCATGAGCCACCATGCCCAGCCCTGCCTGTCTTTCTCTGTCTTCACTTCACCTGATTAATTCTTACTTAGACTCCAAGTCCCAGCTTCAATGTCACTTCCTCTGCGAAGCCTCCTGCAGGTTTCCCAGGCACTCTCATCACATGCTTGCTGTGCCCCACAAACTCCAAAAGGACTTAACACTATGGTGTAGTTGCATATGGATTTGTCTGTGTCTTTGCAACACTAAAGATCTGGATGGGTAGGGCAAGCAGGACCATCTCTTGGCCACCGTGCTGCTACTGTGATACAGTTCAGGCCCCCAGTCAATATCTGATGACTGCAGAAGTGAATGGAGCTTATGTGATCTCTACCCAAGCCTCAGAACCAGTCGGAACATCTGTTCTTGGACTACTCTACGCTTTTTCCTTTGGGCAAGAGCAGGCTGGGCCACAGACTTTTCCTTCTCAGACGAGAATCTTCACCCTCTGGCTTGTACAAAGAGGCCAGTTTCTCCCTTAGCATCTCTGATACCCTTGGCATCACCAGGACAAGATGGCCAAGGGAACTGCAGACACGTAGCTATAAACCTTCTCCCTTCTAGAACCTCCATGCCCAGGACACATGTCTCTGCAAGACAGAAGGGGTTGACACATATGTTATCCAGATGCCTCTGCATATGTAACTTACATCTGGCATTGGGTGTGTGCAGGAGAAATGACTGCACACCCTTTAGGATGTAAGGTCTATGTGGGCAACTCATGCCTGCCCCCTTATCTAGGATATGCAGCTCCTAGAGAAAGTACTCAATATTTGTTGACTGAATGATCAAATTAAAAAGATTTTTAATTTGATCTAAAAACAAAAAACTAACGATACCAAGAAAACTGAAGTACAAAGTAGGCCTGCAGCTAATCCTCTTCAAAATATATCGTCTTTCGGAGACATGGAGGTCGGGGTGGGGTGGGGAATCACTTCCTAATGTGTGAGAGGACATTATGTATTAGATTAGAGGGAGAACTGCATCTAACTCAGCTACCGTGAAGATGATATGGGTCTGTAAGGTTTCTCTGCAAAAGCTGCAAAGACTGTGTCTTGGACCTTTTCCTCTCTCTTCTTTTCCCTTCCTTCCCCTTATATTACCGCTTACAGTGCTTAATCTCAAAGACTGAAGGCAAGGGTCCCCCTTATCCAGAAACACGATCTTGGAACTTCCCCATTCTATTCATAAACACATCAGACCCCAGCTGCACCAGGCCCCTGTTCTTTGCTGATTCTATCTCCAGAATTCTCCCAGCACCTCTCCTTACAGCTTCACTGCAGACCCAGGGACCTGATCTCCCTTCCGCCCTGCAGGGCCTGGCCTGCCTAAAACGAGCTGGCAGCTGGGGAGCTCTCCAAGGTATCTGCTCCTATCCCAATTTGCCTCTCTCCCCAGATGGCTTGCATGCCTCTTTCTGGTTTGCTCTTGCTCTCCAAAACCCATCTCTCTCACCTCACTTCTCTTTCCACCTATGTCTCCTGAATTTTTAAAAATAGTCCAATTACTTTATATCTCCAGGCAAGTAATAGATAAAAATATTCCCAGCCCTCCAGGTAGGAGATACATACATATAAACACTGTAATGGCTTCACAGCCATCATAATAGCATCTAACATTCATTGACTATTTTCTGAGTATGAGGCACTGTACTAGGATGTTATATGTATTATCCCAGATCCCCAAAATCCCTTAATCCCAACAACAACCCCATGACTTAGGTGCTATTATCAGCCCATTTGACAGAGAACTTATATGATTTGTCCAAGCTTGTTTAGCTAAGTGCCGAGGCTCAATTCTAGTCTAGTTGATTCCATACATAACTGCTATTTCAGGCATGACTAATGCCAAGAGACCCTCACTCAAATATAGCCAAGAATAAAATCCATTCCTATCAAATGTTTAGGAAGAAGCAATGAGTTGTCTACGAAGGGAGAAGTTCCTTCAGCTCACACCTGTCCACTTTGAAGCTTCCCTCTGGTTTCCCTGCTCCTAACCACCTCTGCCATCTCTGCATGGTTTAATCTGTCACCCAGGCTGGATTCTGGCCTTTCCTAAAGATGCTACTCTGCCTCTGCCCTATCTTACGTAGGACACAAACAAATCCTACTTTGGGCTTCCAAGTGTCTTCCTGGGAAATAAAACAAGATTTCTGAAAAATTTAAAGGTAACTATGTGAGAAATTCAAGTCAGTACTTGTAGCTTCCATATTACCGATGGAAAAGATAAATGCAAATCAACACAGTATTTGTTAAAAGTCACAAAATGAAAGATATAATAAAGAAACAAATGCCACAAATCACAAAGCAAGATGACCGACATCCAAACATCTACTAGATGAATAAATTGAATCATTTATCCTTCCCATAAAGCAGTAATGATTTGGTTGCCAAAAAAAATCAACTGTGTGCTGCTTACAAGAGATATATTCTGAACAAAATAACAGAGAGACTAAAAATAAAAGAATGTTCAAATATAAAACAGGCAAATACAAACACAAAGAAAGTGGAGGTGGCAGCGTTACTATTATGAAGAATGGAATTCTGAGCAAATAAGGAGGTAATCAACTTTAGGTTGATCAAAAATGAGATACTTCAAAATGAGATTATAAACAGGAAGCAGATCGGTGATTGCTGGGGCTAGTGGGGCAGGAGAGGAGAAAGAAGTCATTATCAGGGAGGAAACCTTATGAATTGCATAATCAGCAAAGTCAAATTCAGTAAAGCAAAAATGGTTAGTATAAACCAGGCGCAGTGGCTCATGCCTGTAATTCCAATGCTTTGGGAGGCCGAGGAGGGTGGATCACCTGAGGTAAGGAGTTCGAGACCACCGTGGTCAACATGGTGAAACCCTGCCTCTACCAAAAATACAAAAAATTAGCCAGGCATGGTGACAGGTACCTGTAATCCCCACTATTCAGGAGGCTGAAGCAGAATTGCTTGAACCTGAGAGGTGGAGGTTGCAGTGAGCTCAGGTCACGCTACTACGCTTCAGCTTGGGCAACAAAAATGAGATTTCATCTCAAAAAAAAAAGGTTGGGGGGGTAGTATATAAGTCAGAAGCACAGTTTTCCCAGGAATCTTCAGCACACATACCCCCTAAAGAAAAGATTAGAGGACAGACAAAGATTTACGGACAAGGATGTTCACAGCAGCACTGTTTATATGCATGTCATTGATAAAGGAGAAATCCTGGAAGCAACCCAAATGTCTGAACAATTGGAGGTTGATTTGGTAAATGATGGAACATCTATATAATGGAATATTCTGCAGCTGGTATCTTTGAGGAATTTTTAATGACATGGGAAAACGCTTGATATATAATGTAGAATGGAAAAACAAAAAATCAAAACTTTATATTCAATGCAATCTCAACTGGAAAGGGAAAAAATGCATTCCACATATCCACACACTTCTCATTGGAAAAAAAAATACATAGTAGCCGTGGTTTATCAGGGATTTTTATTTTGTTTACCAGTATTTTCCAAGCATTTTAAAATCCGTATGTACTACCTTTATAATCAGAATGTCTCAATTTCACTAAAAACCAAAAACCTACAGAATGATAGCCAAGTGGTAAAAACCCTATTTCTGCTCAAAGTAGCTAGTGCAGAAACAAAGTCTCAACCTGGCTGACCTCATGAAAGAAGTGCTAAAGCTGGGATTCCTGTATTGAGCAGGAAGTTAAATAGCAGCAATAATACAAACTATTTTGTTTGGAGAGTACAGGGGTTGGCACACTGTGGTCTACAAACTGAATCCGATTTAATCTTGTACTGCTTACAAGCTAAGAATGGCTTCTATTTTTTTAAAAAATGATTGAAAAAAATCAAAGAAGAGTAATATTTGGTGATACATGAACATTATATGAAAGTGGGATATCATTGTCCAGAAACTAATTGGAACACATGCTCCTTATTATGCATTGCCCATGGCTGCTCTGAGGCTCCAGCAGCACAGCTGAGGAGTTAGACAGAGACCATATGGCCACACAGCTGAAAATATTTCTTATCTAGCCCTTTGCAGAAAAACTTTGCTGATCCTCAGGGTAGTTCTTTTCAGCTAACAAAATATGTTCAATGACCAGGCGCAGTGTCTCACACCTGTAATCCCAACACTTTGGGAGGCCAAGGTGGGCAGATCACCTGAGGTCAGGAGTTCAAGACCAGCCTGGCCAACATGGTGAAACCCTGTCTCTACTAAAAATACAAAAATTAGCCGGGCATGGTGGTGGCACATGCCTGTAATCCCAGCTACTCGGGAGGCTGAAGCAGGAGAATCACTTGAACCCGGAAGGTGCAGGTTGCAGTGAGCTGAGATCGTGCCATTGCACACCAGCCTGGGCAACAAGGGCAAAACTCTGCTTCAAAAAAAAGAAAAAGTTCAAAACCACAGTCTCATTTCACCCTCACAATAAAAGTCTCCTGGTCCCAGGTAGGAGAGGAAGAAACAAATATAAGTCCAAGGTGAACCCTGGGATCGTGACCAGGAAGGGAAACAGACAGATCAGGCCCAGTTCCTTCACCTGTCAAGAAGTAAAGGGTGCACAAACCTCCCCCAAGAGCCTGCTGTTGCTTCTGGCTGTCCCCACTGTCTCTACCCCTGGCCCCAACTCAGCCACCTCTCCCCTCTGAAAGCAGCCACATTTCCTGTCAAGAGCGTGACCTTCTGAAACCTACATGGTGGAGGCTGCAGCTGCAAAGAGGATGGTATTTTTATCCAGACCCTGCTTCCTGTTTGCTTGTCTGGGGGGTTTTGTTTGCGGGTGTTTGGTTTTGTCATTTCTCATACAGACTCGGCTCCCATGTCACAACAGAACAAAGAAATTTGTCTCCTGCTAGGCATGCTGCCTGCCTCACAGGCCCACCTGCCCTGGGTGGGGGGAGGGGGCGGCCTGTCCTGCTACCCTCCCTGCAAGCTGCACAATCTCCTGTGACTTCCAGACACCCATCTTCTGCCTATGCAGGAGCAGAAACCAGGGCAGCTGGGTGGGCAGAGAGGAAACAGGAGCATTTCTGCTGCAGGAAATGGAAAAATCCACTCTCTTATCAGACAGGAACAGCTACAGAGGAGCTGGCTGGGCCGGGAGGGGAGCAAGCTGCAAGTTTTCCAGGGCTTCTGGAACCCTCTGTTCCTGGCTCAGAGAAGCCCAAGACAGGATGGAGGTAGAGTGATGTAGGGGACTTGGGAATCATTTGCTGAGAATGTCCTAAGCTCTGGGACCTGGGGGATGGGTCATTCACTGATGCTCCCAGCAACAGACAAAATTGCCAGGGTCTTCAACCCTCATATCCCAGCTCAGCCAGATGTGGGAACAGACAGCAGATGCATATCAGCATTTACCTAGCTGATTTTAAGAAGAGCTCACGTTTACTGAGCACTTGCTGTGTGCCCAGCTCTGTGTCTAGCACGTGTAGGAGATGAGCTCATTTAATCCTTACCACTGCCCCAGGCAAATGTGAGACAGGCACTACCATGAACTCTTATTTTACAACTGGGGATACTGAGGCATAGTGAGTTTAATTAACTTGCCCCAATCTATTCAGCTGGTAAGAGGCTCCAATACCCTCACCCTTGATACATGCTTGTTCCACCATGAGAATGTATGAGAGAGCCAAACTTGACCCCAGGTTTGGAATCTGCAACCCAAAACCTTCCTATTTCCTCTTCTGCCAGCATGCCTGGTGCCAGGCTCTGAGCCCAAGGGATGAAAGGGCCAGCCTGACCTTTGCTGCAACCACTTCCACCCTGGAGAGAAGCCACTGAAGCACACTGTTGGGGGACATGCAGTCTACCTAAGCATTGCACCTGGCATGAAAACACAGGTGCAGTGGTTCAGAATTCAGAGTCCACCATTTCCCAGTGGTTCGATCTCAGATGTGTCATCTCCTCTATCTGAGCCTCAGTTGCCTCATGTGTAGAATGGGGACTATAATCTCATAAGGTTGTCCGAGAATTAGATTATGAAGTGCTGACCACAGTGCCTGGAATGAGTAAGGTGTTTAGCTACTAGCTGGCTCTCCTGTCCTCCACCTCCTAGCCCCAGCAGGCACCCCTTAGGAACATAGGGCCCAGTCTTCAAGCTCCAAGACAACAAATAGCAGCACCAGATAGAGTTATCTTTGGAGATGTGTGGGCTGACTACAAGATAAGAACAGTTTGGGCATTGTGGTCAGTCTCCAAGATGCCGCCCAAGCACCCCAGCCTCCCAGGATTCACGCTCTTGTCCAGTTCCCTCCCCCACTGAACAGGGATAACATGTGCCACCAACAGGATGGCGTGTGCCTTGTGATCCTTGGTCATAAAAGATGTTTCAGCTGGCTGGGTGCAGTGGCTCACACCTGTAATCCCAACATTTTGGGAGGCTGAGGCAAGCAGATCACCGGAGGTCAGGAGTTCAAGACCATCCTGGCCAACATGGTGAAACCTTGTCTCTATTAAAAATACAAAAATTAGCCAGGAATGGTGGCATGCACCTGTAATCCCAGCTACTTGGGAGGCTGAGGCAGGAGAATCACTTGAATCCAGGAGGTGGAGGTTGCAGTGAGCCGAGATCACACCACTGCACTCCAGCCTGGGCAACAGAGCAAGACTCCATCTCAAAAAAAAAAAAAAAAGATGTTTCAGCTTCTATCTTGCCCCTTGGATCACTTGTTCTAGGAGGGGCCAGCTGTCAAAGTGTGGAGACTTAACAGGTCTTTGAAAAGATCACCAGTGAGGGACTGAGGCCTCCTGCCAACAGTGTGTGGGTACCATCTTAGAATCAGATCCCCTAGCCCAGTCAGCCTTGGCCCATATATTGACTACAGCCTCCTGAGAGACCCTGAGCCCAAATCACCCAGCCACCCTAGGTTCCTGACTCACAGAAACTGTGGGATAACAGACATCTGCTGTTGTTTGCAGTTGCCACCTTTTGGGGTAATTTGTTGTGCAGTATACATAATGAGTGTCCCCAGAGAAGAGGCTCAGAGAGAGGAAGAGGGCTGGAGCCTGAGGGCATCATGCTGAGCTGGGCACCATGAGGACCAAAGAGCCTCCCAGATATCTCAGAACCCAACCTCCCCCTCAACCACACTCAGTCGTTTCCGTTAACCAGGGAAATTCTTCACTGAACCCCACAGCTGACTAAGGGTTTCTATTTCCGCCCACAGTGCAGAGAACCGTCCACATTTGTCACTCACCACCCGGGTGTGTTTCTTGTTCTGGGAGCACAGCCCAGGCTTCCCCATTGTGTGAAGATGGAACTAGGTCCCGATGCACCCTCCTGAGCTAAGGGTACCACTGACCTGGCAGGAGAAGTGGGAAGGAGGTGGCAGTCCCTGTCCTCAGCAGCCACGCACAGTTTTCTGATCAGCACAGGAGTTTTGACCTGCTCTGTTTTGGACCTGGGCCGCTTCACCCCTCCTTACGCACCCTGGTGGTCCTCCATTCCTGGGAGGTCACCATATTCATGCCAAACTTAGCGCGGACACCCGATCAGCATAGCGCACAACAGCCCAGAACTCCCGGACCCAAGCGATCTTCCTGCTTCAGCCTCCCGAGTAGCTGGGACTACAGACACGCGCAACCGCTCTCCGTACCCACAGCTTTCTAAATCACAAACCTGAATGCACCTCTCTCCTGTTCAGAAACCTCTCCTGGCTCCTCTCTGCCTTCACGGGGTTCATGATCTAGCCCAGTGGTTCTCAGTGATCCTGGACCCAGCAGCAGCACCAGGACCTGGAAATCTGCTAGCCATGTAAATCCTGTGGCCCTACCCCAGCCCTACTGGATCAGGAACCCTGTGGGAAGAGGGTGTCTAACAATCTGTGCCAGGCGTCCCCAAACTTTTTACACAGGGGGCCAGTTCACTGTCCCTCAGATCGTTGGAGGGCCGCCACATACCGTGCTCCTCTCACTGACCACCAGTGAAAGAGGTGCCCCTTCATGAAGGGTGGCGGGGGCCGGATAAATGGCCTCACATGCGGTCCACGGGCCGTAGTCTGGGGACGCCTGATCTATGCTTTAACAAACCCTCCCGGTGATTCCAGTGCACCATCAGGTTTGAGAAGGGTGTATGGATCCAGCTTCCTCTCTGACCAGTCCTCTCTGCCTCCTGTGCTCTAGAAATGTCCAACTATAGCCACATACATGGTGGCTCTCGCCTGTAATCCCAGCACTTTGGGAGGCTGACGAGGGTAAATCGCCTGAGGTTGGGAGTTCTAGACCAACCTGGCCAACATGGTGAAACCCCGTCTCTACTAAAAATACAAAAATTAGCAGGGTGTGGTAGTGGGCGCCTGTAATCTCAGCTACTTGGGAGGCTGAGGCAGGAGAATTGCTTGAACCTGGGAGATGGAGGTTGCAGAGAGCCAAGATCACGCCACTGCACTCCAGCCTGGGTGACAGAGCAAGACTCCATATTGAAAAAAAAAAAGAAAAAGAAATGCCCAACTCCTCTTTCCCTCCTTCCTGCCTCTGCAAATATTCACCAGGCACCAACTCTGCACCAGGAGCAGGGTTACAGCAGTGAGTCAGACAGCAGTCTACCCTCTCGGAGCTGCAATCTGCTCCTTCATCTGGAATGCCCTTCCCTCGTTGCCCCAAGCAGTCTCTTCCCAGCCCTCACACCCAGTACAGGAGGCATTCAACAAACATTAGTTGAACAGTAAATGAACAAATGAATAAATGACTGAATGCAACACACCGGTCAAGTCTTCCTTGACCCTGAGGTAAGTGCCCTCAGCAGGCTCTGTGCAGCTCAGTTGGAGCGCCTGCCACTCTCCCCAGCGTCCAGGGCTGGGGAGCACTTGAAATGTGCATAATCCAGATTGAGACATGCTGGGGTTATAAAATGCATACCAGACTTTGAAGTTTTAGTCTGAAAAAAGATATGTAAAATATGCATTAATATTCTTATACTGAATACATGTTGAAACAATGTTAAATAATTATTCAAATTAATTTCACCTGTTTCTTGCCTGCTTTACTGGAACTATGAGAACATTTAAAATTACATATGTGGCTCACATTGTTTTTCCATTGATCAGAGCTGAGCTAGATCGTAAATACTTGTTACATTATCATGGGTACAGCTGCACCCACAGTCACATAGCTATGAGCTTTGTGAGGGTATTTCTGCCCACTTATCTTCTCTCCCTCCCTCCCTCTCTCTTCCCCTCCCTCCCTTCCTTCCTTCCTCCCTCCCTCCCTCCCTGCCTCCCTCCCTTTCCTCCCTCACTCCCTTTCCTCTCTTCCTTACTCCTTCCCTCTCCTTCCCTCCCTCCCTCCCTCCTCCCTCCCTTTCCTTCCTTCCTCCCTTCCTTCCTTCCCTCCTCCCTCCTTCCTTCCTTCCCTCCCTCCTTCCTTCCTTCCTCTCTTCCTTACTCCCTACCTATCTACCTCCCTACACCCCTCCTTCTCAACCCTTCCCTTTCTTCCCCCCTCTTCTCTCCTTCTTCCCACAAACATTGAACATCTGTTCTTGTATCCCTGCATGAAGCTTGGCACAAAGCAGGTGTCCACAATGTTTGCAGAATGAATAAACCAATGCTCAGAATGCAGACTGGCCTAGAGGTGACCCTGAGGGCATTTGCCGCCTATTGAATTCCCCATACCTGCTTGTCTGAGTGCAGGTTTCCCATTTCATTTCAAAAGGAGCCAAATTCCAAAGATGTTCTTATGTAACGTGGGGCTTGGGTCAGTTTTCTTCTCACATACAGGGCTCATGTGCGCTCAGGTACCAGGGCCAGGACTCCGGGTACAGGACACCTTGTTCTCAGAGCTCCAGGAGGCGGGCCAGGGTGTGGGCCTGGGCTTGGGCTTGCAGCTTTAGGGTCAAGCTCTCCAGTGAGGGGAGGGCACCAGGCTGAGCCATGTGCTGCCCCCATCCATACCCCCAAGGGCCTGGGAGGATGAGGGTATACACGGGTCAGGGAGATGTAGGCATCCAAACTCTGAGGGTGCTGCTGCGGTAAACTGGGTGTGAATCTCTGCAGTACTGCAGTAAACTGGGGCCTGGATGTGAATCACTGCAGGAATTACAGGCCTGTTTCCTGGTGGTCTCTGTCATAGATGCCAATAACCACACCCCAGTCCTCTAGCCCTCCAGTTTGAGAGGCTGCAAGACACTGGAATGAACCACAATATCCCAGCTGAGCTGCTTGCAGCTCACGTGAAGTCGTGGCCCCTATGATATGGGCCATCAGCCGGCAGGAGCATCCCTGTCCCTTCCCTTCCTACTGTTTCACACCTTCCTAACTTTGCACTGAGGCTTTCCCTGCCCCAGGGCGCTTGCTCGTGCTATTTTGTTCTGCCTAGAACACTCTCCTCTAGCCCAGCCTCCCCTACCCATCTGCACGCCTGGCTCTGTTCTCATCCTTCAGGTCTCCTAAATGTCACCTCCTCAGAGAGACCCACCTGACTGGCCTTCCTATATATACACTGTCCCTCTCTTCCCTATCAAAGTACCCTGTCTGTTCCTTCATAGCATTTAGTCAGACTTTTAAATGATAGTTTATGTGTTTGTGGATTTGTAGTTTCTCTCTAAAGATTATAAACTCTATAAGGACAGTGACCTTTTCTGTTTACTTATAAATGAGTCCTGGCACACCACAGGTGCTCAATAAATTTTGGCTCTGAAGGCTGGGCACAGTGACTTATGCCTTTAATCCCAGCACTTTGGGAGGCCGAGATGGGTGGATCACTTGAGGCCAGAAATTCAAGACCAGCCTGGCCAACACAGTGAGACCCCATCTCTACTAAAAATATAAAAGTTAGCTGTATATGTTGGCATGCACCTGTAATCCCAGCTACTCAGGAGGCTGTGGCCCGAGAATTGCTTGAATTCAGGAGGTGGGGGTTGCAGTGAGCCGGGACTGTGCCATTGCACTCCAGTCCGGGTGACAGAGCAAGACCATGCCTCAAAAAAAATTTTTTGCTCTGCAGTGAAGGCAGGCAGACAGGTTCATCTCTATGTGGCAGCGGTGGGGGTGAGGCAGGGATCTGCAGGGGAGGAGGTTAGTGAGCTGCCACCTTTGCCTTAAGGAATCCTGTCTTCCTCTTTAATATATTCCATAGGCCAGGATATGACTTTCCAGGCCTTCAAACCACACATCTAAAAAATCTTCACATATAAGTTGGGCAAATGAAGGCTCACAAATGGCCCATACTATCTGATTCCACTTGCACGATTTTCCAGAAAAAAGCAAAACTAACAATATGCTTTTATAATTTATTTAAAAACAGACAATAGCAAGTGTTGATGAGGATGTAGAGAAACTGGAACCCTTGCACGTTGCTGGTGGGAATATAAAGTGGTGTATGGCTGCTGTGGAAAACAGTAGGGCAGTTCTTCAAAAAGTTAAACATAGGCCGGTGTGGTGGCTCACACCTGTAATCACAGCACTTTGGGCCAATGCGGGTGGATCACCTGAGGTCAGGAGTTAGAGACCAGCCTGGCCAACACGGTGAAACACCGTTTCTACTAAAAATACAAAAATTAGCAAGCACTTGTAATCCCAACAACTTTGAGAGGCTGAGGCAGGGGAATTGCTTGAACCTGGGAGACAGAGGTTGCAGTGAGCTGAGATCATGCCATTGCACTCTAGCCTGGGCAGCAGAGCAAGATTCCATCTCAAAAAAAAAAAAAAGAAAAGTTCAACAGAGTTACCAGATGACCCAGCAATCCCACTCCTAGGTATCTACCAAAATACAGTTGTCTTTCAGTATCTGCAGGGGACTGGTTCCAAGACCTCCCTTGGATACCACAATCCACAGAGCCTCAAATTCCTTATATAAAATGCTTACATAACCTATGCACATCTTCCCATATACTTCAAGTCATCTCCAGATTATTTATGATACCTAATACATGTAAACGCTATATAAATAGTTGCTATACAATGTTGTTTTTAAATTTGTGTTATTTTATTGTTGTATTGTTATTTTTAATTGTTTCATTTTTCAAATAATTTCAATCCGTGGGTGGTTGAATCTGTGGATGCAGAACCCACGGCTACAGCGGGCTGACTGTAATTGGAAACAGGCGTTGCTTAAACAAATGTATGTGTACTCGTATTCACAGCAGCACTATTCACAATAACCCAAAGATGAAAATAACTGAAGCGTCCACCAACGGATAGACAGAATAAAAGTCTGAGATATACAGCTACAGCTACAGATATAGATGTAAATATGCTTATACAAGTTGAGTATCCTTTATCCAAAATTCTTAGGACCAGAAGCGTTTTGAATTTCAGATTTCCGGATTTGGGATGTTTAACCTGTATCTACATAAAATGAATACTGATGGCTGCTACAGTATAGATGAACCTAGAAGACATTATGCTGAGTGGAAGGAGTCAGACTCAAAGGGTTACATATTGCATGACTCCATTTATACGAAATATCCAGAATAGGTAAATCCATAGAGAAAGAATACAGATTGGTGCTTGCCAGGACCTGGAGGGAGGGAAAAATGGGGAGTGGCTTCTTAATAAATTTTTTGAGGGGTGATGAAAATGTTCTGGAGCTAGATAGAGGGGGTTGCATAACTTCGTGGATGTACTAAATGCCACTGTTCTCTTTAAAATGGCTAATTTTGCTGGGCACAGTGGCTCACACCAGTTATTCCAGCACTTTGGGAGGCCGAGGTGAGGGGATCACTTGAGTTCAGAAGTTCGAGACCAGTATGGCCAAAAGGGTGAAACCCTTTTGTATTAAAATACAACCCTATTGTATTAAAAATACAATAGCCAGGCGTGGTGGTACACACCTGTAATGCCAGCTACTCGGGAGGCTGAGGCATGAGAATCACTTGAACCTGGGAGGTGGAGGTTGCAGTGAGCCAAGATCGTGCCACTGAATTCAGCCTGGGTGACATGTCAAGATTCTGTCTCAAAAATAAATAAATAAAAATAAAATGGCTAATTTTTGTGTGTATGTCACCTCAAAAGAAAAGGAAAGAAAATAGCCTGTAGTGAGGGAAAAAAAAAAATACCCATTAGAACAGTAACTTCCTGGGAAAGGGTGGGGGATTGACTGGGAAGGGTCACAGGGGGACTTTTTGGGCTGAAGGCATTGTCCTAGAGAAATATAACATAGGCCACACATATGATTTGAAATGTTTTGTTAGCAACATTAAAAAAATAAAAACAGGTGATATTTTAATTTTATATAATCCAATAGGTCCAAAATATTATAATTTTATCATGTAACTAGTATTTCATAATTCTGCCTCTTGACTGCAGTGCTGGTCACACAAATCTGCTCCTGTAATGAAAGATTTCACAGAGCCAAACACACACATACACACACAAATGAATGCATGTGAAACTGGCTCTGGGTCGAATTGGTGAACTGTATCAATGTCAATTTACTGGTTGTGATAACATATATTGGTTTTGCAAAATGTTACCATTTGGAAGGCTGAGGTGGGAGGATCTCTTGAGGCCAGGAGTTCAAGACCAGCCAGGCCAACATGGTGAAACCCCTTCTCTACTAAAAACAAAAAATAGCCAGGCGTGGTGGTGTATGCCTGTAATTTCAGTTACTCGGGAGGCCAAGGCAGAAGAATCACTTGAACCCGGGAGACAGAGGTTGCAGTGAGATGAGATTGCGCCACTGTACTCCAGCCTGGGTGACAGAGTGAGATGCTGTCTCCAAAAACATACAAAAAAAAGTTACCCTATGGGTAAACTTGTTGTAAAGTAGAAGAGATCTCCCTGTATTTTTTTAACTGCATGTAAATCTATAATTATCTCAAAATAAAAAGGCATGAGCGTAGCTCACTGGGGTGGGCTGAGATGAAAAGCAGGAGTGGTGTGGGTATGCAGTTATTCAGATGGACTATGTCTGGAGTGTACACTGTGCTTAGCAAACTAGAACCAGCCTTTGCCCTGTGGAGCTCACAGTGATGCACAGTAACAAACATCCCTGAAATAGATGGAAAACAGCCCAGGGCGGGAGCAGTAAGAAAAGGCAATCCATGCTATGAGGGTACATAGTGCCCAGGCAGGGCCTCAGTATAGTCACGGGACTGCAATTTTAGGGGGAAACACCAACTGATAGAATCAAGAATCACGGCAGGGTGGGGTGGCTCATGCCTGTAATCCCAGCACTTTGGGAGGCCGAGACAGGTGGATCACCTGAACTCGGGAGTTCGAGGCCAGCCTGGCCAACATGGTGAAACCCTGTCTCTAGTAAAAATACAAAAATTATCCGAGCATGGTGGTGGTGCGCGCCTGTAATCCCAGCTACCAGGGAGAATGAGGCAAGAGAATCGCTTGAACCCAGGAGGCAGAGGTTGCAGTGAGCCCAGTTCACACCACTGCCCTCCAGCCTGGGCAACAGAGCAAGACTCCATCTAGGAGATTAAAAAAAAAAAAAAAAAAAATCAAAGCAGCACAAGAGATGACAGCTAACACATTTTGGAAACTTCCTCAGTGGCAGGCACTGTGCTAAAGCAAAGCTTCATTTGGTTCTGGTACAACCCTTTTAAGTAAGTACTGTATTATTATTCTATTTAACCAAAAGAGAAACTGAGACACAGAGAGATGGAATGTTTGCCCAAGTTCACGCAGTAGGCAACAGAGCTAGGATTTGACCCTAGATGGTCTCTCTCCAGAGCCCAGCGTCTGAACCATGGACCCTGGTGACTCCTGAGTTGGACCACACAGGAAGCTCGTCTTCTGTCCCTGGTGGATCTTTAACCATCCCCAACCCCCAGGGTCACTCTCCACCTCGTCCCCATCAGCACCAGGCTGATGTTTGGGCATGAATGGCTCATGAGGTCAAGGAGCCAAGACCACAGTGCCCCTGGGAACATCGCTTTAGCCATCACTGCAGAGGTGGACCTTAGGGTGACTCCAGTCTGGGTGTGTGTGGTCAGGGGCAGGGGGGTCTATCCACATGATGTAATATGATCCAGACATAAAAGGAATAATGTACTGACACACACTTCAATGTGGATGAACCCGAAAAACGTTATGCCAAGTGAAAGAAGTCAGACACAAAAAGTTACACATTATATGAAATATCCAGAACAGATAAATCCATAGAGACAGAAAGTAGATTAGCAGTTGCCAGGGGGTAGGGGGAAGCGGAAACTGGGGAGTGACTGCTAATGAGTTCAGGGTTTCCTTTTGGGACAAAAAAAATGTTCCGGAACTAAGCGGAGGTGGTGACTGCACAGTTTTGCGAAGGTACTTAAATGCCACTAAATTGTATACTTTTAAATGGTTAATTTTGTGTTTTGTGAATTTTACCTCAATTTAAGAGAAAAACCCAGTACTGTGCACACTGCAGGGTGCCTCTGCTCCACAGTGTGTGCTGATTCCTGCCATCACCAGACAGAGGCTGAGCTCTGGGCCGAGGAGGCCCACGCTCCATCCCAGGTTGTCTCCTGCGTGGCGGAGCTGTATCCCCTCTGTGGGAAAAAGACGTGCCTTGTCTCACACCCCAGACATCCACAGTGTGAGAAAAAGCAAGCAGGCCTTCTCTGTGTTTGTTTCCGGAGGGCTAACCACAAGAGTGCTGGTGAGACAATGGGTGGCCGCTACGGGACACTGACGGCGTGTCAACGCAGCTTCCACGGCATCTATGTCATCCACATTGCAAAGGAGGGTGTTGCTGTGCCCTGTTCTACAGATGAGGGAAAGAGACTCAGAGAAATCAAGTCGGTTGCTGAAGGTCATGCAGCAAGTCAGGGGTAGAACTCAGAGGTGCCCCCTCTTCCCGCTGCACAGATACTCAGCCCAAGGAGGATGGCACACCCGGGCATTAGGAGCTCCTCTGTTCCCCGGGGGCCCATTGCCTGAGTGATTATCCTCCCTCTGAAAGCAGAAGCAGAAATCAAACCTCTTGATTTTTTATTTTGTATTTCATCGTATTATTTATTTATTTATTTATTTATCCCTGAGACTGAGTCTTCCTCTGTTGCCCAGGCTGGAGTACAGTGGCACTATCTCAGCTCACTGCAACCTCCACCTCCCCGGTTCAAGCACTTCTCCTGTCTCAGCTTCCCAAGTAGCTGGGACTACTGGCGCATGCCATCATGCCGGGCTAATTTTTGTATTTTTAGTAGAGGCGGGGTTTCACCATGTTGGCCAGGCTTGTCTTGAACTCCTGACCTCCTGATCCAACCGCTTCGGCCTCCCAAAGTGTTGGGATCACAGGCATCAGCCACCGCGCCTGGCCACTTTTCGAGTTTTTAAAGCCCAGGTGATGAGTGGTATCCTCAAAACTGAGGCAGGCTCTGCAGGGGCGGCTGAGATGAAAAGCAGGAGACCAGGAGGCAGGAATCCAGCCCTGCCACTTACTGCTGTGGGAACATTCAGTAAGTGACAACCCTTCTGCACCTCAGTCTCCTCATCTGTGAAGTGGAGCCCACCTGTGCAGGACACGAGCGAAAGGTGCATCCGGTGACGCAGCTAAAGAATGCAGCAGTGTACATGGCACAGGGTAGGTGCCCTGTGCAAGTTAGAGGTCTGCGTCCCAGGACACGGACCAGAGGACCCAAGGAGGCAGAGTATAAAGAGTGAAGCCTCTACTTCTCCTTCCAGTTCCCTCAACCTGGGCCCCGGGACCATCTCACACTTGGGCTTGGGCATGGGTAGAACTTGCCTCATACTCCAAACCAGAAACTCGGGCCATTCTGAACTCCAGCCTAGCTAAGGGAACAGAGAGAGCCCAAGAGACAGACAGCCCCAACAGAGAACCAGGGCTAAGGCCACTGGCATGATTTCAGGCCAACCCAGCCCATTTAATGGTGTTTTCCCAGCCAGAAGGAGGCCACGCTAATTAAGTGGAAGCTGGCGGTCTGCAAATCGATTTCTGCAACTCCAGCTCCAGGAGGGGCTGGGCACTCTCAAACTGGGTCAGAGACATGTTAGGCCCCTAGTGTCCCCCAGAGACACCCACTTTTTGTCTGCCTCTCAGACCCTGGCTCTCTGCTGATACACCTACCTAGGCCCCACACCCTCTACACCCAAGTCCTGGCAGATCCTTTTGTGAGAGGCAGGGGACTCCAGTGGTCTTTCTGGGCGAATGAGGTCCTGAGACTCCCTCTGTTACGCACACAGTCCAACCTCTGGTCCCTGCAGTGCGGGGCAGCTTACGGTGGTGGTTTATTCCTAAAGCCACCACCCCCTGAGTTCAGATTCCGGGTCTACTAACTAGACATGTGACTCCGGCTATGTTACTTCACCTCTCTGTGCTTCTGTTTCCACAACTGCAAAAATGGAGTAGTAAAAGGACCTTCTAAAAGGCTGTGAGAATCAAATGTGTGATTATTTAGGAAGCAATTTATGTCAGTGGCACTAGCAAGTGCTAGTAAGTTTCTCTTCCTCTCCCTAACTTTTCATTTTCAAATAGCTTTATTGAGACATAATTCACATCCCATACAATTCACCTATTAAAAATGTGCAGTTCAGTTTTTTATTTATATTCAGAGTTGTACAATCAGTTTTAGAACATCTGAACATCCCAAAAAGAAACCCCAGGCTGGGCACAGTGGCTCACACCTGTAATCCCAGCACTTTGGGAAGCCGAAGTGGGTGGATCATGAGGTCAAGAGATCAAGACCATCTTGGCCAAGATAGTGAAACCCTGTCTCTACTGAAAATACAAAAATTAGCTGGGCATGGTGGCGCATGCCTGTAGTCCCAGCTACTCGGGAGGCTGAGGCAGGAGAATTGCTTGAACCCAGGAGGTGGAAGTTGCGGTGAGCCAAGATTGCACCATTGCACTCCAGCCTGGGTAACAAGAGTGGAACTCCATCTAAAAAAAAAAAAAAAAAAAAAAAAAAAAATTAGCTGAGCATGATGGCATGCATCTGTAGTCCTAGCTACTTGGGAAGCTGAGGCAGGAGCTTTGCCTGAACCCCGGAGGTGGAAGTTGCAGTGAGCTGAGATCATGCCACTGCACTCCAGCCTGGTGACAAAGTGAGACTACGTCTCAGAAAATAAAATAAAATAAAATAAACCCCATACCCATTAGCAGTCACTCCTCATTCCCCACCCCACCCGAAGCCCTAAGTAACTCCTAATCTACTTTCTGTCTCTATAGATTCGTCTATTCTGGATATTTTATACAAATGGAGTTCTAGAACACGTGGCCTTTTGCATCTGGCTTCTTTTACTTAACATAATGTTTTCAAGGCTCATCGATGGTGTAGCATGCATCAATACTTCATTTCATTTTATGGCAGAAAGAAATTCCACTGATTGGCTAGACCACATTCCATGTATTCCTTCCTCAGTTGATGGACGTTTGGTTTGTTTCCACTTTGGGGCGATTGTGAGAAACTGGCTATGAACATTTGCAGACAAGTGTTTATATGGACATATGTCATTTCTCTTGGGGAATATATCTAGGAATAGCACTGCTGGGGTTTTGTGCACATTTTTGTTAAATAGAAAACTTTCATCTTATCTGGGTCCCCCAGCAGAAAAGATGGAAACTGACCTCTATTGAACAGCGACTATATACCAGTCACTGTTCCAGGATAACATCCACAGGTTCATTTAATTCTCACAGTTTCCTTGAGGTGGCTGTCACTGTGACCATCACTGGCCAGATGAAAAACCTGGGGTACAAATAGGCAAAGCAACTGGCCCAGGGTCACACAGCTGCTGTATAGAGGAGCCAGAACAGGAACCTGGAAAGGGCCTGCTCCTTCCCATCATCCATACCAGAGTAAAAGGAGGCAGAGGGTGTGGGCCCAGGCTATGGAGAGACTGACATGGAAACGTGGAAAGGTTTCACTTCCATTGCCCCTCATTTCAGCCTAGTAGAGCAGTCCTGGGCTCAGGAGCTCAGTCATGCAGGGAGTTAAACCTGTCAGCAGGGATCTTTGAGCCACAGCAGCATGAAACCAGCCAAGTTCATGCTTCGCCGACAGGAGGGGAAGTACAAGGTGCATCAGATCTCTGTGGTCAGACCAGGGTTATCTGAGCCCCAGGAAGTTGCCTTCTGGGAACGACCCATTTCTACATCTTTCGTGTTTTGTGCTGTGGTTTGTAAGCACCAGAGGCAACTTGCATCCACAGAGGCAGGCTGACTCCTGGGTGGTGGGCTTCCAGGAGCTGCCATGGTTCAGAAGCTTCAGTTCTGGGCGAGGAGAGCCCACAAATGCTCTCTGCTTCATGACTTAGCACCACGATGGTCTCTAAGCACCAGGGGACTAAGTAGAGGGACCACTGTATCTATTGACCCTGAAGCCCACTCCTTCCTGTAGACCAGGATGTTCTTGCTCACCATCCACACACCGTCTTTCAAACATCAGAACACCCAGGAAGCTGAATTGGTGACAAGCAGTCGCTGGGTGAGCCAGGAAGCAGGGAAGAGATCTGACAGGCTCCAAAGGCCATAACTGATGGAATCTGAGGTGGGCGGAAGAGCAGGGAAGGAACCCCCAAGAGCTCCAAGATCTTGCTTTTGCATTCCCCACCCTAGGGCAGGCCACAGTCATCCTTGTTGCCATGCTCTCCCTCCCGAACACTCGTCTTCATCCCATTCCTCATTTCCTCAAGGACCTGCTTATTCCTGCCTCTGACTCTGGGTTTCTCAAGATGATGACACCATCCATTATGTCAGGAATTTTCTGGACAAAGGATCAGACAGTGATTTTATTTCTGAGTCTTTGGGCCTCTTCACATTACCTCTAGCTACTAGCTATATTCTCTCCACATTTGCTTTCATAGCTTCCTTTTAGTTTTTAGGTAGTAGGGTTGTGTTGGGGGCATTCATTTGACAGAGAGGCAAAATTCAACTTGACCACTTGGAGCTGTGAGACCTGAGCAAGTCTCTGAACCTCTCTGTTCCTCAGTTTCCTCTTCCATAAAATGGATATATAATAGTATCCTTCGCCTTATAGTTTCTGCCTTGTAGCATTTTCACTGCACGTAGCCCAGTTCAAACTCACTAAGCTAACATTGTTCCTGTCTCTTCTGAACAGAGCAATGAGGACAGGCTCAGGGTCACTGGTCACTCCTCCTAACTTTTCTAGGTGCTTCAGGCAGCCAGCCCAGCATGCCCCGCCCCTAGAGAAAGGGCAAGAAGCCAGGCATGGGGGGCAACAAGGCTGGGTGGGGGTGCTCTACACAGCTGTGGGCCAGACTTGGGCTTCTCCACCAAGGAGACTGGGCTTGGACAGGGCTAGTGTCAGCCTCCCAAGGGTCCAGTAAGAGACCAGAAGAAAAAGAAGAACTGCAGCAGGTCAGGGGCCACCTTCTGGGTTCTCAAGTGGCAACAGGAGATTAGCACAGGTTGGTTGGGGTGGGGGGTGATAAAGATGTCCCATCCAGGGTGAAAACTGACAGGTCAGGGTCCTGTCATAACCACGCTGAGATTCTTCTAGACAAACATTTTAAAAGCTGGATGATGACCCTGAGGCAGAGCCTGGCTCTCCACGAGGAGTCATCACTTTGGAAGGATGCAGGAGTCTTGGCCCTCCCAGGCATCTCATAGACAAGGATGTCTCATTGCAAGATCAAATCTACCTCCCTCAGTGGAAAGGGGTCTCACCCTCTTCTAGGACCTGCCCAGGTCAGAACCAGCTCAAATACCAAGTTGGGCTTTGGTCTGCAGCTGGGCAGCACTGGGACAGGCAGGGGCCAACACCCCACCAGGTAGCTCTGGTTATTCCCATTTTACAGAGGGGACAGGTGAGACTCAGAGAGGCTGAGTGACTTTTCCCAGGGTCACACAGCAGGTGTCATACAGCTGGGGCTGGAATCCAGGCCCAGCTGTATGTTTCCCTACTTCTGAACTGCATGTTTCCCTACTCATGCTGCCTGTATGTCTGTACATGGTGCAGGGCATAAAAGGGGAGCATAAGAGACTAAGGGAGACCCAGGGAAGGGGAAGGGCCAGGGAAGATGGGCACAGGACCAGAGGAGAACACAGATACTCCCAGTGGGAGGAAGGGCATGAGTAACAGTGTACAAATGGGATCTGCAGGGAGCCCCTGGGAACACTGGGAAGCAAGTTAGCATGGAAGACCCTGGAAGCCACTTTAAGGAGTATGAACTATGAGCTAATGGAAACCAGTATACAAAGCAAAACTTCTACCTTACTCAAAGCCTGGGTATAGCCTGCCAACCAGGCTGACTAGCCCATAGTAGGTGCACAGAAAATTGCTAGCTGCAGGGAAAGACTCTGCTGAGTGTTCGCTAGACCTTGCTTCCTTATCCTCCTGGGAACAAGGCTAGATGCTGTTCCAGTTTCCCTTGCAAAGGTGTGACCACAGTCTGGGTTCTGGTCAGTGGAACGTGGGCAGAACCTGCCACCTACAGATCCAGCCTGCAGATCCCTCCCCTGCAATCCCCACCTCCAAGCTGAATGCGGGGACTCTTAAGGATCCAGGGCTACACTGCTTCATACGGTGACTACGAGCCACATGTGACCACAACACTTGAAATGTTCCTAAACTGAATCAACATGTGATGCCTCAATATAAACAGATTTCAAAAACGTACACAAAGGCCGGGTGCAGTGGCTCCTGCCTGTAATCCCAGCACTCTGGGAGGCCAAGGTGGGAGGATCACCTGAGGTCAGGAGTTTGAGACCAGCCTGGCCAACATGGTGAAAATCCGTCTCTACTAAAAATATAAAATTAGCCAGGCACGGTGGCGCTTGCCTGTAACCCCAGCTACTTGGGAGGCTGAGGCAGGAGAGTCACTTGAACCTGGGGGTCAGAGGTTGCAGTGAGCCAAGATCGCACCATTGCACTCCAGCCTGGGCAACAAGAGTGAAACGCCATCTCTAAATAAATAAATAATTTTTTAAAATAGGAAAAAAACAGAATGTATAATCTTTCATTAAAAAGTTTCATATTGATTGCATGTTGAAATGATATTTTGGATATACTGGATTAAATAAAATATATTATTAAAGTTAATTTCACCTGTTTATTTTTTACGTTTTAAAAATGTAGCTACTAGTGCATTTAAAAATTACTAGCTAGGCACAGTGGCTCATGCCTATAACCCCAATACACTGGGAGGCTGAGGTGGTACAATTGCTTGAGGCCAGGAGTTGAAACCAGCCTGGGCAACATATCGAGACCCTGTCCCTACAAAAAATTTTAAAACCAGCCAGGTGTGGTGGCATGTGCTTGTAGTCCTAGCTACTTGGGAGGCTGAGGTAGGAAGACAGCTTGAGGCCAGGAGTCTGAGGCTGCAATGAGTCATGATTTTGCCACTGCACCCCAGCCCGGGCAACAGAGCAAGAGCCTGGCTCTAAATAAATACATAAAGTTACATATGCTGCTTGAATTCCTTTTCTATTAGATAGCTCTGATCAAGAGGGCAGAGCCATAGGATGGAAGGAGCCTGGGTATGGGGTCATTGTGTTGAAGAGAGCTGCCTAAGAAGGCCGTTTACACAGAGTTGCAACCATCACCAGAATGGTGCAACCACAATGGTGCACTATAACAAAGCTCAGAGTTGTGCAACCATCACCACAATCAATTTCAGAATATTTCATACCTCCCCGCAAAAAAATGCATCCTTACTAGCAGTCACTCCCTATTCCCCACCCACAGGCTGAGGTAACCATGAATACCCATGCTGGGCTGTTACGTGAGCAAGAGGTAAACTTCAAAATGCTGTAGCAGGCAGCCTCCTGTGGCAGTTTAAAGACAGCCCTAATTGTGACTGTCAAACTCCTGCCATCAGAAGGTGGGGTCTTCGTCCCTTCTACTTAAATGGAGTTCATCTTGGTAGTTGTTCCCAGGTCTCAAGAGATTGGCGGCTTCCTGGATCCTGCAACATTTGCTCTTGGAGCTCACAGCCGTCATCTAAGAAGTCTGACTCTGCCAAGGCCACCATGGTGGAGAGGCTACATGGGGAGGCTTTGGGACTACAGGAGGACTGTTTAAGTCACTCTAGCGGAGGCTCCGGACATTGTGGAGCAGAGACAGATTTTCCCCTCTGTGCTCCATCTGAACCCCTGACCCATGACCGATAATTTCAGCAGCTAAATTTTAGAATGGCTTTTTGTTGTTGGTTTTTTTTTGGTGAGACAGAGTTTCACTCTTATCGTCCAGGCTGGAGTGCAGTGCTGCAATCTCTGCCTCCCAGGTTCAAGCGATTCTCCTGCCTCAGCCTCCAGAGTAGCTGGGATTACAGGCGCCTACCACCATGTCTGGCTAATTTTTGGTATTTTTAGTAAAGACAAGGTTTCAACATGTTAGGCAGGCTGGTCTTGAACTCCTGACCTCAGGTGATCCGCCTACCTTGGCCTCCCAAAGTGCTGGAGTTACAGGCATGAGCCACCAATCATGGCCAGGAATGGTTTTCTTTCATGTGACAACAGAGAACCAGGATACCTCTGTAATAACACAGGTTCCTTCTACATCCCTATTTGCGTCAAGTTCCTGGGCACCTCTCTGGGTAGCATCAGGGATTTGGTAAACAAGCCCACTGCCCTCTCCAGAGTATGATGGGTCTGAATCATATACTCTTCTTCCAATCTCATCACCAGAAAAGCATGGGAGACACTAGGTACATTCATTTATTAATATTTACCCAATAAATCAGGGTTGGTCCTTTCCTCTGCCTCCTTTCCTTTCCTCTCCACCAGGAAGTTTTCAAAGACCAGGGTTCTCCCCTGCAAAATTATATGTCCTGTGTTCTGGCAGGATTTGAAGACCCCACAGCTCTTCTGATCAGCAGTAAACTTTCCTTCAATGCAGCCAGGCCTTGGGAATGGGCTTCTAGCTTTTTGAGGCCTTTGTGTCCACCCCGACCCTTCTGGAGAATCCATCAGTTTCTCCAGCATCACAGGGAACCCCAGGGATATCAAAGAAGCCAGCTCTCTTGCCCAACCACAGAAAGTGCCTGCTATGGACTACTCCGTGTTTCTCGCAAATTCATACATTGAAGCCCTATCCCCAATGTGATGGAATTTGGAGATGGGACTTTGGGAGATAATTTTAGATGAAGTCATGATGGTGGGGCCCCCATAATGGGATTAGTGTCCTTAAAGAGACACCAGAGACTCTCTCTTTCTCCAAACCACCACCAGGTGAGGAAACAGTGAAAAGGTAGAAAGCCAGGAAGAGAGCCAACCATTCTGGCACCTTGTTCTTGGACTTCTGGCTTCTAGAACTGTAAGGAAACATATTTCTATCATTTATGCCACCCAGTCTATAGCATTTTTTTCTGGTAGCCTGAGATCAGATAGTGTCCTAGTGCTCAGTTGAGGTTCTCAAGCCATGTCCACCAAGAAAGACTGGTGGGCTCAAATCACCTGGGGGATTTTGACCACATCAGCTGTGTCGTCCTGAGAAATACTTGGGTCAATGCAACCATCAGTCATTGAGTGCCATGAGTCAGAAGCTGCTTATTAACCAGAGCACACCAAGACTGGAATATACTTGCCAAAAATGGAGCTTTAAGAAATCTACAGAGTTGTGTGGGCTTTAAAAATATATTTTCAGCTGCAGAGACAAAGATGGTGTATTTGACATGTCCCCAAAACTACCTACCGATCTATCTATATAAAATCCAACCCCCTTCCATTAATTAGTACTTAACCTTAAGCTCCTTTAAGTGCAAAACAATTTTATCAATCAAAAGCCTCCTGGAGCGGATGGCTTATCTTGGAGCCAGCAGCTTATTAAATAAAGGACCACGTCACCAATGACAATGCGACTGCACTGCTTTCATAAAATAAGGAATACAGTTAGGCTCTTCAGGATCCAAACATAAATTTTTTAAATTAAAATTATAAAGCCTGGAATTATACAATATTTTCCAAGTACCTAGAGCTATGAGATGTTTCTGAAAATGTCATCTGGGTAGGACCCTTGACATGGCATCTGTCCCAAGACATGCTGGAAAGGATGGCTGTCAGACAGGAGAGAGAAGAAGAAACTTCCTAAACCCAGGAGCCTTCTGTTTCTATGCCTCATTCTATATAGATAATGGAAATTCACCATGGACTATAAATGTCTCAGTGCAAATGAGGTCTGATTGCCAGTGGTGGGTGCACCCTGGGGAAGACTGATTCTAAACTGTGACTTTATCCAACAGACCTCATGGGCAATGGGTTTGGAAAAGGGCAGCCGAGTGGCTGTGCCCACCATAGGTGGGGATCATGAGCATTTGAATTGTTTCTCAGACTCCTTACCCAACCAGGACACCCTACCTGAGCTTTCACTCCCAGCCCAGACCTTGCTAAGTGCTGTTAGTGAATGGGTAGGGGTGAGCTTTTGAAGAGAAATGCTCTACGTAGGGGTAACATGACTGTGGCATAAGGCTTAGAGGACAGATTCTGAAGTCAGACAGTCCTGGCTATGCCTCTTACATGGGCAAGTTGTTAGACTTTTTAAGCCTCAGTTTATCCACCTGTAAGATGGGGTTACTAATGGTTCCTATTTTATAGAGCCGTTGAGATGATGCAATGAGTTGATGCATAGAAAGATTTTTAGCACAATTCCTGGTGCTCAAGCTGTCCAGTAAAAAACTGGTCGAGAGAAGGATGAAGGTGATGATGAGGAAGTTGGGGGCTAAGGTGTGAGTTGTACCAGGACCTCTAGCAGGCAACCTCACCATCCTTTGAGGAGCTAAGAGAAGAGAGAGCCCTTTCCTCAAGGAAATACACTCACCACACCTACCTGCTACTGCTACAACCTCAGCCTTACTCCCAGAGAGCGTCACCCCAACAGCTTACAACAGTCCAGAGTCCAGCTAACTGCTACAGACTTAGGATAAGTTTATTTCTTATCAGCAAGACCTAGGGAAGTAGCAAAATGAGGGTAACTGGAACAGGGCAGAATAGCCTCTATCCCAGGTCTGGGGCTGTCTTCTGTTGCCTCACTGCAGTAACTCCTACTTTGTGCCTGGCCTTCGTCATCAACTTACTCTCCCATTCTCTAGCTGCTCCCTTTTTGCCTGGCTACTCCCTCTCGTCCTGGCTATTTCCCATCACCTTACCTGCCTCTTCATTATCCAATTCTCTGTCACCTACTCAGATGCTCCCTCATTACCCAGCTACTCTGCCACCCCCAGCTTGTTCTCGTATCTAGAGTTATTATCTTCTAATTTAGCATCAGTTTGGAACAATCAAGTGAATCCTGGCTTCAGCCAGGGCAAGTCCAGTCTATCTTGGTCTCTCTCTCTCTCTCCCTTTCTCTCTCTCTCTCTCTCCCTCCTCCTTTCTCTCTCTCTCTCACTCTTCCTCTCCTCCTCCTCCTCCTCCTCCTCCTCCTCCTCCTTCTTCTTCTTCTCTCTCTCTCTCTCTCTCTTTTATATATATATAATGTAGGAAATTGTCTCTTCCTGGATCAAGCTGCTGGTATTTACAGATGGGATGTCCTGCCTATTATCTTGAGGCCTTTAGTCTGGGCTACAGGGAGTGAGAAGGCAGAGCTCACATGGTACAAACCTTGGAGCACTGCCAGGAGTGTCAGGCACAGTGGGGCACCCCACTGGGTGGGTGGCATGGCCCTGTGGCAGCTCTGCTGGCTCCAAGTGTGCAGCTCAGGCAGGGGGCTCCTCCCTTTCACCAGGGCCCTGCCCTTAACCAGCCCTGCAGTTCAGGATGTTTTCTCCTGAAAGCTGGGAGAGCTTCATTATGGATCTGATTAAATCATAAGGAATCTCATCCCAAGCTTGCCAGAAAACAAGTTATTTTCAGCGTCCGTGGGCAGCAAATGGAGAAGAAAGTCATGAGCCGGAAGGAATGACTATATAGAAACCGAACCCATTCAGGGGAAGGGTGGCCACCATGTCTCCTTGACAAAATGTTAGGTGCCAAGCAACTTGGGAGAAGTTTTATGAAGTATCGTAGGGTTTTTTTGTTTTTTTGCTTTTTTGTTTTTTTTTTTAAATAACAAGGGAACAGATTACACTAATTCCAAAAGGTTGGGGAAAGCAATTTAAAGAAGTTAATTAGGGTCCCTCCAAAGAGCCTTTGCTATTAATATGGGTTTTCAACATGCAAATGGCTCAAGTCAACTAAAACAGATATTCATGGCTGCCTTCAGAGATGACACTTGGGAACCAGGAAAAGCTGGGCACTATGAGGTCTATGGTCTCAGAAGTTCTTCAGGAGGAGGGTTTTTTCTTTTAGATTCTGAAAGGGCTCTGTATTGCAAGCAGGCTTTAAGTCATATATTATGTGGGGTGGCCAAAGCCTTTCACTTCCCACTGCCTTCCAATAAAAATTGCTGCAAAAAAGTGCTGATTCATTCATACTAAAGTGTAAATGACTACAATAATAATACTCTTATGTGACGGACTGATAGAAGGCTGCCACTGAGTAAACAGAGACAGAGAAAATGGGAGTAGTTATGGCAGTGGGGGTGAGCAGAATAATTAGAAAGAAAAAAGAAGAGATGTTCATCTTGCCTCTGGCTTATTGTAACTGAGGCTACTGGCAGATGATAGGAACAGCTGCACTGACCGTGTCCACTGTCCATCCTTTATTTCTGTGAATCTTCATGGTGACCCTCCCCGCTAACTTCCCCGCATCATTCTCTCCACCTTACAGATGAGGAATCTGAGTCCAAAAGAGGTTAAGTAACTTGCCCAAGGTCACAAAATCTAGATCAAAATTGAGTTTTGTCTGACTCCACGTTCTTAACCTTCAAGGTCACTGCATCTCTGCAGAGCTTCCCAAGCTTTCCACCGAAGGCCTCGTTATAGTTGACTGCACCTATGTCATCCACACTTTGAAGGATTCTATTACTGAGCACACTGCATTTGTGAACTAATAATGTCTTCCATCTGGCTGATGATTATTTTTCTGTCCCTGTTTCTGTTTCAACATTGATCCAGACTTTAACCCCAATTATTGAAGGTTCAACATAATATTACAAAATCACATAATGTTGTGGCTATGCAGCTAATAGGCAATAAAATTAAATCAGCACACGCACCATTGTCCAGGCTGGATTCTGAATGCCACATAGTTTTAGAGTCAATGTCAACTATACACTAGGCATTCCCAAAGTCCGGGGTTCCCAGAGAGAGTCAGTATTTGGTCCACCCCGTACATCTCAGACATTCCAGGGACATCAATAGCCAATTACAGTGTTTGAGCAACATGACGTGCCCACGGTTATCACACCGAGTTCCTAGAATTCCAGTCTAAAGCAAAGCAAAGTCTAGAATGTGTGGTAGATTATAACAATGGCTCCCAATGAATCATGCCTTTCAGTACCCATGCGCTTGTACAGACGCTTCCTACATTGAAGCTGAGTTTGGCCACGTGATCCATTTTAGCCAATTAGACAGCAGCAAGCACGATGCAGGCAGAGGCTGGGTAAATACTTGTGCGTTGGAGCTTACCTTCTTAGAACCGGGAAACCATCATGCCGAATGAAAGACCACATGGAGAGAGAGGCCACGTCATCCCAGCTGAGCCCCAGACACTGGCTGACCCAGCAGCTGACCTTTAGCCTCATGAGTGAGCCCAGGCAAAACCAGCAGAAGAACTGCCCAGGCAAGACCAGTAGAAAGAGTGCCCAGTCAAGGCAAAGAATCATTGAGAAATAAGTTGTTGTTTCAATCCACTAGGAGTTTCAAGAGTGGTTTGTAATGCAATAAAAGGCAAGTGATTAGAGCCTAGCTCTTGACACTGACTTACCTGGTAGACTGTCACTATTACTTTTGTGGTGCCCAGGAAATGTGGGGCCCTTTAGCCAAAAAGCCTGTGTCCTGAGCTTCTCTTGAAAGACTGAAAACCCTAACACCTCCATCAATATTTGGGGTTCACTTAGTTTTTCCGGCATAACTAACAGAGGTACCATTCCCCCACCCGCCCCCCCACTCAGCAGGTTTCTTGTATCTCCTTTCTTAGTTTTCACCTCTGCTCTGCATGCAACTTCCTCAGCCCAACATGGTAGACAAAGGATGAGGCCAGTGGGACCAGCTCTGTTTGTTCATACAAACATGGGATTGTTGTGTTGGAAAATGTCATACTCTGAGAAGATTCTGGAACATTCCTGTTTTTCAAACCCCAGTGTTCCTCCATGTGATGCTCCAGCTTTCGGGATTATTGAGAGAAGAGCCTGAAGTCCCATGCATTTAAAGAGGCTCATGAGTTTCTTTGACAGAAATACTGACCATTTTCTCACTCCATTAGAAAGGAAACAGTGGGGCTGGGCGTGGTGGCTTATGCCTGTAATCCCAGCACTTTGGGAGGCCAAGGGGGACGGATCACCTTAGGTCAGGAGATCGAGACCAGCATGGCCAATGTGGTGAAACCCAGTCTCCACTAAAACTATAAAAATTAGCTGAGGATGGTGGTGGGCACCCAGCTACTCTAGAGGCTGAAGCAGGAGAATCGCTTGAACCCGTGAGGTGGAGGTTGCACTGAGCTGAGATCATATCACTGTACTCCAGCCTGGGTGATAGAGTGAGAAAAGGAAGGAAGGAAGAAAGGAAGGAAGGAAAGAGGGGAGGGAAGGAGGGAAGGAGGGAGGAAGGAAGGAAAGAAGGAAGGAAAGGAAAGAAAGAAAAGAAAGAAAGAAAAGAAAGAAACAGTGGTCCCTAGAAGTCAAGCAAGAATCAATCATGCCAGCAATGCCTCATCTATCTTCTCAATGGGTTCACTACACTGAGAAATTTCAAAGATAGAAAATGTCTAGACTCCATTGAGCACTTGGCAAGTTTCTCATAAATCTCATTATTAACACCCTGGGGAAATGCTGGTTGAGTGTCACTGTGCTTTGATTTGGAGGAGGTTCCAAGGGAGTTCCAACTGGTTAAATCTCCCCAAGATCCCCATGATGGTATCACCTTGGTGATTGATTGACCATGGTTGACCAGCCTACCAATAGCAGTTTCTTCTCCCAAGAGCAATCTCATACTATCCAAGTTTATCAGGCTACTGCATAAAAACACAATGCCAGGATCACAGGAGAATAATTGCCTTGCATGCTTGAAATTCAGTTAAGCATGGTCAGTTCATTCTATGCTTGTAGGCAGACCTGGCTGGGATGCCAAATTATAATCAGAAGGTTTGTAAAGAGGTACATAATCATCATGTTTAATGATTATGCCAAGATCACCAAGATGGTTGAAGTCTCCCTTTTCCATAATCAGATTGTCCTTAGCAATGGAATGGTAATTGTCAAAGTTGTTGCTCACAGTGTCCTCTCCCCTGAAGGATATTTAAATAGAATTGTTCATAAATTATCTCCTAGCCCCCTTTTGGCCTTTTTTTTTTTTTTTCCCCCAGAGACAGGGCGGAGTGCAGTACCATAACTCTGACTTACTGCAGCCTTGCCCACATGGGCTTCAGCAATTCTCCTGCCTCAGCCTCCGAAGCAGCTAGGATTACAGGCCCATAACACCATGCCTGGCTATTTTTTTTTTTTTTTTTTTTTTTTTGTAGAGATAGAGTCTCACTATGTTGCTCAGGGTGGTTTCGAACTCTTAGCCTCAAGTGATTCTTCTCTGCCTTGGCCTCCCAAAGTGCTGGGATTACAGGTATGAGCCACCATGCCAGGCAAGGCCTTCTTTATAATAACATCACCCATTGTTAAGCATTTAATACTATACTCTTCTCACAGTGACTTTGCTAGACTCTGAGCTACAAGGTGGCCTTGCCCAGTTTGTTCTGTTCACTACCGAACCACCAATGCCAGCCTGATAATGTCCAGATTGTGTTCCATAAATGTCTGCACATGAATTGCTACACTGATCCATCACATTAACCCTCAGAGAGAAACTGTCATCCAAGTTCTATAGGAAAAGATGGCTTTTTTTTTTCTGAGATGTTGTCTTGCTCCGTTGCCCAGGCTGTAGTGCAGGGGTGCGATCTTGACTCACTGCAACCTCTGCCTCTTGGAGTCAAGTGATTCTACTGCCTCAGCCTCCTGAGTAGCTGAGATTACAGGCATACACCACCAAGCACGGCTAATTTTTGTATTTTTAGTAGAGATTGGGTTTCCCCATGTTGGCCAGGTTGGTCTCAAACTCCTGACCTAGTGATCTGCTCACTTTGGCCTCTCAAAGTGCTAGATTACAAGCATGAGCCACCATGCCTGGCCAGCTTTTTTTTTTTTTTTTTTTTTTTTAATAGTAGAGATTCCTGCTATTGTCCCCACATACCAACCGCAAATAACAGTGTAGTTAAGTTCATTTTAGTTACACAACTATTCCAAATGGGTAATGACTGACTTCGATACATTAATCTGGGAAAGGTCTCCAGGGGTGTGGCCCTAGGCTCCATCTCTGCCTATGACCTAGTCAATATATATATTTTTTTGAGATGGAGTCTTGTTCTGTTGCCCAGGCTGGAGTGCACTGGCATGATCTCGACTCACTGCAACCTCCACTTCCTGGGTTCAAGCAATTCTCCTGCCTCAGCCTCCTGAGTACCTGGGACTACAGGCACCCACCACCACACCTGGCTATTTTTTTTTTTTTTTTGTAGAGATGGGGTTTCACCATATTGGCTAGGCTGGTCTCGAACTCCTGACCTCAGGTGATCCGCCCACCTCAGCCTCCCAAAGTGCTGGGATTAACAGACTGAGTCACGACCCTGAGCCCTATTCAACATTTTTAGCAGGGATTTGGATAATGGCTTAGGACTGTGTTTCTGAGTCAGCAGCCTCTAGCCTAGCCACAGTTGACTAATTAAATTATTTCTAACTAAATACAATCAAAACTTTAGCAGCTGTCATATTGGACAGCACATTTCCACCACGGGAAAAAATTTCTGTTAGACAATTCTGGTCTAGAAGGCAAATGCTCATTGCATTTATGAATGACATGGAGTAGAAACTGCTGGTAAATATTTCATTTGAGGTGGATACATTTCATTATGTCCTGGCCAGTATCCATTCTCCCTCCTTCTGGAAATAGCATCCCAATATTTTAGGGGGAGTGGGTGGGTACAACATAATCCCAGTGTCAGACCATGTGTTTGGGAGAAGCAGACTCTAGGAGTGGGCATATAGCTCCAATCAGACCAATCACAGCCCTGCTTCCCTAATCTAGCCATTGCAATTGACTCAGGAATTGACCTCATAGCCAATGAGGTTCCATTCTGGGACTTGTTGGTCCTGGGACACTTCTGGGAAAAGAAATTATTCTTATTGAGGTTACCATAATGATTTAGAATATATATTTCAAGCTGCTGATAGTCATCTTCTAAGAGACATTTCTTGGTAGTCTGTGTATCCACATGTGCCTGAAGCTGTGCTATCTTTGAACTTCTCCACTACACGAACACTGTTTTGCTAACCTTATTAATTTGAGTTTTTGTCACTGGTGACACAAAAGTCCTAACTAATCATTCAAGAATCCAAAATTATCTGAGCAAGTAGATAATTGGGCTCAAAACTCAACAAGATAAATGTAGAGCTTGACCTCAATGTTAAAAATCAACTGTGTGTCCAGGAAGGCTTTTGGGGTATTGATAATGTTCTGTTTCTTGATCTGAGTGCTGATTAGTTACATAGGTATGCTCAGCATATGAAAATACAACTAGTTTTACCCTTTTCTGTCTAATGATTATGCTTCAACAAATACTTTTTTAAAAAATCAGGGTGGGGAAAATGTAGCTTCATTAATGGGAAACTGACTTGGGGGGGGGTTGTTTTTTTATAAATTCAATATGAGTCAACAGCAGCTACCCAAAAAGCAAATGGAAACTCAAGCCATACTAACAGGAAAACTCAACCAGAACGAGGAAAGTGACAGTTCCATTCACTCTAGAGTGAGCCAGATCAGACTTCAGGAAGAGTGTAGACAAAGCAGAGCACATTCACAAATCTCAAAGCCACATGTCATAAAAGAATAGCAAAAGGAACAGAAGTAGTTAGCCTGGAGAGAGGGGAGAGAGGATAGCATATGGATAGGACTCAGATCTCCAGGCCCACTGAAACACTGAAATGATCAGACAACCTTGTCATCTGCAAATAATGTTCTCTTCTATATAGAAACCCCCAAGGTAACTCGCTGAAAAACCGAGACTAAGGTGAATTCAGTAAACTGGCTTTGTATAACACTGTACAAAACCCAAAGTCCTTCTTTTAGAACATTAAACAGGACTTACATGAAAAACACAAAAACCCTACAGCTTTCCTAAAGGACATGAAAGAATACATGTTTAACAGAGACATGTGCCATTTGCCTGCTTAGAAAAACTCAGCACGGTAAACATACCAGTCTGGTCCTAATTAATTAATTAAATTTTAAAAATACTTTTAAGTTCAGGGGTACAAGTGTAGGTTTGCTATGTAGGTAAACTTGTGTCATGGGAGTTTGTTGTACAGATTATTTCATTCCCCAGGTATTAAGCCCAGTACCCATTAGTTATTCTTTCTGATCTCCTCCCTCCTCCCACCCTCCACTCCCCAGTAGGGTCCAGTGTGTGTTGTCCCCCTCTATGGTCCATGTGTTTTCATCGTTTAGCTCCCACTTATAAGTGAGAACATGCAGTATTTGGTTTTCTGTCCCTGTGTTAGTTTGCTGAGGACAATGGCCTCCAGCTCCATCCATGTCCCTGCAAAGCTTTGGAGAAATCTGTTTTTGAGGTTTGGCGGGAAAACCGGACCAAATAGTCCGAAATATTATTTGAACAGCTGAAACTAACCATGGACATTTTGAAAAAGAAGAGCAATCTGAGGAAAAACTTGCTTTTATCACACATTAAGCCACAATATAAAGCTACAAGGATCAAAGCGGTGTGTAACTGGCACCAAAACAGGTGGCTGGAACAGAACAGACATCTTGGAGAGTTACCCTACATTACAGATAAGGCTGTAGAGTACAAGGGTGGCCTCACAAACTTGTGGGAAAGGAACGAATGTTGGGATAGTTGATAATGCTTTGGAAACAAAATATATGCAGATTTTCATTTAGTACTCTATCTTAAAATGAATTTCAGAAATATTACATATTTATTTAAATAAGGCCCCCCAGAAGAAAACATAGGTTTAATGTACATCACTAGATGAGGAAACATTTTAGAGCAAGAGCTCATAAACTTCTTCTGTAAAGGGCCAGAGAGTAAATATTTTCATCTTTGCAGGCTATATGGTCTCTGTTACAACTCAGCTCTGCCACTGTAATGTGAAAGCAGCCATAGATAATATGCAAATGAGTGGGCATGGTTGTATTCCAATAAAACTTTATTTACAAAAACAGACAGTGGGAAGATTTGCCCGTCAGGCCATAGTTTTTTGGTCCCTCCTTAGGGATAAAAGCAAAAAATAAGACGATTTTTAAAAAAGAAATCAAGTATCATTACATTTGACTATATAAAAAATAAGAACTCTAAGACATAAAAAACTTACTATCAACAAAACGTTAAAGCAAACACATTCACACACTGCAGAAAATATACGAACCATACATGAAAACAAAGGGTTGGCATCTCTCCCTCCAATGTCATTCTCTCCCTTTCGCTCCTTCTCCCTGTCTCCTCTCACACACACAAACATACACACGCACAATTGTTGAAACTAATAAAAAGCACACTAGTAAAAAAAATGGACAAATAGTTCAGGTCCAGTGGCTCATGCCTGTAATCCCAGCACTTTGGGAGGCCAAGGCAGGCGGATCACCTGAGGTCGGGAGTTCGAGACCAGCCTGGCCAACATAGTGAAACCCCATCTCTACTAAAAATACAAAAATTACCCGGGGTGGTGGCAGCTGCCTGTAATCCTAGCTGCTGGGGAGGCCGAGGCAGGAGAATTGCTTGAACATGGGAGGCAGAGGCTGCAGTGAGCTGAGATCAGACCACTGTACTCCAGCCTGGGTGACAGTGAGACTCTATCTCAAAAAAAAAAAAAAAAAAAAAAAAAAAAAAAAATCAACAACTGACTAGACAACTCAAAGAAGGAGAGAGGTGACCAGTAAGCTTAATGAATAGGTATTAAACCTTCAATGTCTCGATTTTAGTCAAATTAAGACAACAGGACTGTTTTCCTTATAACAGATATATCAGCAAAGGAGTGTTTCCAATGTCATCATCCAGCATTGATGTGGCAGGTAGAGGTGAGGTAGGGGAGACATCAGGGATGGATACAACACAGCCGATGCAACCTCTCCAATTGCCAAAGGAGTGGTTTATATCAAGTCCTCAAAACCAATGAACTTCTAGGACTCTACCTAGTAAATAATCAAAGCTATGGCCAAATACTTTTAATTTTAATTTTATTTAGTTAGTTTTTTGGAGACAGGGTCTCACTTTATCACCTGGGCTGGAGTGCAGGGCCACAATCATGGCTTATTGCAGCATCGACCTCCTGGGCTCAAGAGTTCCTCCCACCTCTGCCCCCCAAGTAGCTAAGACCACAGGCACGCGTCACCACACCTGGATAATTTTTTAAATTTTGTATAGATAATGGAGTTCACTATGCTTACCTAGGTTAGTCTCTAACTCCTAGGCTCAAGAGATCCTCCCTTCTCGGCCTCTCCAAGTGCTGGGATTTACAGGCATGAGCCATTACGCCTGGCCAACCAAATAATTTTATACATTAATATTCACCATGGTATAATTTATAGTAGCAAAAATTGAGAATGGCCTCAAAATACAATAATAAGAAAGCAGTTGCATAAATTATGGAACATCCAGACAGGATATATAAGGTCATCATTAGAAATCTCTTTTTCCAAAGTGTGTGTAAAGACAAAACAAAATATTCAACCTCTCAACAGCATTTGATAGAGCCAACAATCCTTTCTTCCAGGCTTCTGAGATGCCACACTATTCCTAGTTTTCTTTCTACCTTCTGAGTAGATGATTCTGGACTTCTTTGTTCTCTTCTTCTTGGGTCAACATGCAGCTATTGAGGTGTAGCAGGGCTTTCTCTAGTGTTCCCTTCTTTGCTCCAACTACCCTGGCTTCCTAAATGACCTCATACAGTCCCATGGCTTTGAAAAGACTGCACTCCTATGATGTAATGATTTCCCAAGTATTGTAACCATCCCTAATATCTCCCTGAGCTCCAGACTCACATATTCATCTGCCTCCTCAGGATCTCCAGGCAGATGCTAAAAGGACATGTCAACTTGGACAGTCCTATAGAACTCACTTCTTTCCAAATCCCCACCTCCTTCCTACTCTGATCTTCCAAGTCTCAAAATGTGGCACTGTCATCCATCTAGGTGTTCAAGCCAAAAACCAAAGAGTCATCACTGAGTCCCTCCCTCATCACTCAACACAGAAGCCCTGTGGGCTCCACCTTCTCATTTCTGCAACACCCAGTGACCACCACAGGCTCTCACCAAGCCTACTGTGATGGCTTCTCACGAGCCTCCATGCTCTCCTCATGGCTCTCTGAAAATAGACTCCTACAATCTATTCTACACTCAGCAAACGGGAAAATCCATCCCTAATTCAAAATCTATATCTTATCCCCCTTCAAAACCACCAGTGGCTTTTCATCACAACCAAATACACAGTTCCAACTCCCGTCTTCTAAGGGCAGTGTGCTCTCCCCCAGAGCACCTCCTCCCGCTACCCCTCCACCTCCCATCTTTCTCCTGTCTTCAAACAAGCCAAGCCCATTCCCGTCACATATCCTTTGTACATGCCCTCCAGACTCCTCCACATTCAGGTCTCAGCCCAAATCACCTCCTCAGACAGGCTCTCCCTGATACCACAGCTCTAGCAAATGACTAATTTTGCAGAATTCACAAGTGAATGTTAGGGTAAAAGTTGTTTTTACTTTTATATTTTTATTATTTGTTTATTTTTTAGGGATAGAGTCTTGCTCTGTCACTTAGGTTGGAGTGCAGTGGCACCATCATAGCTCACTGCAGTCTTGAGCTCCTGGGCTCAAGCAATCCTCCTTCCTCAGCCTCCCAAAGCTCTAGGATTACAAGCATGAGCTACCACAATTGGCCTTAAAAGTTGCTTTTTAAATGCACACAAACTCACTCCTTGTTTGTGTGTAGATCCGAACGGTTGAAGACAGCTGGGCTCACTCTCTGCCCCATCTGTTCCTCTAGATCTTCCTTTCGTGCCTGAGGAACTCAGCACCTGACTTGAGACTGCATCAAAGGCTTCCTTGCATTCTGCTTTCTGGTTAGATTTCTCACTGAAAGCACCAGAATGGCAGGGGCATGGAGTGGCAGCCACTGCTCCTGTTAGGCAGCCCTCTCCATATGGTACCTTCTTTAGGTTGCATAGGTTCCATTTCCTTGTCTCCTTCAGGCCCTGGGGTGGGGGTGGGTGGTAAGATCTCCCCACTTTTCCTATCTCAGGTTATTGCCCTATTCCTTGTTTATCCCATAAACCAGTGGTTCTAAAAGTGGTTCCCTAGATTCTTTCAGGGTAGTAAAAGGTCAAAACTATTTTCATAGTAACACTAAGAAATTATTTGCATTTTTCCACTGTGTTGACATTTGCACTGATGGTGTAAAAGCAATGGTGGGTAAAACTACTGTTGCTTTAACAGAATTAACTCAGTGGCACCCAGCTGTACTAGTAATCCCCATATTTACTGCTTTGTATGTGCAATCAAAAGAAAAATATCAATACCAGTTTCCCTTAAAAATGTCCTTGATAAAGCAGTACAATGTATTAATTTTATGAAACCTCAATCCTTGAGTACATGTCCTTTTAACATTCTGTATGACAAAATGGGAAGTTCACAAAAAGAATAATCATTATTTCCATCTGCATTACTTGAGCCATTTTTTTAAGTTGTGTACTAAGCTAGCCTCTTCTCTCATGGAGCACTATTTTTACTTAAAGGATGTCTAGCAAACAATGGTTATTCAGACTTGAGTATTTAACAGGCTTTTTTTTTCCCCTAAAAACAGCAAATGGATCTTCTCAAAATGGACAGCATTTGTTACAACTGATAGAGTTTGAACTTTTAAGCAAAAATCCAAATTTTAGAAAACTTTTATAGCTACCATGAACTTAACAGTTTCCCAGTTCTTAAAGAATTGTATGGCAAGATTGGTGTTGAAACTATATATTTTCTTATATTGTATAAAGCAATGTGTCAACATTTGGAAGATCTGTATAACTCAGTGAACCAATATTTTCTAACAGATCCGATGCATTACATTTTTTAAAAAAGTACACATGAGTAAAAGAATCATCCAAAATGCAAGACAGTCCAGTGGATTTTGATGTAAACTGATATGGCTTCAGATTCCACACTGGAACTAACCTTTAAGAAACTACTACTTGTTGAGTTTAGATGTAGTATCAAAGAATATCTACAGTATCTGAAAAAGCAATTAAAATATTTCCTCCCTTTTCCAACTACATAAGATGTTCTTTATTTACTTCAACCAAAATAACATATCACAACAGATTGAAGGCAGAAGCAGATAAGAGACTCCAACTGTCTTCCGTTAAGTCAGATCTTTAAAAGATTCGCAAAATATAAAACAAGGGTACTCTCCTCACTGCTTTTTTTTTGTTTTGAAAAATATCATTTTTTAATAAAAATATTTATGTTAACATGTGGCGGTTTTAAAAACATGTCCACAAATTCTTCTCTCTTTAAAAGATGGAGCTTAATTCCCCACCCCTTGAGTGTGGGCTGGACCTAGTGAGTCATTTCTCATGAATAGAAGATGGTAGAAGTGATGGTATGTGATTTCCAGTGTGAGGTCATAAAGGCATTGTGTCTTCCTCTATCTCTTGGATCACTCACTCTGAAAAAAGCCACCTGCCATGCTGAGAGAAAACTCAAGCTGTCCTATAGAGAGTGTCATATGGCGGGGAACTGTGGCCTGCTGCCAAAAGCCAGGCCAGTAAGCCATCTTGGAAGTGGATTCTCCAGCCCCAGGTAAATCCTGAAGTGACTGCAACCTTATGAGAGATCCTGAACTGCAACTGCCCAGCTAGGCTGCTCTGGATCCCTGAGCCACAGAAATTGTGTGAGGCAGTAAATGTTTATTGTTTTAAGCTGTTCAATTTTGAGCTCATCTGCTACACAGAAGTAGATAGTTAGTCAACATATAATGAGTTTATCATTCTGATTTAATGAATGAATAAATATTTAATGCCTCCATTTAAATTTCGAATACAGTAAATATGGGTAGACAGCACCAGTTAAACCAACACTCTTAGGAGTTATCAGGTTTTAAGAATGTAAAGGGGCTCTGAGACCTAAAAGTTTGAGGGCCACTTCCCTAAACCCTTTACAAAATGTCCTTGATCAAACTTTCCTGAAGTCTCCACATATAAAATCACCATTTGTTTCCTTCCAGGACGCTGCCTGACACAACAATATCAAAATATTATCAATGGTTGTTGCTATTCAGTGGGAGTATGGGTGATTTTTTCTTCTTCTTAATGCTTCCTTTTTTTCTGTACTTCTAAAAGTTTCTATAACAAGAATGGGGATTTTTCATGTGCAGAAAACAGAACTGGATCCCTTTCTGACACCTTACACTAAAATTAACTCCAGATGGATTAAAGGCTTAAACATAAGACCTAACACCATAAAAACCCTAGAAGAAAACCTAGGCAAAACCATTCAGGACATAGGCATAGGCAAGGACTTCATGACTAAAACACCAAAAGCAATGGCAACAAAAGCCAAAATAGAAAAATGGGATCTAATTAAACTCCAGAGCTTCTGTACAGCAAAAGAAACAATCATTAGAGTGAAATGGCAACCAACAGAATGGGAAAAAATTTTTGCAATCTACCCATCTGACAAAGGGCTAATATCCACAATCTACAAATAACTAAAACAGATTTACAAGAAAAAAACAAACAAACCCTTTCAAAAGTGGGCAAAGGACATGAACAGACAGTTTTCAAAAGCAGACATATATGAGGCCAACAAACATATGAAAAAATGCTCATCATCACTGGTCATTAGAGAAATGCAAATCAAAATCACATTGAGATACCATCTCATGCCAGTTAGAATGGCGATCATTAAAAAATCTAGAGACAGCACATGCTGGAGAGGATGTGGAGAAATAGGAACACTTTTACACTGTTGGTGGGAGTGTAAATTAGTTCAACCATTGTGGAAGACAGTGCGGTGATTCCTTAAGGTTCTAGAAATAGAAATCCATTTGACCCAGCAACCTCATTACTGGGTATATATCCAAAGGATTATAAATAATTCTATTACAAAGACACATGCACACATATGCTCGCCACGGCACTGTTTACAATAGCAAAGACCTGGAACCAATCCAAATGCCCATCGATGATAGACTAGACAAGGAAAATGTGGCACATATACACCATGGAATACTATGCAGCCATAAAAATCATGAGTTTGTGTCCTTTGTAGGGACATGGATGAATCTGGAAATCATCATTCTCAGCAAAGACACAAGAACAGAAAATCAAACACCACATGTTCTCACTCATAGCCGGGTGTTGAACAATGAGAACACATAGACACAGGGAGGGGAGCATCACACAGTGGGGACTGTTGAGGAGGACTAGGGGAGGGACAGCAGGGGGTGGGGAGGTTGGAGAGGGATAACATGGGGAGAAATGCCAGATATTGGTGACAGGGGGATGGAGGCAGCAAACCACACTGCCATGTAGGTACCTATACAACAATCCTGCATGACCTGCACATGTACCCCAGAACCTAAAGTACAATAAAAATATATATATAAAGAAAAAAATGGGGCTTTAAAAAATATATAATTAGAAGAAAAGAAACTTCCCTTTTCAAAATCACCAAAAGTGAAAGTCAGAGCTAGTTCCTGTAGATGAGCCAATGGTTTAAGGTGTGGGGTGGCAGGGCCTAGGTGTTCAGCGCTGTGCCTGGGGGTGGGGTAGGGGGGTTGCAGGTGGCAGGGATGAGTGGGCACCCCACCCACCTCTCTTTAGTCAGAACATCTCCTTCCTTTGTTTTACATATTGAGTTTCTGCATAATATCTCATTAAAAGAAAAGTTTCCACTGCTTAAAAAAAGAGTTTGAAAACCTTTACAGTGAGAAAAATCATTAAATTTAATAAGAGTTAAATTTAGAGTACAGAAGAATCACTCAAACATTTTTTTGAATGAGAATTTCCATAAAGAAAACCCTACACATTCTGAGAGAAAAACAGAAGTCTCCAACAACTTAACATAAATTTGATGATTTCAAGGGAGGCTGGGCCGTTGCAGCCCTAGAAAGAAGTTATATCTGGGGGCCCCCAAATCAAAGGGCCCAAGAGGCCAGCAGAAACATCAGGATGCTTAAGGCCAAAACAAACACAGATCAGAACTGCAACTGAGGGTTCTCTTGTTTTCTAGTGAAAACAAAAGCAGGAAGTTCAAGACTGCCTGGTGGTTAAATGCATGGGCTTCAGAGACAACTAATCTGGGTTTGATTCCTGGTCTGAAGACACTTAAAACCTGTGACACCTTGGAAAGTGACTTAGTCTCTCTGAGCTTCAGATTTATCATCTGTAAAATGGGGGATGAGAATTAACATAGTGAATAGCCGTTTTGGAAGACAGTACAGCAGTTTCTTAAAAAGTTAAACATAGAAAACCACATGTGAACAAAGTATTTCAGAGAAAAAAAAAAAACAAGTTAAACATATATCAGGCATAGTGTCTCACGTCTGTAATCCCAGCACTTTGGGAGGCTGAGGTGGGCAGATCATGAGGTCAGGAGATCAAGACCATGCTGGCCAACATGATGAGACCCCATCTCTATTAAAAATACAACAATTAGCTGGACATGGTGGTACGTGCCTGTAATCCCAGCTACTCAGGAGGCTAAGGCAGGAGAACCAGGGAGTTGGAAGTTGTGAGCTGAGATCGTGCCACTGCACACCAGACTGGGAAACAGAGTGAAACTCTGCCTCAAAAAAAAAAAAAAAAGTTAAACATAATTTACCATATGACCCAACAATTCTATTCCTAGGTAACAACCCAAGAAAAATGAAAATGTATATCCACACAAAGACTTGTACCCAAATGTGCTTACTAGCATTATTCATCATACCCCAAAACAGAAATAATACAAATGTTCACCTACTGGTGAATAGATAAACAAAATGTGGTATATCTACACAATGGAATACTGCAGAGCAATGATAGGGAATTAAGCTCTGATACATGATACCACACCGAGAATGAACCTTGAAAGCAGTATTCTGAATGAAAGAAGCCAACTATAAAGATCATATATTATATGATTCCATGTAAATAATATGGCCAGAAAAGGCAAATCTATACAGGCAGAAAGTAGATTATGGTTGCCTGGGGCTGGGAACCAGCAGTCACTGCAAATGGACAAGAGGCTTCTTTTTGGGATGATGAAAATGCTTTTCGTTTGTTTTTGAGATGGAGTCTTGCTCTGTCACCCAGGCTGGAGTGCAGTGGTTTGATCACGGCTCACTGCAGCTTTAACCTCCTGGACTCAAGCAATCCTCCTGCCTAAGCCCTCCAACTAGCTGGGACCACAGGCATATGCCACCATGCCTGGCTTTTTTTTTTTTTTTTTTTTTTCAGTACAGACAGGCTTTCCAGGCTGGTCTAGAACTCCTGGGCTTAAGCGATCCTCTACCTTGGCCTCCCAAAGTGCCAGGATTACAGGTGTGAGCCAATCCACCCACCAATGGAAATGTTTTATAAATGGATTGTGGCTGATGGATGCACAACTCTGTAAATTTACTGAAAATCATTGAATTGTACACTCAAAATGGGCAAATTTTATAATATGTAAACTGAACCCCAAGCTATATTTTTAAAATGGATTTTTACTCTCTAACCTCCGAGAGTTGCTGTGAGGATTAACCGAGATACCATGTATAAGGCAAGCTGCCTGGTACAAAGTACCTGATAAATAATAACAATGATGACAATCAGAATATGTTGTAATAATAGGTTATGTAAATGTAGAATAATAATAATTTATATCACTTATTTAGCTCTTACCATATCACTGCAAAATTTATCAACTTAATTTAACCCCCCAACAACTTTATGAAGCAGGTACATTATCATCGTCATTTTTACAGATGGGGAGACGGAGGCACCAAGAAATAAAGTAACTTTCCCAAGGATGCACAGCTAGTAAATGGTAGAGCCAGGATGTGAATCCTGGAGGACAAACTGCAGGGTCTGTGCTCCTAGCCATGTCACTACACTGTTCTCAGTAACCATCAGCTATGTATTGAGTTGCTGCTTTAACCAGTGATGGGGTGGGAGTGCAGAAAAGGCTCATGGATGGCTCCCCAGAGGTCATGCCAGACTCAAAGCTGAGGGTTACAGGAGTTAGTTACAGGAAGAGTGTCCCAGATAGACAGAATTGGATATACAAAGGTGTGGAGGTAAGATATCACAGGGGATATGGGAGGATCTGGGTGGAGCTGGCGTTGCCTGGGACAGAGGGTGATACAGTGAGAGCAGTGACCATAGGGCTCAGGTAGGTCCAAGAGCAAGGACACTAGCCTAAAGGCAATATGCGACCAGAGGACAAAACTCAGTGAGTTCCCAGCTTGCCTTTCTCAGGGAACAACTCACATTCCCCTGGCAGGTGGGGGAGGTTGACTCAGAGGCTGCTGTGAGCTCAGGGGAGCGGGGGAACTGCTGCCCCACTCTCCCACGCCGCTGTGAGCTAACACCCCGGCAGCCTCCCAAATACCAACTCCACCAGCAAGAAGCAGCCATTCCCAGCCTGCTGGAAGCAGCAGGCTCTGTAGTGCTGCCGGAAAGCTGAGCATAGCCCAGGGAGGTCAAGGGCTGACTGACGGCAGCCTCACACCCCTCATCCAAACCTAGGCACCTGTGGACCCCAAGGCCAACCCCAGAGCCTGCCACAGAGCACAGTGTTCTGGCCCCTGCCCCTCACTTGGCTGCCCCTAGAGACAGGGGGACTCACCCATGGGCTCTAGCACTTTTCTCATTCAAATTCAATATCTTCAGATCCATCTCTTTCATTTTGCCACATCTGTTCTAGATAAACATTGGCATATGCACATGAAACATTCACTGTGGCAAAAGCAAAGCTGCTGGAAAAATCTACATCAATAAGGAGCTAGGTCAAAAATTCTGGTGAATCCATACTATGGAATACTACACAGCAGTTAAAAAGAATGGCACGGATCTGTGCTGTACATGTTCTGGCATGGAAATACCTCCAAGATATACTGTTGGATGGGAACAAAAGAAAATTGCACAATAATGTATCTGGGATATTGTCACTTATGTAAAAACTTTAAAAAAGAAATCTGGCTTTATATTTCTCTTAAGTTCACAACTGCAAAGGTAAATGAGAAAAATACCTGGAAAAAAAAAGCATCAAACTAACAAAGTAATAATGGATGGACGAAAAGAAGGAAAGAGAGGAAGGAGAGAGGGAGGAGGCGAGGTGCGGAAAGGACTTTTTACTTTGTACACTTCTATGTTGATTGATTTTTTACAAGAAGAATGTATTTGTGCATGTTTAGGTTCTGAAAAGCATTAAACAAAACAAAGATAAAGGTCGTTATCACCATGCTGATACAAGTCTCAGGGTCACTTTTCAAAGAACTGTCACATCTAGGACTTTATCTAAGTCTTGCCATACCCTCTTGAGGGCAAGCTTTCAAAACCTGATTTTACAGATTAAAATACTGACCACAGTGGCTCATGCCTATAATCCCAGCATTTTGGGAGGCCAAGGTGGGTGGATCCCTTGAGGTCAGGAGTTTAAGACCAGCCTGGCCAACATGGCAAAACTTCATAATCTACTAAAAATGCAAAATTAGGTGGGTGTGGTAGTGCATGACTGTAATCCTAGCTACTTGGGAAGCTGAGGCAGGAGAATTGCTTGAACCCAGGAGGCAGAGGTTGCTGTGAGCTGAGATCGTGCCACTGTACTCCAGCCTGGGCGACAGACTGAGACTTCTTCTCAAAAACAAAAACAAAACGAAACAAAACAATTTGAACCCACAGAGGTGGAACAAGCTGCTCAAAGTCCTAGGCAGGGCAGCAGGGCTCTGTTCCCTCTACTCCCAGCCCAGTGCTCCTTCTAACCAGTACACAAGACATCAGCAAGGGGTAGGGGCTGGCAGGGGGCCGGGAGGATGTTCTGAAGTCACAGCCAGTGCACAGAGCCCCTCAGGGAGTGCCAGTGGGGCTTTGTCAGGGAAGAAGGGCATCAGTAACGTAGGGTGAGAGAAGAGCTGATGAACTTCCGCCCCCAGCAAAAATTAGACATCATGACAAGCCACCCACTGCGTGGGGATAGGGCTGCCGCATCACTCGGCAAACCGCACGTGGGAAGGAGCCTTGGGGCCATGTCCCCAAGCCCGAGATTTCACCCCTGTCTCCCCAGGGCTGCTCACCCCAGGCTCTCAGCGGAGTAGCTCCCAGCAGAGTGGTTCTAGGGATGCCTCTCGGCTCATTTCCTAGAACCCTCTGCAGCTAGGTGGAAGTGGGACTTATGCTTCTCAGAGGGTTCTAGAATCTCAAGAGCAAGGTGACTAAAACCCAGCACACTGTTGGGCTGCAAGTGTCACCACCTCTCTGTTCTCTCATTGACTAGAAGGTGTGTGCAGGGACCCAGGAAGCATGGTCAGGCCTCTCCAGGGACAGCCAGAAAGGTTTATTATTATACAGGGATGGGCCAGGGGAACCAGAGGAACGGGAGGTGTACAGACCCTGGCTGCACAATGAGCAGGCAAGACTGCCTCTGAATAAGCCCAGGGAAGGGGGCTGTGGTTAAGCCATGGATCTTCCATTCATTCTTACAACGGGGAGCAAACCTACAAGGCCATGAGGGCAGTGACAAGAGCTCGGACACTGGTGGTTCTGATCCCAGTCTGCCACCTTGGTCAAGGTTCTGAACCTCTCTATTTCAGTTCCCCCATCTGTAAAATGGGTGTTATTATACATGGCTCTTAAAGCACTGTCCAGGGAACAGGTCATGATATCTAGCTCATGAGACACAATAATAATATAACTAAATTAAATACGGCAAGTACAAGGTATCCCTAAAACCTGAAAACAGGCCAGGCACAGGTGACTCATGCCTTTAATCCCAGCACTTTGGGAGGCCAAGGCAGGTAGATCACCTGAGGTCAAGATTTCCAGACCAGATTGGCCAACATGGCAAAATCCCATCTCTATCTTAAAAAAAAAAAAGCGGGGTGTGGCAGTATATGCCTGTGATCTCAGCTACTCGGCTGGCTGAGGCAAGAGAATCTCTTGAGCCCTGGAGGCAGAGGTTACAGTGAGCCAAGATCACATCGCTGCACTCCAGCCTGGGTGACAGAGAAAGACTCCGTTTCAAAAACAACAACAACAACAACAACAACAACAAAAAAAAACTGGAAACACATGTTTGTTTATATTTATTTACTCATTCACTTTACAGATTGAAAATGTCCCAGACAATATTGTCTCTATCTATGTTTTCAGACTTTATAGACATCCTCTGATAATGTAAATAAAATGCACTAAGTAAAACATTACTAATCACTTTCTCAGCATAAGGGACCATGTTTAAGGACTTCACAGGGATTTTCTAACTTAATGTTCACAGCAAGCCCTTAAAGTAGATTTTCTTATTAGCCCCATTTTACAGAGGTGGAAACAAAGTACAGAGAGAAGCAGCAACTTGTCTGCTTGTCAAGCGCACACAGGGAACTGACAAAGCCAGTTTTAGATTCAGGTAGTCTCACTTCGGAGTCCATCCTGCTAAACCATTTATGACTACAGCAAAGGCTACATATAAGAAATACACGGAACAGCATTTAGAGGGTGCCAGGCATGGGGTCTGGCACAGAGGAGAGCTTTATAAAATGCCAGATCCTATGAGTATTGTGCTCTTGGTGGGGAAAAACCAGATCCAACTTGTTCACCACTTTATCTAGGAAAGTAATGCGAAAGAAGTAGGGTGTCTATAAATATTTGTGGGAGAGAAAGAAAGTTATTATGGCATTCATTAGCCAAAGGCTGGAATCCTTGTTTCCAAAATTAAAAAAAAAAAAAAAAAAAAAAGTTGGGCAAGGTGGCTTGCCTATAATCTTAGCTACTTGGGAGGCTGAGGCATGAGGATCCTTTTAAGCTGGGAGTTTGAGACCAGCCTGGGCAACACAGTGAGACCCTATGTCTAAATAAATAAATACATAAAAATGAATGAAGATGTTTAATCAACAAGTCTAGGCCTGGTGCCGTGGCTCATGCCTGTAATCCCAGCACTTTGGGAGACCACTGCGGACAGGTCGCTTGAGCTCAGGTGTTCAAGACCAGCCTGAGCAACAAAATGAAACCCCCACTTCTAAAAAAAATTATTTTAAAAAAATTAGCTGGGTATATCAGGCCACTGTGCTCCAGCCTGGGCAACAAGATCGAAACTCCATCTAAAAAAAAAAAAAGAAAGAAAGAAAATAATTAGCTGAGTATGGTGGCAGTGTGCCTGTGGTCCCAGCTACTCAGGAAGCTGAGGTGGAAGATCACTTGAGCCTGGGTGGCAGAGGTTGCAGTGAGCCAAGATCCCGCCACTATGCTCCAGCCTGGGAGACAAGAGTGAGACCCGCCTTAGAAAAAAGAAAAAAGTCTAAGATAAATTTCAAGCTTTTCATAGGAGGGTCCACTTCCTAAGAGGAGTGGGGCTGCTGGAACTTGGAAAAGGGTCTGCAGACCCGCCTTGCCCACACATCTACTGCACAGAACCTGGATTCCAAGCCCTGATCAGAGGCCAAGGCAGCTGCATGGCGGCCAAGGCACAGAGGGGCCTACCTTCCTCGGCGTCATTCCTCAGCGAGGCCTCCAGCAGGGCCACGCTGGCCTCGAAGGACACTTTCCTGCGGCGGCCGCCCGCGCTGCGCTTCCGCTCATGCTTCCGCTTGCGGTGCTCCAAGTCCTGCTCGTACTGTGCCCACTTCTTCAGCTGCTGGGCCCGGCGCTTCTGGGCGGCGCGCAGCCGCTCCAGCGTGGGCACCTTCTCCAGCAGCTGCAGCTCCGTCAGCAGGTCCACGTGGCTGGCCATGGCCACCGCCCTCCCCACACCCTGGCTGGGGGCTAGCACGGTGCACCGGGGGCCAGGGCAGCGCGGGGCCTCTGCTGGGGCTGGGGCCTCATGGTGGGGCCTGTGGCAAGGAGGGAGACACAGATGAACACATGTGTCAGACTCCACAACTCAGATCCAATTATGTGAGATCACCCCGCCGCCCCGTGTTCAAAACACTTTTGAGGTTTTCCTTCCATTGCTCGGAGAAAAATGTAAACCCTTACAGTAGCCCTCTAAGTATCAGCAAGGTCTGGCTGTACTGTCTAATACAGTATCCAGTAGCCACCCGTGGCTATTTACATTTAAATTAATTAGAATAAAGTAAAATAATTTAGTTCCTTGGTTACACTATCCACATTTCATGTGCATGGTCGCCACATGCTTCATATTGGATGGTGCAGATAGAGAATATTTCCATCGCTACAAAAAGCTCTGTTGGATAGTGTTGGTTGTCTGCCTCTCTAGCCATCAACAGGAAGCATGCCCTTTTCGTTTTCTTAAATAGAATCCCCTTACTTTAAGGATTTGCGTTTGTGGGTGCTGGAACAGAAGGGGTACAGGAAGGGTCAGGACATGATGGGGGCTGCAGATCCCCCATAATCTGGAGACTATACAAATGTTCAAGGCCTCAGAAATATGACTATCTGATGCTTTTGCTCAAGCTCTTTTGTTCTGATCACTAAGGGATGCAAGTTGTTATGGAGACGGGAGGGACTGGACTAGAAAGAGACCAGAAGAAATAACATACTATTGCCTGTGGTTCTCAAAGTGTGGTCCGGGAACCCCCTAGGGAATCCCTGAAACCCTTTCAAGAAGTCCATAGGTCAAAACTATTTTCATAACGATACTAAGATATTACTAATATTTCCACTCATTATCTCATGAATATACAGGGGTTTCCAAAGCTGTATCAAAAGCAACATTGCAACACACTAAATGCAGAAATAGAAGAACCCAGCTGCTGCTAAGTTCAACATAAAGAATTTTGCAAAATTTTTAAACATCACTTTGCTTGCTAAATTTTTGTTTGTTTGTTTTGAAAAATAGCTATTTTTCAAGGCCGGGTGCGGTGGCTCATGCCTGTAATCCTAGCACTTTGGGAGGCCAAGGTGGGTGGATCACCTGAGGTCAGGAGTTCAAGACCAGCCTGGCCATCATGGTGAAACCCCATCTTAAAAAAAGAAAGAAAGAAAGAAAGAAAAAAAGCTCTTTTTCATCAAAATGTTACATATTATATGTTATATTCTTATAATAGTCTAATAAAAATATGTTGTAGATTATGTTGTTATAATATATCATGGGTTTATGGTTTTATCTTAAAGGAATCAATGCTATTTAAAAAAATTTTTCAGTATTCATTTATAATATGATAAATATTGACAGATATAATCCACATAAACAAAAGCTCTTTGGGATCCTCAATGTAAGGAACTAAAGAAACCATGAGACCAAAAGGTTTGAAAAATGCTGAACTACTAGGACATAGAAAATCTTAAAAGTTTCTCTCTTTGGATGACCTTTAAAAAAAAATTATACCTCTTGCTCTCATGAGTCTCAAACAACATGAGGTCAACAAAATTTCAGAGTCTAAAGCCAGCTGGTCTTCAGCACGGATTCTATGACTCTCAGACACAGAGGGAAAGGGTTTTAGGACAGTCACTTGATCCTCTCTAAGCCTGTTCCCCTACCTGCAAAGTGTTCTATCCACCTCCCAGAAGTTACAGGTACAAGGAATAAAAAGAGCTGGGGCTGGGTGCAGGGGCTTATGCCTGCATTCTCAACATTTTGGGAGTCCAGAGTGGAAGGATAGCTTGAGGCCAGGAGTTCCAGACCAGCCTGGGGAACATAGCAAGACCCCTATCTCTACAAAAAAATAAAAATAATTTTTTTAAAAAAGAGCTGGCCCCAAATATTAAGACACCTAAGCAATGAGACACAAGCTCAGAGGAGGAATGGCAGGGAGATGTAAATGCAGCATGCCTGTGAACCAACAGGCAAGGCTGGTTTTGGGTTGTTGGGTAAGGAGTCTACATCTGTGTGATGCGGCCTGCTGTCTCAAAGAGTATTGGGTTAGCCCCTGGTTGTTTTCAGGAAGCATTGTTAATCTCCTGGGTCACGCATGTCACTCGCCCCTCCAAAAGCCCTTTCTACAGAAGCCGAAGAGCAGGGTTCAGGTTAAATCCTCAGGTGCTCAGGTTGGGTCAGATCCAGATCGTTCTTCACTCGTCTTCCAGCCCGGAGACTGGAGAGCAAACAGGCTGAATGGGAAAGGGGTTGCCTTGGCAATGCCCAAATGGCAAAAGTCCCAGGGTCTGAGTGGGTGTGGCCTCCAGCATAAATAAGCCAATGGCAAGACTCAGTAGGAGACACGCTAGCTGGCTTTGGTTGCCTTTTGGTTTTCTTGTTTTGCTTTGATTTGATTTTTGTTTTGAATACACTTGCAAGGCACTTTCAACTAATTAAACTTTTTATTTTAGGTCATTGTAGATTCACAGGCAGCTACAACAAATAGTACAGAGAGATCCTGTGTACACTTCATCCAGTTTATCCCAGTGGTAGCATCTTGAAAACTACTACACAAAATCACAGCCAGAAACCTGACAGTGATACAATCCACCAGCCTTATGCCAATTTCCCCAATTTTACATGTACTTATTTGGATGAGTTTTGTTTTATGCAATCGTATCAATGTATCTATCACCACAGTTCATAACCACACCCATCTCCTTCTCCAAGCTCCCCCTCCAACCCACTCCTGTCCCTGCCTTGGCAATTACTAATCTGTTCCCAATCTCTAGAATTTTGTCATTTCAGAAGATGTTATATAAACAGAATCAGATAGCAGATAACCTTTGAAGATTGGCTTTTTCACCAAGCATCATTCCTCTGAGATTCATCCACATTGCTGCATGCATCGATAGTGCTTTTTCTTTTGTTGCTGGGTAGTATTCCATTTTATGGATGGCCCCAATTTGTTTAACCATTTACCTACTGAAGAACATCGGCACTGTTTCCAGTTTAAGGCTGTTTCATTCATCTACAGATTGTGTAAACATAAGCTTTTGTTTCTCAGGAGAAAATGCCCAAGAGTACATGTGATAAGGCATACGGTAATTGCATGTTTACTTTTTTTTTTTTTTTTTTTTGAGATGGATCTCACTCTGTCTCTGTCGCCCAAGCTGGAGTACAATGGCACGATCTTGGCTCACTGTAAACTCTGCCTCCCAGGTTCAAGTGATTCTCCCGCCTCAGCCTCCCAAGTAGTTGAGTTTACAGGCACCTGCCATCATGCCCACGTAATTTTTGTATTTTTGTAGAGATGAGGTTTCATTGTGTTGGCCAGGCTGGTCTCAAACTCCTGACCTCAGGTGATCTGCCCACCTCAGCCTCCCAAAGTGCTGGGATTACAGGCATGAGCTACTGTGCCTGGCTCATGTTTACTTTTAAAAGAAAACTGCCCACCTGTTCTCCAGAGTGGCTGTGCTGGTTTCATGCCCTCCAGCAATATATGAGTGATCCAGTTCCCCACGAGCATTTGGGATTGTCTCTGCTTTCCATTTTAGCCAGTTAGATAGATGTCTTGGTTGCTTCTCTAGAAGTAAGGCATTCAAAAGAGTTGAATGCACAACCACACAGTATCATTATTATAGTCAGACGTCTCTGGAAGCTAGCAGACCATACATTTATTTCACTCCACTTCCTCAAGTAAGCAAACATTTAATGAAGTCCTGCTCTGTGACAAGCCCTAATTCCGAGATGGATGGGGACCAGTTTGGCCTTCTGTCTGTCAGTTTATCTTATAAATCCACTTAATTATCCCAGTAACCTAATAAAATAGTAGTACTAGGTACTATCATGCCCCTTTTCCAGATGAGGAAACTAAAGCACAGAAAGATTAAGTCATTTACCCAACATATCACAGCTAGACAATGGAAGAGCCAGTCCATCTGGGGTTCTCTAGGAAGGCTCTCCAGAATACAGGACAATGGATTTGAATCTCGAAGCGTAAGTAGGATTTCACCAGATGAAAGGCGCAGACACGAGCTGAGAGGGAGTTAGGCAGCGTTCAAAGGCATGCAGAGTGGCTGACCACAGTGGAGGGAATTCTGGCAACCAACATGCACAAACATGGCTGGAAGAGGACGTGGCTGCCCAGCCCAAAGGAAGCAGAGATGTCTTGTTGACAGTGATGAGCCACTTGTGGCTGTGGGCCAGGCCTAGCCAGAAAGCCCTCCATGATCCCTATCATGTTTGTTGGTTTGTTTGGTCATAGTCCACATCATGTTTTACAATATTTTAATTCATTGCTAACATTTACAACTTGGAGATTTCATATCCAACACTGGGGTTCAGCATTTTTTAGAACATCTTGGTATGTGGCCACAGTGGGCTCACATGGCATCACCATCAACTGATGTAGAGTTGGGCTGTCCCCTTTAGATAGGGCACATACCCTCTCCTTTACCATCGTCCCCAATGCTCCCCATTACTCCCACCTGACGGCCCTTACTAATTGACATCATTTGCCAGCTCCAATGTCATTTGAGTTTACAAGCTCTGTCTTAGGCAAAACAAGACAGCAGTTTCCAAATAACCAAAACTCCAATCTGCACAAGAAAAGAGAGATAGCCTGTGAGTCTCCCCAACACAGAGCAGGGTGAACACAGCAGCTGGGTGGTTCCAAGACAGTGCACTGGCCTTGGTGCTGGGTCAGCCAACAGCAGCCAGGCTCCAATGGGCTGCAGACTGGCCTCTCCATGAGACCTGGGCTCACCTGTCATCATTTCCAGATAAAGACCCAGAGGGTGACAGGAACATAGCCCAACTTCCAGGACCTGAGAGAGAATGGTTACCATCAACCCTGAAAGGGGATCCCCAAGGAAGACCTCATTTGGACGAACAAGGAAGTACAAGGAAGCAGTTGTTTGCACTCCAAGAACAGACATCAGCCTCCAGAGCTGTCCAACAAGCAATTCGACAAAGGTGCTCATGATTAATGGCTGCCTCAGGAGGTGGTAAATTCCCCATCAATCACTGGAGGATAAAATTTCCACCTGTGGGCCAGGCGCAGTGGCTCACACCTGTAATCCCAGCACTTTGGGAGGCCAAGGCAGGCAAATCATGAAGTCAGGAGATTGAGACCATCCTGGCTCACATGGTGAAACCCCGTCTCTACTAAAATACAAAATATTAGCCAGGCATGGTGGTGCCTGTAGTCTCAGCTACTCTGTATCCCAACTACTTGGGAGGCTGAGGCAGGGGAATCGTTTGCACCTGGGAGGCAGAGATTGCAATGAGCTGAGATTGTGCCACTCTACTCCAGCCTGGCAACAGAGTGAGACTCCATCTCAAAAAAAAATTCCACCCGTGTCAGATTGGTCTGAGTATTCTGTGAGATGTCTTTCAGCCCTAAGATTATGTACACAGTTACTCATTTCTTCATTGTTAAGAAGAGGTACCAAAAACATGCTAAAAGTGAAGATAAGAGTAGTGGTACCGATCACTTACACTGTTAAAGCACTTTATCCCTTTCGAAGGACTTCCCCAGCCACCACCTCAGCCAAGTGCTTCCCTAAGTGTGGAAGGAGAATCCACTCCAAGGAAATTTTCAAAAGTACAAGAACAAGTCTTGACATAACATGGACCCACACAAAGGGCAGAGTATGTATGCTTTTCACTTCTCTTTTAATCTTTCAGACTTTCTCTAGAGAAAAGTGTCAGTCTGAGGCTAACAGACCCTTAACATCTTTATAACCATGCCAATTCCCCTTGTAAACAAAGAGAAAGCCGGTCTCAGGCTCCTGGCCTGGGCAAGCCACTGCAGCTAGAATGTAATCATATTATTTTGTTTCTTGTGGATTTGTTTTCACAGTTACTGTTTGTTTCTGGTTGTGATATGAAATTTCCTTTTTAAACAAATCTATTTTAGTTGAAAACAGCAAGTTGATACTAAAGAAAAATTTAATGATGATGGCACTTAGTGTTGGCAAAATGTGTAAGTGAATGACATTTGGGAAGCCGTCTTGCCACTGATCCTCGTGGCAATAATCTTATAAGAGAAACACTCATCTAAACTCATTTTGTCTGACAAATATTTAGGGGGCATCTACCACATGCCGGGCCTATGCTCAGAGCTACAGCGGCAGCAGGGTAAAGACAGACACAGTCCCTGTGCAGTGGATGGATGGCACAGACGCACAGAAATGGGTGACGTGCTCCAAAGATACATAGGCTGAGCAGTAACTAAACCTGGGGCCTGACTCACAGCACAGTACTCCCTCCATGGGCCCCAGGACGGCAGGCTCCAGGCAGAGAGAAGACAGGCACCACTGCAGTGTCCTCCCTACTCCCAGCAAAAGAATTAAGGGCAGTTGCCCAGCCCCCTCGAGAAAAGGTGAGAACACAGTCTCCCAAGGGCCAGTAAAAGGGGCCAGAGGCACATTTTCTCCGACTTCGCCCTCCCCACTGGCCCCTCCCACCTCGCCCCTCTGGGTTCCTTGGAGCTGGGGCTCGAGGACAGCTCCCTCTTGATTACTGGTTTTCAGGTGACCTAGTTTCCCCCAATAGACCCACACACTTCCTCCCACCCCTGTCTGAGAAAACCCTGCTTGATCTAATTAAAGAACTGCCATGGTGCTGAAAATGCAGCAGCTGGGTGGCCCCAAGACAGGGCACTGGCCTGGGTGCTGGGGCAGCCCACTGCAGCCATGTCTCCAATGGGCTGCAGACTGGCCTCCTCGTGAGATCTGGGCTTACCTGTCCACACTTCCAGAGAAAGCCCCAGAGGGTGATGGGAATGCAGCCCAAACTGCCAGATCTGGGAGAGCAATGGTTATCATCAAAATTAAAGGGGATCCCCAAGAAAGACCTCATTTGGAGGAAAACCAGCTCGATGGAGATATAGCAAGCCCAGTATTGGAAAATCCAGACAGACCATCCTGCAGAGAATGGGATACATGGGCCCACAAGTCAACAGAGTGTCCAGGACTGGCAAGATAATCTGGGGGAGGGGTCTGTGGAGGCCAGGTCAGGTGAAGTCATCCAGGAAGTATTTGTGATGTGAGAAATCAGAGGCAAGAGGAAATAGGGTGGGATACTTAATTTTTCTAACATCTGGGTGGATAAACCAAAATAGTTTGATTGTGGTCAGCAGGAAGTCTGAGGCCAAGGCACTTGACCCTTGGGGAAGCAGAAACAGGCCAATGAGGTATGTTCACCTCTTCCCCCAGAGCTTTAACTCAGCCCCTATTGTTTGACAAAGCCTGAACTTCTTTCCTCTTACTGACCCCAAAGGGAGAGACAGAGTCAGTGCACATCTGGGGAGGCAGAGACTTAACTCCAGAGGGCTGAGCCTTCAGGAGAAGGGTAAGAAAGTATGGCAAGGTTTGGGTGGAGAGGTGGAGCCAAGGGAGTGGGCAGGATGTACTACAGAACCCCTCATACACCCCACCCACAAATAAGAAGGAAGAATATTGTAAGGGTGTTGTTTGGGAGAATAAATATACCTCTGGGAAAACCACAGAGGCACTGGTTTGGTGGTGATCTGTGTATTCCTACATTATTACCCAGTGCTGGGTCCTGATTGGCCAGAGCTTGTCAGTAGCTGACTGAGCCCAGCTGCAGTGATTGGTTGGGGCTAGGCATGTGTCCTGAGCTGGCCCAATCAGAAGCTCTCTCTTCTCACAACTTGTGAACTGGAAGCATAAAGCCCAGTTGCTCCTGGAAGCCACGCTGCTGCCATCCCTGCAGGATGCTGGCTTTTGGATGAAGCCAGTGCTTGGCAGTCACCAGAGGGCAACAGGGTCCTTTAACTAAGGGGTCTCAGGACTTCAGTTATCCAAGCCAACAAAAGCCCCTGTATTATTTGAGCCAGTTGAATGGGATGTTGCTACCTATAGCCAAAAGTATCCTGAGAGACAGCAAGGATAATTTTAGGGGTACAGAAATAGGGACCCCAGAGGGATCGTTATTTCATCTTGTAGTAAGATGAATGGCCTCTTGCTGAGGCATATTACCAAATATCTCCTTTTTCCCCTACAGTGGTTATTTCTTGGCTCTTCAGGCCAAGGTGAGGCCCGCTTTGAGGAAGGGTAGGAAGGTCAAAGCCATGTGCTCAGAGAAACCCTGCCTACACAGCTGGGAGAAGGGAGCCCAGGCATTGTGACTCCTTAATTCTGGAGGAGCAGCCAGTTGACACATCTTTGGACTCGAGCCTAGTGCCTTGAGAAAAACAACACAAAGGAAGGTGAATTTAAATTTGAGAGATTTTAAAATATGAGTCAGAAAGTATTTCAAAGTTCACACTGTTAAAAGAAAACGTGAAGATTTGTTTTCATGTTCTTCAGCTATTCTTCTCTACACAATGTTGGCAGCAGCCTGGAGGAAGGCGATGGGTCCTTTTTTCCTTGTGTTTCCTGTACCATTGAGCACGAGGGAAAAAAGAAAACAAAACAAACAGCGCTGGCTTCCCTACTCCTGGGATCTCACTCGGGACCTACTTTCTCTCCTAAAGGATATACACCCCCGCCCTCCCACAACACACTTCTTTGAATAATAGCATCATTTTTTTTTTTCCTGCATGAAGATGCTTTAACTCATGACTTCTGGGGCCCTTGGTGCTCCAAATACCTGAATTAGAAATCACCGTTGTCTCCCCCAATCTCATTCTCATGGGATTTTTCTGGACTGACTGTCCTACTCCTGCTAGGATGGAACTTCTAGACTTTGGGCATTGTCATCATAGACCAAGCTCCTGGTTTTAAATCAGTTTTGATACTCAGATCTCCACAGGCCTCCTCCGTAACTCCAGTTCTCCCAGCTGTGCCCCTTCATTCAGATCTCTGACCTGTCCCTGTCCCCTAAAGCCCATTGACTATAACCCCATTTGGCAGGACTTTGTGTGTATTGGGGAGCCTGGAGGTAGGGGAGGCAGGATTCAAAAACCACAAGTTCAACAAGAACAAAGAGTGATGAAACAACTCATACATCTTGAGCTGTCCCAGGACAAGAATCGTGTCATCATGTCCAGCAGTGGAACAATAACAGCCCGGCTGATCTCTGTCTGAACTGGCTGGGCCATATTGGGAGCAGAGGACCAGGTATTAACAAAAGGCATCAAGGAAGAATCAGCTTTGTTCCAGGCCTTTGGAGAGCAGAGTGAGACTCATGCACAGACAATATGAAGAAGTGGGATCCACAGCTGGGCAATATAGCAAGATCCCGTCTCTAAAATAATAATAATAATAATAAAATTAGCCAGGTGTGGTGGCGTGTGCCTCTAGCTCCAGGTACTTGGGAGACCGAGGTGGGAGGATCACTTGATCCCAGGAGTTTGAGGCTGCAGTGAGCTATGATCATACCACTCCACTCCAGCCTGGGTGACAGAACAAGACCCTGCCTCAAAAAACAAACAAACAAACAAAAACAAAACAAAACAAACAAACAAACAAACATCAATTAAAAAATAAACACATGAATAATTTTTAAAAAGAACAACTAGGATCAGCCTGGAATGAGGATAAACTGACTAACAGTGACAATTCAACAGAGCCCCCCCATGGCATGATGCTGGGGTCCCTACCACCAAGAACTCCATGGCCTTTAGAGGTCTATGCTGGGTGGTAGGTGGGACTGGCCCCGTGAAGGCCCATGAGCCCCATTCCTGGCCCGCAGGGGATGGCATTGTATTGGGAGTAAGCACTCTATTATGCATACCTGCACCAGCATTTGGTAACCACCAGGCTACACAACTTGCAAGGACCATTTTAAGCAGATACTGATTGACAATTTGGATCGGTTCTGCCTGTCAGGGGGAAGCAGCACTCAGGCTCAGCTCCAAGAAAGCTTCAAAGGAGGCTACAGCTCAAACAGGTAAAGGAATACCCATGAACATACCAGTCTTCCACACTGAGTTTCCCCACAAGAACTTGAACACGGGGAGGCCCACACACTTGTGGGTAAGTACAGCAGTGTGAGGAAGGCCTTAGGGGACAGGAAGAAGGGTGCCAAGGACAGGGGTACACACAAAGCCGATGCGACATCTACAAACGCATTAGTCAGTCACAGGCACGGTGCTAAACCAAACAGTCTGTCTTCTAAAGCGGCTTATATAATAGCTAAGCTTGGGGAAATGGGAGTCAAATTACAAACAGTTTCTTCAGGCTTGAGGGAATGTAGTCCACCCCCTCCCTTGACAGGGAGATAAAAACTCCTTTTGCAGCTGGAGAGATCATTTTCCAAAGGAGGCCACCTGTGGCTTCAGAACACACTCCTGGGTTACACAGTTGTTAAATAGGGGATGGCCCTTCACAACGGGTAGGCTGGGGGTGGCCTCAAATCCCTGTCTTTCTCTCCCAGCATGACACTCATGGCCAAACTCTCCTCTCTTGTGCCACTTAGGTTGGTGGTGGCTACTTGGTGCACTGTGAGGAGAGGGATTATGAAGCTATGTGTGAGTGGTAACAGGAAGAATGTGTGTTGTGATCAATGAGCAAAGCTTGCCACGGCTGAAGAGGTGCGAAGTGGCTGCATGCACGCTGAGTACTGAGTACGAGATTCTGTTCTACATCATGCTGATCAAGAGCTTGGCATCCAATAGTTGCCTTTGTATCCACTGATTGCATTACAATCTTTGCCTGGGCATGGTAGTTTATGCCTGTAATCCCAGCACTTTGGGAGGCCAAGGATCTAGAAAGTCATCAGATATGAGTGGAAGGGCCCTCAAATCCCAGGATATCATTCAAACAACAGCAAAAACTTCACCACAGCATCCATGGTAGGCAAGCATCAAGAAAATCTCAGGTTCACATAGGAAGTTTTCCAGCGACCCTAAGAGGCAAAGAAAGAACTGTACTCCATCCTGCTACCGTGACTAGATCCAGACTCTAGAACTCAAGCAGAGGAGGGCAGCCCCTGTTTTACTCCATATGGATGTTAGCAAGTATTTGTTCTATTACAAATTGGTCTATCTGGTTTGTTAACCAAAATATCCCCTTATCTCCCTGATCACTAATAGCATGGATTTTCTGACATCTTGGATTTCACCAGGAAGATCTTTTAAAGCACTTGCAGCTGCTTTATAGTTTTTTCCTAGTTCCTACTTCCCCTCCCAAGGCTGGTCCCGGAGTGTGAGGAGATAGCATGTTGTTGGTCATTGGATAGGTTCCATTCAGGAATGGAGAAGGACGGAGGCACTGTCACCAGCCAATACCATTCCCCATCCAGATCTGAGAATCACTGTCTCGTCTATTCCAAGCTTCTTGGGCTCCACACCATTGCCAGCATAAGAGGGGAAGGGAAGCATAGTTTGCTGCCTTATAAGACCAGACTCTCCATTTCAGAAACCTCAAATATCCATCACAAGCTATCTCCTCCCCTTTAGCCAGGGATGTTCTTAGCCAGTTAGGAAAAGGTTGGGATAGATTTTATTTTTATTTATTTATTTTTTTGAAGCAGAGTCTTGCTCTGTTGCCCAGACTGGAGTGTGTCAGCATGATTTCAGCTCACTGAAACCTCCACCTCCTAGGTTCAAGTGATTGTCCTGCTTCAGCCTCCTGAGTACTTCAGATTACAGGCACACACCACCATGCCCAGCTAATTTTTGTATTTGTAGCAGGGTTTCACCATGTTGGCCAGGCTGGTCTTGAACTCCTGACTTCCAGTAATTCCATCCGTCTTGGCTTCCCAAAGTGCTGGGATTACAGGCATGAGCCACTGTGCCTGACTTGGGATGGGAATTTTTAAAAGCTTTTCATATAGTTTGTTCACTGAAGCTCAGAGAATAATTCCAAGGAAACAGGGACAATTAAAAGCACAGAATTGAACTTGATGGAAAAAGTCCTACCCTGGAGGACAAAAGAATGAGAAGAGGAAGACAAGAGGGCAACGCAGATAGCAGATTCCAACTAAGTTGCATAGCCAGTGTGGGATGGAACTGACATTTGAACCCAGGTCTGCCTAACTCCAAACCCTACACCCATAAAAAGCAGAAGGAGAAGAAGGAACTAGGAAAATCTCTAAAGGAACCGTAAGTGCTTTAACAGGTCTTTCTCATGAATTGCAAGAAGATTTCAGAAAACCCATGGTATTCATGACCAGGGAGATGGCGACATTTTGGCTAACAAACCAGACACACAATTGATAATAGAACAAATACTTGCTGAAATCAGTATAGAGTAAAACATATGCTTAATGAAACTAAAGGCAAACATTTTAGAACCTATAAACTAGTTACATGAAATGAACCTAGAAACAAAGAATGCCAGGTAATCATGGCAGCTTCTGTGTCTAGCATACCTTACACCTGCCCAGTTCTTTGCATGTAACCTCTCTGGGAATCCCTGCACCAACTCTGCAATGTAGATATTGTTCCCATTTCAGAGAGAAAAAAATTGGGACTCAGAAAGGTTAGGGAGCTCCTGAGTAAGGCTGATGCTCCAGTTGTGTGTGGTTGGCATCTCTTCTGATTAGTCTGGCATCTGTTTTGATTGGTCAGTCTCTATGCCATTTGTTAAGTATTTTTAATATCCCACTGCTTAAAAATAAAAGAAAAAATGTCAGACAGGAAAGATGAGCCATGGAGGCATGACCGTAAGAGGAGTCCTTGAAGGAAAATAAATGAAATCTATGCAGAGTAAGGATAACTGATTAAACTCATAACTTCCCTTACTGTTGGAGCCGTCATCACTTTTGGAGGCTTCAGCAGGAAATATATTTCATCCTAAATTTCATAAAATCTGCCTTCCAAACCCCTATAGGCTCAACCCACTATGGCTGCTTCTCTTTTCAGTGAGCATTTTTTGTGTGTTTTTTGGCTGTTGTTTCATTCTGGGTTTTTTGTTTGTTTGTTTTAGACAAAGTCTCTGTCACCCACGCTGGAGTGCTGCGGCATAATCTCGGCTCACTGGAACCTCAACCTCCCAGGTTCAAGTGGTTCTCCTGCCTCAGCCTCCTGGGTGGCTGGGACTACAGGCAAGTGCCACCCTGCCTGGCTAATTTTTGTATTTTTAGTAGAGACAAGGTTTCACCATGTTGGCCAGGCTGGTCTCGAACTCCTGACCTCAAGTGATCTGCCAGCTTCAGCCTCCCAAAGTGCTGGGATTACAGGCATGAGCCATCACACCCGACCTCAGTGAGCACTTTCTCACTTTCACTTCACCCAGTAACTCCCAAACCAGATTCATAACAGCAACTGGCCTCTCTCCTCTCCTGTCTGAGAGATGAAACTATTAGTAAGAATAAAACAGAAAGTTTCAAGATGCTCCACATTTTGGTAAGTGGTTTCCACCTAATACACAGGTTTTGAAGTCTCAGTACTGGATCTATGACCTTCCAGGTCACCATGCAGAGAAGCAGGCTGTAGTATTCTGCCTTTAGAGCATTACTTCTGTACTTCCCCTTTTTGATCTCCAGCCAAAGTTCCTCCACTTTGATTCCCTCTTCTTCAGTATACAGAACTCCAGGCATACCTCTGCTTCCCTCTCACCAGCATTTCCTTTGAACGTGGTAACTTCTCTATAAGCCATAGCTTCATCCCATGAAAGTGGTGTTGCTAACACAATTGAAATTATCTCCTCATGCTATAATCTCAGATTCACTTTGTTAATCGCTTTGGTCTACACTCAAATGTCTGGAGCTGTACTCCATTCCTGAATACCCTGTTTCATACTTGATGCCAACAATGAGTAACTACTAGTTTCAGAGTTTTCTTTAGGCAATTTCCTCTGTGAATTCACTTTCATTTTAATTTAAAGCTTATTTACTTAGCCAATAAACAAATATTTATTGCCATCTATATGAGGTAGGCAATAAAGTAGGGTAGCTCTTGGGATCCCTTAATGAACAAAGCTATTAATCAGAGAGGTTCTGCTTCTCGTAAGGACAGAGTAGCTCTTTGTGGATCAACCATCCCACACAAACCAATTACAAACTTAAGACAGAAAAAAAGATTGGAAGGCACTAAATATGTTCAACTATAAGCAATTAGAAACTGGAGAGGAGGCAACACCTGAAAGAAAGGGCACTAGATGACTTCTGTGTTTTCATAGCTTTTTACCTGTGGGAACCCCCAAGTCAGTGCTGTACTTACTAGCTAAAACTTGGATAGAAAACCTCTCTCTTACTATTTGAGGAATTTAAAGACAAAGCTTAGGTAACCACAGCTGGAAAATAAGGAGAAATATCCCAGAAAAGAGTCACAGAACAGTAATTCCAAATTCTGAGTATAAACAGTGCCCAAATCTCACTGAATGATGTACGTACAGGGCAGGCTTCCAGTCGTTCAACTGAAGCTAAATGAACTGGGCAAAGATTTCAGATTTGCCCACCCGAGGAAGACTGAGTTTGGAGTTGAGTTTAGTCAAGTTAACTGCCGGATTAAAAAAAAAAAAAAATTCTTTCTGAGGAATAGAATAGAATTCAGAGTCTCTTCAAGTCTCATTCACAACATTCAGGATGTAATCCAAAATTACTAGGCAAATTAAAAAGAAACAAACAAACAGGAAAATGTGACTCAAACTCAAAAGAAAAGGCAATCAACGGAGATCAATCTCAAGGTGACCCAGGTGTTGGAATTAACAGATAAATATTTTTAAAGCAGTTATAACTTTGCTCAAGAATGTAAAGGAAATTATGCTTGTAATAAAAGAACAGATAGGAAATCTCACCAGCAACATAGAAAGTACAAAGAAAAGAACCAAAACTATCAATCAATTCCACTAAATTCTCACCAATACCTTCCTCTGCACCCCTGTGGGTAGCATCTCTCACTAGGGACAGTTACAAAGTTCTAATATATTTATTTCAATGACTTTTTTTTTCTTTTTGGTTTTCCTTTTTTTTTTTCCCATCTATTTCAATGACCATTTTTTAGCACCTTCCAAATGCCAGGTTCTAGGCAGCCTTTGGAGCACAAAAATATGTCACAAAGACCAGAGCTGCTTCTCTGACAGTGTCTATATAGTCCACTAGTCATTTCTCATATCTCCCCTTTTCACTGAGGTCTTAAATTATAAAAACAGATTAAAGTCCTGCTATGGCATCTTTCCAGAGCTTCATAGTGCTTCCCCTTAGCTTCGAGATCACTCCTGGTGGAGCCATTTGCTCCAAATAAAGCACATGGAAATGAGAGGCAGGCTGTCAGGTTTGATACAGGTGAACATTCTCCCTCTACTGGCTGATAGCCAGGTCAGGTCTACCAAAAATTCCGGGACATCACAGGGAGTCCATGGGGAGGCACTTCCCATTACAACACCTCTTTCCCCAGTTCTGCTTTGCTTTCGCAAAATCTGTTAGGAAAGAGGTTCTCAAATTTGGCATTGGAGTCACTTGGAGATGCTGGGAATATACATGAAGACTACAGAGCAAGACCACTACAAATCTATCAGAATGGCCAATTTTTTTAAAGACAGAAAATGCCAACTGTTGCCAAAAATTCTTACACACTGAGTGGGAATATAAATTGGTACAACCACTGTTTTAAACTGTTCTGCAATGTCTTGTAAAATTAAACATGGGCATGTCCTATAATCCAGCAGTCGAATGCCTAGAAATACACCCAACAGAAACTTTGCTATAGAAATATACATTTGCTTTATATAGTATATGATTTTAAAAAGAAAGAAAGAAATATACATTCACTAAAAGGCATTCACAAGAATGTTAATTGCACTATTTCTAATAGACGCAAAGGATAGACAACCCAAAATGCCCCCAACAGTAGTTTGGAGAAAAAAATATAGTTTGTTTACACAATGGAACATTGTACAGCAATGAGAATGAACAATATAAAATTACTCTCAACAATACGGATGACTCTCACAAACAATGTTAACCAAAATAAGCCAAACACACAAAAAATGCATACTATATGATTCCATTTATGTAAAATTAAACAACAGGCAAAACTAATCTATGCAGTTTCAGGGTGCAAGAACTTAACTGGAAAGGGGCATATGGGTTGGGGGAGTGCAGGGGCTTCTGGAGTGCTAGAAGCAATCCAGGCAGGATATGGGTTAAATAGACATATTCAGTTTGTGAAAAATTGGTTCATTTAAAATTGGTGTACTTTTCTGTATTTGTTTTTCCTTAAGAAATCATTACGATATATTTACTTTTTAAATACTGATGTCTTGCTCCCACCTCGACAGATTCTAGTTTAATTGGTCTGGAATGCAGCCAGAAATTGACATTTTTAAAAGCTCTCCAGGTGGGTCTCATGTGCATCCAAGTACCACTGTGTCAGAATTTGGCAAGTCTCCTTACTATTTCTTGGAGCAGAAAGGGCTGCTGCTTCTCCAGAAAGTCTAAAAGCAGGATGTTTTTTGTAGAACACTAGTAGTGCCAGAGGATGTTAATAGGTGTTACATGAATGAAGTCTTCTATAGTCAAATAAGTAATATATTTCTTTTTATTTTATTTTATCTTTTTTGAGATAGGGTCTCAGCGTGCTGCCTATGCTGGTTTCAAACTCCTGGGTTCAAACGATCCTCCCACCTCAGCCTCCTAAGCAGCTGGGAGTATAGCTACTACCACACCCAGCTAGTAATATATTTCATTACAACTATCAACTTTTATTGAATACTCACTGCATTCCTAGAGGTAAGCTATGTGATTTAGCGAGCCATACTATCTCATGTAATCCTCACAGCAAGCCTGTGAGAAAGGTACTATTAATCCTTATTTTATAGAAGGGTAAACTAAGCTCAGTGATTGCCCAATGTCCAGTAACCAACAGGGCTGGGATTCAAATCCAGATTGGCTCTGATGCTGAAGCCCATGCTCTTTTTTTTCCCCTTTTTCTTTCAAGAATTACAAGGGGTCAGGTACAATGGTTCATGCCTGAATCCCAGCACTTGGGGAGGCTGAGATGGGAGGATGGCTTGAGCTCAGGAGTTTGAGAGTAGCCCGTGAGACTTCCTCTGTACAAAACATTAAAAAATTAGCTGGGTGGCCGGGCGCGGTGGCTCAAGCCTGTAATCCCAGCACTTTGGGAGGCTGAGGCGGGTGGATCATGAGGTCAAGAGATCAAGACCATCCTGGTCAACATGGTGAAACTCCGTCTCTACTAAAAATACAAAAAAATTAGCTGGGCATGGTGGCGCGTGCCTGTAATCCCAGCTACTCGGGAGGCTGAGGCAGGAGAATTGCCTGAACCCAGGAGGCAGAGGTTGCGGTGAGCCGAGATCGCGCCATTGCACTCCAGCCTGGATAACAAGAGCGAAACTCCATCTTAAAAAAAAAAAAAAATTAGCTGGGTATGGTGGCTCCCATCTGTAGTCCCAGCAACTTAGGAGGCTGAGGTGGGAGGATCGCCTAAGCCCAGGAGGCTGAGGCTACAGTGAACTGTGATTGCACCACTGCATGATCACAGATCACTGCATTCTAGCCTGGGCAACAGAGTGAGAGCATGTCTCAAAAAACAAAAAGGACAATCAGTGAAGCCTATGCACTCGACCAAGGCCCTATGTGCCAGTCCAGATAGCACTTCACTGCAGGAGTTAACTGAGCCTTTCCTATACTAATCTGAGCTGTAAGTTGCCAAGGCAAGAATGTTGAATGCAGCAGTTCCCAAGGTGTTTTCCTTGCCTGCATCGCTTACTTCCCAACCCGCCATCCACATCACTGGTGAAGTTTTTGCTCTTAAACCAAGTCTGATCCTGTTTTTTCCTTGGAGGGAAGCATCGGATGGCTCCCACTACCTATGCTGTCCAGTCTCAAGCTTTCGGCCTAAACAGACCAATATCTGGATCTTGACATTTTAGCTTTCTCTCTGACCATCCTAACTTTCCTCCCTACCCACAACTCATTAAATACCCAATTTTCCAGCTGTACGGAACAGGACTGATAGATTCACACCTCCCCAATGGCACTCACCATTTGCTGAGACTCTATTGTGTGCTACATACTTTAAAAGTTGACTTTAAACCCTGCAATGAGTCTTAGAAATAGGTGACATTACCCTCACTGGATATATTAGTAAAAGGAGGTTCCTCTTGACATGTCCAAAGTCACAACTAGGAAGTGTCAGGGCTATGATTTGAACCAAGATTTATCTGCTACAAAGCCCTTGCAATTTCACTATACCACACTCATCTCCTCACCTTCACATGCTATTTTATGTGTGGCAATATTCTTCTTTCTCTCCACCTGACAAACTCCTCCTGTTCTTTGAGAGGTAGCTCAAATCCTAAAATGAAAAGAGCTATCATCTCTTAAGGGCTTTCCAGGCACCATGTTCAGCACTTGCTTTGTCTCATTTAGACACTGTTGTCTCAATGTCATTTTTTTTTTTTTTTTTTTGAGCTGGAGTTTCAATCTTGTCACCCAGGCTGGAGTACAGTGGTGTGATCTTGGTTCACCACAACCTCCGGCTCCCAGGTTCAAGTGATTCTCAGCACTTTGGGAGGCTGAGGCAGGAGGATCACCCCTGGTAAGAAGTTCAAGACCAGCCTGACCAACATGGAGAAACCCCATCTCTACTAAAAATACAAAATTAGCCAGGCGTGGTGGCACACGCGTGTAATCCCAGCTACTCAGGAGGCTGAGGCAGGAGAATCACTTGAACCCAGGAGGCGGAGGTTGTGGTGAGTCAAGATCATGCCATTGCACTCCAGCAAAGAAAGACAATATATAGCTAAGGCTTGGTTCCCTCCAGGTGGGTTGACCAGATGATCATACCCCTTCCTACATGGACCTATTCTTTTTGAGCAAGAGGCCCCTGTACAAGACATAGATGTTTGATGCTCACTCATTGATTGAAAACCACTCTGTGTACCCACTCTACCACAGGCCTGTTCGGAGCACACCTGCTTGTAATCCCTGCAGTGAACAGCCTATTTATGCCACCCACAACCAAACTCTATGAGGTTCAAGGTTGCTGATTTTTAAAGCCAACCTCCTGCTCCCTTGTTCCCACTCTTTCTGGACTAATGTACAGATCTGCCCAGGTTTGAGTGATCAGTAATCAGTGCCAGCTGCAAACTCAGCTGGGTTTCCCCAAAGGCTCCCTCAAAGAAACCCTATTTGTAAACATGGAAACTACCAAAGAGACTATTTTAAAATTACTCACCCCTTCCTAACTTCCCACCTCTACTGCTGTCCCCACTAAGGATAAGCTCCATTATTTTTTGCTTCTAATCAAGTTGTTTTCTTTTGAGAATTTCAAGCCTCCTCACCACCCTGGGACATAGTGCATACAGTATTTTATGAATTCATTTGTGATACTCACGAATATAGGGTTTACCAAACAAAAGTTAGCTAAATTCATTTCTCTAGCACAATGTGAACCATACTGTTTTGCTCTCATTTTATTTGTTTATTTGTCTGCCAACTCCAGGAGATGGGATCAACCTGGGGGAAAGGCTGGTTTCATTTAATTTTGTCTCTAATTCCAAGCATAAGGCCAGGTAGAATATAGTTCCTGAGTATTTGATAATCATTATGTAGGGACAATCCAGGTCATAAAATCTAAAAATTACTGCAGGACCTGATGCAGAAATGTTCTGTTTTGTATCTATCAGACTCACAAAAATGAAAGTTACTTAATAATCAGTGCTGGAGAATAGATAGGGGAAACAGTCACACACTGTTGAGGAAATAGAAATTGATTCAGCCTCTTTGGAGAACAGCTGAGCAATGTCTATCATAGTTCAAACTGCCAGGAATTTTCCTTATGAATAAAATCATCAGTGCATAGAGGATACAGAAATATACACTTCAAACAAGGATATTGCAACATTATACATTTACAGGAAGAAAAAAAAAACTGGAAGCAATCTTAGCCATCATCAAGAAACTACAAAATAAATGATGGGAAATTTTTATCACTAGACCATCAGATAGCCTTAAAAACCCAGGTATATCTGTGTGTTGACATGTGCTCAGATAAATTAGCTGAAAAAGAAGCTCTCAGAAGAGTTTTGTAGAGTTGTGCTAAAAAGAAAAATGGATAGACATGTAAATGAATATGGGTATGTATATGCATATAAAATTGATGGAAAGATACATAAAACATTCATAGATTTATTCCAGGGAAAAGAGATGAGTAGCTGGGAAGATGGGGAAAATTGACTTATGATACACTTATATTCTTTTTATAGTTAAAAAGCATAACATACAGCAATAGGAAAACAAAAGCTTAACTTTATATATTTAAAAAAATGAATGGCATTTTGGTGAAAGTCTTCCCTATATTTTTATAAGGTAATAGGCAATGTTCATAAGGCAACATTTCCTCCTGTCCAGTCCACGGGAGAGCCAGCAACAGCAATCGTTACACAAAGAGAACAAGAGACAGAGGAACTCACCAAAAAGGGCTAAGAGCCCTACAGAGAATAAGGTCAAAATGAGTACCTTTTACTTGTCTTTAGATGCGAAAAATAAAGCCAGTTCTGATTGAGAGTCTGAACTAAGACATTCTGAGAACTCATCAGGCTGGCACAGATTCCAGGCCCAAGAAGCAGAGACTAGGGATGCCCAGGTAAGTAATGGCTATAAGTAAGCTAGTAAACAAAATGAATAACCCAGCTCCTGAGGACATAATGACACTGTGCTCTGCTTACCTATTTACCCAGCCCCTGAATACTCCTAGGGGCTAATTCTAATAATAATGATGCCATAAGAATAGTTGGCATGTATCAGGTACCTTCTACCTGCCAAGCAGAGACCAAATGCCTAATCATATCAATTTATATTACACTATTATTATTCATATTTTACACATGGGGAAATTGTGGCTCAGCAAATAGATGTAAGTAACTTACTCAAGGTTGTAGTAGGTGCTGGAGGTAGGAATCAAACCCATTCCTGACTCTAAAGCCAACCAAGGTCATTGCTAGCCCTCCCTCCTCTGAGGGAAGGACAAGAAAAAAGCACTCCCTCCGAGTAGGGACAGCCCCATAAAGAGAAGACAGCATTTTTATGCAAGGAAAGGGCCAGAGAGTATAATGATTCAGTGCAAGGATTTTGAAGCTGGATGTCCTGAAATCAAATCCTGACTTTGCCGTTTACTGGCTATGTGACCTTGAGCAAGTCATTGAACTTCTCTGTCCTTCACTTTCCCAAGCAGTAAAATCAGAGTAGCAATAAAGTCACTCCTGGCCAGATGCAGTGGCTCACATCTGTAATCTCAACACTTTGGGAGGCCGAGGCTGGCAGATCACCTGAGGTCAGGAGTTCGAGACCAGCCTAGCCAACATGGCGAAACCCTGTCTCTACTAAAAATATGAAACGTAGGCCGGGCGCGGTGGCTCAAGCCTGTAATCCCAGCACTTTGGGAGGCCGAGGCGGGTGGATCACGAGGTCGAGAGATCGAGACCATCCTGGTCGACATGGTGAAACCCCGTCTCTACTAAAAATACAAAAAAAAAAATTAGCTGGGCATGGTGGCGCGTGCCTGTAATCCCAGCTACTCAGGAGGCTGAGGCAGGAGAATTGCCTGAGCCCAGGAGGCAGAGGTTGCGGTGAGCCGAGATCGCGCCATTGCACTCCAGCCTGGGTAACAAGAGCGAAACTCCGTCTCAAAAAAAAAAAAAATATGAAACGTAGCCGAGTGTGGTGGCGGTCACCTGTAATCTCAGCTACTCGGTAAACTGAGGCAGGAGAACCGCTTGAACCAGAGAGGCAAAGGTTGCTGTGACCTGAGATCACACCACTGCACTCCAGCCTGGGTCACAGAGCAAGACTATCTCTCAAAAAATAATAATAATGATAATAATAATGTTACTCCTTAGAGTTGTTAGGACTAAAGGAGTTAAATAGACAGCACCTGGCTCATAATAAGTACCAAGTGATTATGATGAATATTAAGAAAATGGTGCCCTTCCCTCTAAGCAGATGCAACCCTGCAGGGTGCAGAGCTTGGCAAGTGCATCACAGGCTAGATTTCTTCCTCTCCTTTAGCCGTGCCATTGTGCCCATCAGCAATCCACAACTCTACAACCTTACACAGGTCCTGCTGAGCACTTAACCTGCATGTACCTTCCCTTCCATCATTCTGGCTGTGAATCAGAATTACCTGGCACACTTTGAAAATATACAGACTTTCAGGGCCCTACCTTGGCCTATTCTAACACAGGTGGACTGGGCTAGGGCCCAGGCATCTGCACTTTTCACAAACCCCAGGTGACCAGATGACCCTGGAACAGCATGTTCCTGGACACATGTTTTTGGAAGTACTTGAAGCTCATCACACCTTGTTCTGGCTGTCTGAGTTGCTCCTTAAGACCAAGTATCCTCTTTGTCAAGTCTGGTCCCAGGCCTGGATACACAGAGAAGGGGCACATCTGTGACTTGGCAAGCCAGCCAGCACAGCACATGGCTGTGCAAACAGGCACAACACACTGCATTTGCTTTCGTGCTGTATTGCACCTGGGAACTCTTACCTGTAGACTTGGGGTCCCCCACACCCCTGCTTCTCAAAGTGCAGTTCACAGACCAGCAGCTTGACACCCTGGGAGCTTGGTAGAAATGCAGAAAACTCTATACCCAGTCCAACTGAATCAGTTTCTGCATTTTAGCAGGAATCCAGAAGGGATCCGTGTGCAAGTTTGTAGCATACGCGCTAGACCCCTTCTCCCTATACAAGTAAGTTCTAACCAGTGGGCACATCTAGCCTGCCCAAACACCCTTTGGGGGCCAGTTGTCCCCTTCAAACTCCTACAGAGACCCAGAAAAACAGCACAGTCCTTTCAAAAGCCCGGATTCACACTTAGCAGCCAGCCTAAGGCTTCAGGTGAACCTTCACTTTAGTGAGTTATTTATTTCTAAGTCCACATTAAAATAAACCTTCCCAATAAATTGAAAATGAGACACCTCTGGCCTCTATAATTCCAGGGCATAAAACACTCTCTTCTTTTGTACAGAATTGAGACCCCTGCTTTCCTGCCTAAAGCCATGCAGGGACATCAAACAGCCCAAAGAAAACAAGCAGTGTCTTCCTGTTGGCCAGGCTTCAAGTTATCAGGCAGATTTCACACTGCAGCTTGACCTCATTAATCCAAGGCCTATCACATTGCTGAAAATGTCAGTGGAAAACAGCCATTCAGTGGGTTTCCTTCATTCCACCAGTAAGGGACAAAACAGGAAGCTGACAGCAGCTGTGCCCCAGCTTGGCAAATCCCAAGGGCCCAGCTGAAAGCACCTAGGCTCCGCTGCCCCAGCCTACTTTCCAGATAAAGATGGGTCCCATATCCACATGAGCAAAATGCAGTGGTGATGGCAGGAACAATTCAGATAATCTGGGCCCCTAAGCACCTGCTTGGGACAGAAAACAGAGAGCTTGGTCTGAATGTCTTTGGCCTGAATTACCAACTGGCTGTTCATCATTCAAGTTCATCTGAATCTCTTCTGCCTATTCAAAATGTTCCACAAGCCAAACCCCTGGGACTCCAGGGGACATAAGGCCTTCCAAGTCCTCATTCATTCCTTTAATGCATATTGATTGTCTCCCGTGTGCCGGACATCATGCTGATCACCACGGCCAACTGGAGACACATAGCTGAATGAATTAGACACAGTCACTGACCTTATGGGGCTCATAGTCCAGTGTAGTCTTTCTCAACCTCAGCACTATTGATATTTTGGATCAGATAATTTTTTGTTGGGAGGGCTGTGCTGTGCACTATAGAATATTCGGCAGCATCCCTGGTCTCTACTCACTGGATGTTGGTAGCTCCTCTTTCCAACTATCCCCCCCCAAAGTTGTAACATCCAAAAATGTCTCTAGACAATTGCCAAATATCCCCTGGGGAGGGTCAAACTGCCCCAAGTTGAGAACCTCAAGTCTAGTGGATGAGACAGACTAAAAGAGTAATGCCCACATATAATCATATAATTACAATTATGATAAGTACTGCAGAGAAAAATCTGCTGGATATTATATCAATATTATCTACAGCTTGGAAGCCAAGCATTTTACATACGATTACAAATCCTTATGATAATTCAGAGTTGTGTTAGTCACTATTTAGCAACTTATTGAAGATGCTAAAAATAGCAACTTATTTCTTCATCTTTATTTCCAGATGAAGAAATTAAAGTTCCAGAAAATGAAAAAATTTCTGAAGGCCCGAAAGCCAGTGGAAGGCAAAGCCAGGATTTGAAGCCTGTCCCTAAACTGCCCCCTTGGAAAAGGAAATGTAAGCCTTTGTTTGGTTATCCTCTGAAACAGGGAGGGTCTGTGGTCATGTGATGCGCTGACCAGGCATCCTAAAAGATTCATTCCTTCCTGGGGCCACTACGGGGCTCAGCCACCATCTGCCACATCAATCAAGCTGCACATTGCCTGCATCAAGGCACATTTGTGGGTGACGGAATGCCATTCTAGATTCTAGAATGCCAAGAACACCTCCCCCTAAAGCACCTGCACATAGGAATTTCCCCAAAGTCAGAGTAGATACCCAGAGCACACCCCACTGTGGGCCATCTCCAAAATGCCTACTGCCCAGCACCCAAAGGTACACAAAGTATAAGAAGCCAGATATTCTGGCCAGGTATGGTGGCTCATGCCTGTAATCCTAGCACTTTGGTAGGCCAAGGCAGGTGGATTGTCTGAGCTCAGAAGTTTGAGAGCAGCCTGGGCAACACGGTGAAAGCCCATGTCTACTAAAATACAAAAAATTAGTCGGGCATGGCAGTGTGTGCTTGTAGTACAGCTACTTAGAAGGCTGAGGCAGGAGAATTGCTTGAACCTGGGAGGCAGAGGTTGAAGTGAACCAAGATCGTGTCACTGCACTCCAGCCTGTGTGACAGAGTGAGACTCTGTCTTAAAAAAAAAAGAAGCCACATATTCTTTAGTCAGCCTTAGATTTACAAAGTGTGTGAAGAAGGTGGTGCGGGATAGCACATGGAAACTTTAAGACACTCCCAAGATGTGAGTTCCTGTCACTTACAATGCCCTTTAGCAAACTGCCTCACCCTCTGTGCCTCAATTTCTCCCTCTGTGCAGTGGGGGATAGGTGCATTCATTTCAACAGATTGGTATAAGAAATCAATGGCAATGCAAGTAAACACCTTTGACAGTGACCAGCATCCTGAAATGCACTTGGTATTATATCATGATTGATAAGTGAGAAGTCACGATGCTCCCTCCACCTCTATCCTCTCCTTTCAAGTGAGAAACTGAGTCCCAGGAAGAGAGAAATAAGTGCAGAGGTGGGAAGAGCATCTCAGGAAGAGGGAGTGGACCTCTTCTTCTTCTTCATGCTTCCTGGGTGGAATGAAGAGGGAAGGATGGTGAAGGTATGGACAGCTGAGCAGAGGCCAGCCCTTCCTCCCATGAAAAGTTAATCCTGAAGTTTCTTGAAAAACCTTCACTAGAGAGCCACCCTCTAAGGAAGGTGCAGAGGGACTGCCTCGGGTCAGTGAGTGTTTAATCCTTCAGGGCTCCTGGCAGGATGGCCTCTGCTACCTCCCTAGCCTTGCTTCTGCCCCCATCACAGTCTGGTGACCCTGCTCCGTCAGCAACTTCTCCCACTGCTCTCCAAAAACACCCAGCACCTTTAAGCCTCTGTGCCTCTGCACACACTCTTCTCTCTGCTAGGGCTGCCCCACCACCTGGAAAACTGCCACTGAAGGGCTCAATGTGCTCCCACAGCAACTTTTTCCCACCTGTTATTGGCAATAATAGGCTAATAATAGCAATGAACATCTGTGAGCACTTATTAATATCTAGAAAGCCCAAGCTAGGTTTTTAAGTTTTTTGGCTTTGTTTTTTTTGAGACAAAGTCTTACTCTGTCACCCAGTGGAGTGCAGAAACACAAGCAATTATGGTTCACAGCAGCCTCCACTTCCCTGGTTCAGGTGACTCTCCCACCTCATCCTCCCAAGTAGCTGGGACTACAGGTGCACACCACTATGCCTGGCTAATTTTTTGTAGAGATGGAATTTTGCCATGTTGCCCAGGCTGGTCTTGAACTCCCAGAGTCGATCAATCTGCCCACCTCAGCCTCCCAAAGTGCTGGGATTACAGGCATGAGCCACTGCACCCAGTCTAAGCTCGCTTTTTTACCCACAGTGTCTCACTTCTCTCCTCACATCCTCACCCTAGGGAGGTGGCTTATCTGCTTGAGAGGCAAGGCCTCTGTCCATCCTCAACAGCTAAAAGGTGGCAGCTTCAAGATTCAAACCTAGGTCATCCTGAGCCACGTGGATCTGCTCTCCACTGTCTCTTCCCGCTGTTGAAGCCTTTATCCCACAGTGTCCTCATTATCTGTCTCCAGCCCTGCCTCTCCCCATAGAGGGAGAACCCTGAGAGCTGCCTCATTCATCTTGAAATCCCTTGCTAAGCACAGGGGCTGGGATGGAATAAACGTCTTTTGAATGAATCAGTGAATCCTGGAAAATGGCAGTCAGCTGAGAAAGGCTAAGTGGCTGCTCACAGACTCCCCGGGGGAAAGCTGGTGCTAGACTCAAAGTTCCCAGGAGTGAGCCCCCTACCCCCACCCCAGGAGACAGGCTGAGAGGCTTTCCCTGTCCTGATGGCTACAGGCAGAAGAGACAGGGTCTAACTCACTCCCCACCCTGGCACTGGAGGAGGTGGGACCTTTGAGAACCCAACACTAAGGAGGAAATAGTAGTGATGGTGACAATGATCATTTCCTGCATTCCTACCCACACCAAATACTGTACTTAGCATTGTCTTTTTTTTTTTCTTTGTTTTGAGATGGAGTCTCGCTCTGTCACCTAGCCTGAGTGCAGCTGTGTGATCTCAGTTCATTGCAACCTCCTTCTCTTGAATTCAAGTGATTCTCGTGCCTCAGCCTCCTGAGTAGCTAGGACCACAAGCACGGGCCACCATGCTGGGCTAATTTTTGTATTTTTAGTAGAGACGGGATTTCACCATGTTGGCCAGGCTGGTCTTGAACTCCTGACCTCAAGTGATCTGCTGCCTTGGCCTCCCAAAGTGCTGGGATTACAGGTGTGAGCCACCACGCCCAGCCCTAGTACTGAGCACTTGCTATGTGTTAATGGTCTCATGGAATCCTTACAATCCCACAAAGTAGGCATTACTATGATACCTATTTCACAAATGAGAAAACTAGGCTCAGAGAGATTAAGTAATGTATACAGAGCCACAGAGATTTTAGATAGAGATCCCTAATTTAAATTAGACCTCTCTGGCTCCCTCATTCTTCATACTCATAGTTTTCTGTAAAAGGCAGGCTTGCCCAAGCCCTCCTTGAAGCCCGATTGCTAAGATGCACTCAGGACAGTGAAAGTTTTCCTGGTCTCTGCTGGGAGAGTGCCAGTTGGGACCTACTGTTCAACAAAGGTGACAAGTGTCCTGGGTGCAGGAGGGGTGGTGGCTAGATTGGGAAGGAATGGTTGCAGCGGGGGCGAGGGCTGCGAATCCAAGCACAGCACCTTGAATTCAGGGATGTGCCTTCTGCCGTCTGCTAAACCAGGCTGGCTGCAGCCTCTGTTGCTCCGCTCAGGGCATAGAGCTGGTTTTGAGAAGAGTTGAGCCTCAGTTTTCCCAACTGCAAAATGGGGATCAGTAATGCCTACTTCATGGGGTTGTGAGGATTCTGTCAGGCCATCACACATAGGCCTAGTGTCCAAAGGGGTCAAATGGGCTCTGAAGAAAGGAGAAAGGTTCTCGCTTTAAGGAAAAACCACCTTCTAATTATGTCAGCATCCTCCTAGCCCTGTGGCTCAAGCTCCTGAAATCACTTAACAGCTAGATTAGAATTTAACCTCCACTCCAGTGTCAATTACCAGAAAGAGCAAAGTCTGAGTGGGCACCTTGCCTACCATGTCTTTCCAGGCCATGGATGATCTGGAGAGCACAGATGGCACCGGGCCCTGACACAAGAACCACAGAGCCACTAATGAGTGTCACAGTGATAGGAGACCAAAAAGGGGGAAGGAAGGATCACTGGTCTTTCTGAAAGAAGACATTCCAGAAGCTGGGAAAAGCTGGCGCCAGGAAGGTTCCAGGGCAGGGGCGGGCACTGTTAAGTAAACCCCAATAGACAGGTAGGGACAGAGTTGACGGTCCAGGGTGGCCTGGTTGACACCTTGTCCCCAGCATCCTGGGGACTCAGCCAGGAAGACGGGATTTGGGTGACAGGTGGGAGAGAAGGGCATGGGAGATTTGTGTGGGAAGGACCGTGTGAGCAGGCAGCTTGCTGGAAAGATTTGCTGGCCCCCACCGGCCTCCTGCAAGCTGGCTTTTTATGACAGAGCTGGGGGAGGAAGATGTGGAAACTCCCCCAGCCCCTGCAGAACCACCCACCAGGGCTCCACTTCTGCACCTGTCTAAGAGAGACACGCCCCACTCAAAGCCAATCCCGAGGGCGGCCGGTATTGGCCAAGGAGTGTTCATCCTCCCGCTCTGCTGCACCCAGCCTCTGTCTCACCTCCCCACAGCCTGGCGGCTGTTAGCCCCGTTTCTTAGAGGCAAGTGAGGCTCGAGAGGCCAAGTGCCTTGCCCACGAGCAGACAGCTAGTTGCCGGATGAGCTAAGAAGCTTTATTACCAGCCTTGGAGGAGGCCTCCTAGATGGAGGGTTTTTCTCCGGTGCTTCACCAGCCGCAGGAAATGGCAGGGTACACAGGGAAGTACCTCTGCGAACTAATGCCGCCATCGGCAGGCCTTTTCCATAGAGAGCCTTGCGGGAAAGGGCGCCTGGTACCTCCGGGCCCCGGGTCCTCCACAGAGGGTGATTCAGAGGCGGCACCTGGTGCCCAGAGCGGCGGAGAGCTGGGGGGCGCTTCTGACAGTGAGAACAGGGGCCCTTTATGTGAAATGCAATCACATGGGCGCGCAGGCAGCTCGGTTTTCAGTTCCGAGAAGCTCTGATGAAGCCACGTCCCTCTCCCTCCGCTCCTGAGGTGCCCGGGAGCACCGGGACCCAGGCCCAGCACGCGGCGGCGGCGCAACGCTGGGCTCTCGGGAGGGCCAGATTCGAAGCTCTCCCAGGCTCAATTATCCGCCCAGGGCTGGGAGCTGCATCATCAGCATCTCCAGTGAAGCCGGAGGCCGGCCCGGGGAGGGGGAGCGGAGGAAGGGAGTCTGCATGGGGGAAGGAGGCGGGCAGCGAGCGCCTCCCGCTCCCGGCTCTCCACCCGGAGCGGTCGGGGCAGCTCAGCCTGGGCACTCCGGGTGACCTTGGGGAGACCCCTCTGGGCGACCTCTCTGGGGCGGCTGCACGTCTCCGCCCATCCTCGGCGCTCGGGGGCGCTCCTCCCGGCTGGAATCGGTGAGCGGGAGTAGCCCGGAGGGGAACGCTCCTGACGCGGGGGACCCAGCCTCCGGCGCGCGGGGCCCTGGGAGAGGCCGGGCGCGCCCCTCCCTGGGAACTACCACGCGCGGGGTCTCCCCGGGCTGGCGGACGCTGTCAGCCGAATCCCGAGGCGGGGCGGGTCTGCAGGCTGAGACGCCTGCCCTGGGGACCTTTCCCGCCCGGGCAGGAGCGCTCTCTGAGCCCTGCCGCTGCCCGCGGGGACCAAGCGCCGCCACGCGAGGGGGCGGCACCCCCATGCCGAGCCAGGAGAGTAGGCGCGGGGGCGCGTTTGGGGTTCGCTGTGGCTCCCGCCGCCCAGCATTGCACCCCCGGCAGACTGCGGCGCACGAGTCCAGAACCGGCCGAGGACTCCACCTCCCCGCCTCAAGATCGGGCCACGACGGCCGCAGCCAACGACCTGCCAGTGCGCCCCCTCCCCTGGCCCCATCAAGGAAGCGCGAGCCCGGGGAGAACGTCCTCACTCCAGCGCGACTCGCGGACCCGGCGCTCTTGGCATCCGCCTTTCCAGAGTCCCCACACCCCCATTTATCTCAAGCTCCCGGCCCTTGGCCAAAGCTTCCCGCCCCCAACGAAGTGACGGGAGGCTGGGACCACCTCCCCGCCCCATCCTCATCCGCAGTCCCGCGAAGCCGCAGAACGCAGGGAGAGAGGCGGCGGCGCCGGGGAACTCACCCGCTCTCCCGAGCCCTGCCCCGGGCGGCTCCCGACCCCGGCTCTGTCTGTGGGTCCGCGAAACGCAGCTGCTCGAGCGGCTACCGAGCCGGCTCTGCTCGGCCGCCAGCCTCCGCGCCGCCTCTCGGCTCCTCCCCCAAGGCGGGGCCTGAGCTCCTGGGACTGGGGTGGGCGCGCTCAACCCGATCCGGCTTGGGAGGCAGCGCGGGACAGGGTCCCGGCGCTCTCGGGTGGGGACCCCTCTTCTGAGCTGCAAGAAGTTGAAACCGGTTTGGACGCGGCCAGGCTTCGGAATAGCTTTCCTAATGCTGCCCCCTCCTCCCAAATAGTTTTCCTAACCGCCCCCCCCTCCCGCCCCCGCCACCGTGGAAAGAGGGAAGCCAAGGACTGTATCCCTGCTCCCATTTGACAGACGGGAATCCTGAAGCACAGGGAGGAGTGGTAACCTGCTCTAGGTCACTCAGAATTAATGCCAGGGCCAGGAACTCAGGGCTCCTACCTTGAAGGCCTGCTAGGCCTGAATCTGAAGGATTCCCGGGTCTAGGGGCCGTCCCAGGTCTTGCGCTGGGGACAAGTCTGTGGAGCCAGGTCCCCCAAATGGGGGCGGGGGGCAAGACATGGGGGCTGTGGCCTGCGGCGTGGACTCGCGTCATTTCCTCTTTCTGGAAAGAAGGGAGGTGAAGCGCTGGAGGAAGGAAGTGGTCGTACCTCTGCTGACATCTGCTTCCCTTCGAGTTGTGCAGGATGAAGATAGGGGCTGCTTCCCTGAGATTTAACGCTAAAAATACAAAGCAAAACATACCCGGTGGCTTCTGTCACCTCATTCAAGCCTCTTTCTGGGGCTGAAGGCCTCTGCACTCTGCGCACCAGCCTTTCTTTACACCACAATAGGCTTAACTATTTAAGTTGCTGAGAGTCATCCCCCACCATCACCACCCCAGGAAGAGAAGTGAAAGTTCATAAACAAAGCAGAGAAAACAACTCCAAACATTCTCTGGAATCCACATTTGCTGAACACTGGCCTTAGAACAATAGGTTTCTCTTCTCCACAAATGGCCTTGTTTCCGGAGCTTTCCCGGCCTACAGATGAGAGCCCTAGGCACCCCCAGGGCTAGCCAGCTGGGAGAAAGAGAGTTTGAGTCTGGAGAGTTTGGGGATGACACCCAGTTAATTTAATTCTCAGCTGTCATGTTTGAGAAACTCTCCCGAATCCTTTTTTTCACTAGCAATGTTCTTTGGAGGCCACCAGCATCACCTGAGTTTAGTGATTTCTTGTTTGCTCAGTCACCTTTCTTGGGGGAGAGAAAATCTGTGGGTTGAACTTGTTCCAGGGCCCCGGGCCCTCCCCAGGAACTTTGCAAGGCGCCCTCATTGGCTCCCTGGCTCCCTCTCTGTTCATTAATAATCCAGTTGTGAATGACACTGTTTCAGGAAGAGCAATTCGACAGCAGAGCAGGTGGGGAAGACTTAAAGTGATGTTTCAAATAACCCAAGGGGATCATTGCTCTTCACAGAACGTTTCCATTGATTTATAATGAAGAGCTGTGGGCTGTGAGGATGGGAATCTATCTCTCCAAGGCTCCTGAGGAACTTGGAGCCTGGGTTCCTAAAATGAGACCCTTGGAGGGAGGAGGCTTCCAACTCCAATGCTGTAATGTTCATTCACCTCTCACACAGTCTTTTGTACCAAAAGTTAAAGTAAATTCAGAATAAGCTGGAGGACTCATGTGTCCTGATTTCACAACTTACTAGAAAACTTCAGTAATCAAGGCAGTGTGGTATGGGTATAAGGATGGGTGTATAGACCAAGGCAGTAAAGCTGAGAGTCCAGACAGAAGTCCTTACATTTACTGCAAGTTGATTTTAACAACAGTGCCAAGACAATTTAATGGGGAAAGAATAGTTTTTTCAAAAAATGGTACTGGGACAACTGGATATCCACATGCAAAAGAATGAATTTGGATCCCTGCTTCATACTACATGCAAAATGTAGATCTAAACACAAGAGCTAAAGCTATTAATCTCTCTGAAGAGGCCGGGCGGGTTGGCTCACGCCTGTAATCCCAGCACTTTGGGAGGCTAAGGTGGGCAGATCACAAGGTCAGGAGATTGAGATCATCCTGGCCAACATGGTGAAACCCTCCTTCTACTAAAAATACAAAAATTAGCCGGGCGTGGTGGCACATGCCTGTAATCCCAGCTACTCAGGTGGCTGAGGCAGGAGAATCGCTTGAACCAGGGAGCTGAAGGTTGCAGTGAGTCAAGATCCTGCCACTGCACTCCAGCCTGGTGACAGAGTGACACTCTGTCTCAAAAAAAAAAAAAAAAAAAAAAGCAAAAACAAAAAACAAAACAAAACAAAAAAACTCTGAAGAAAACATAAGCTTAAATCTTCACGACCTTGGATTAAGCAGTGGTTACTTAGATATGATACCTATAGCACAAGCAACAAAAGAAAAAATAGGTAAATTTAAAGGTTTCATGCTTTCAAAGGTATCAAGAAAGTGAAAAGATAGGGCTGGGCCTGGTAGCTCACACCTATAATCCCAGCACTTTGGGAGGCCAAGACAGGAGGATCACTTGAGGCCAGGAGCTCAAGACCAGCCACGGCAACATAATGAGATGCTGTCTCTACAAATTCTTTTAAAATCAGGCAGATGTAGTGGCTCGTGACTGTAGTCCTAGCTATTTGAGGATTGCTTGAGCCTACAGAAGTTCAAGGCTGCAGTGAGCTATGACCGTGCTACTGCTCTCCAGCCTGGATAACACAGCAAGACTTTGTCTCTAAAAAAAATTAAAAAGAAAAAGAATAAAAAGAAAGTGAAAAAAATAACTGTTATAAGCTGCATTGTATGCCCCTCATTCATATGCTGAACTGTACTAGTTACAGTCCCAGAACCTCAGAGTATAACTGTCGATGCAGATAAGGTCTTTAAAGAGGTGATCAACTTAAACTGAGGCCCTTAGGATGGGGCCCTCAGCAATGACTGCTGTCCTCACAGGAAGAGACACTAGATGAAGGGGGATGGGGAAAGGAAGAGACACTAGAGATGTGCCACACAGAGGAAAGACCAGCGGCAGAAGGCACAGGGAGAAGAAAGTCAACTACGAGCCAAGGAGAGAGGACTCGGGCCTGGGGGCAGACCAGGGACCAAACCTGCCAACAATCTGATCTCAGAATTTTAGCCTTCAGAATTGTGAGAAACAAATTTTGAGGTTTATTTTATTTTATTTTAGATAGAGTTTCACTCTTGTCACCCAGGCTGGAGTGCAGTGGCAGGATCTCGGCTCACTGCAACCTCTGCCTACCAGGTTCAAGTGATTCTCCTGCCTCAGCCTCCTGAGAAGCTGGGATTTCAGGTGCCTGCCATCACACTAGGCTAGTTTTTGTATTTTTAGTATAGACAGAGTTTCACCATGTTGGCCAGGCTGGTCTTGAACTCCTGACCTCAAATGATCTGCCCCCCTCGGCCTCCCAAGGTGCTGGGATTACAGGTGTGAGCCACCGCACCCAGCCAATTTCTGTTGTTTAAGCCACCCAGTCTGTGGTATTATGCTATGGCAGCCTTGGCAAATAGATACAGTAACCTACAAAATGGGAGGAGATTGTTCAAATCATATTCCTGGTAAGGGACTTAAATCTAGAATATACAAGGAACTCTTACAACTCAATAATAAAAAGACAAATAACTCAGTAAAAAATGGGCAAGGAGCCTGGGCAACATGGCAAAAATCCTGTCTCTATTAAAAATACAAAAAGTTAACTAGGCATGATGGCACGCATGGGCCTCTAGTCCCAGCTACTGGGGAGGCTGAGGTAGGAGGATTGTTTGAGCCTGGGAGGCAGAGGTTGCAGTGAGCCCAGATTGTGCCACTGCACTCTAGCCTGGGTAACAGAGCGAGACCCAGTCTCAAAAAAAAAAAAAAAATGGGTGATGGATCTGAACAGATATTTCTTCAAAGAAGATATATATACACATAGCCAATAAGCACATGAAAAGATGCTCAACATCGCTCTGGTCTCAGCTGCAGAAGCAAGATGACGAAGGGAACGTCATCGTTTGGAAAGCATGGCAATAAGATGCAGATGTTGTGCTGCCGCTGTGGCTCTAAGGCCTACCACCTTCAAAAGTCGACCTGTGGCAAATGTGGCCACCCCGCCAAGCACAAGAGAAAGTGTAACTGGACTGCCAAGGCTACAAGACAAAATACCACTGGGACTGGTCGAATGAGGCACCTAAAAATTGTATCCTGCAGATTCAGGCATGGATTCCATGAAGGAACAACAACTGAACCCAAGAGGGCAGCTGTTGCAGCATCCAGTTCATCTTAAGAATTTCAACAATTAGTCACGCAACAGATGCTCTGGTTTTTTAAAATACAAAAAGAAAAAAAGAAAAAGAAAAAAAGACAACACCATTAGCCATCAAGGAAATGCGAATCAAAGCCACAATGAGCTACCACTTCATACCCACTAAGATGGTTATAATCCAAAAGACAGGCAATAACCAGCACTGGTAAAGAGATGGAGAAATTGGGTACCTCATACGTTGCTGGTGGAAATGTACAATGGTGCCGCTGCTTTGAAAACCAGTATGACGTTTCCTCGAAATTTAAAACATGAGTTACCAGATGGCCCAGCAATTCCACTCCTAGGATATGCTCAGGAGAAATAAAAGCATACATACACAAAAACTTGTACACAAATGTTCATCATAGCATTATTCATAACAGCTGAAAAGTGGAAACAACCTAAATTTCCAGCATGATAATGGATAAATAAAACATGGTACAAGGCACTATTACTTGACAATGAAAACGAATGAAGCACTGGTAACATGCCACAATGTGAATGAAACTTGAAAACCTTGTGCTGAGTGAAAAAAGCCAGTTCCAAGGCCACACACATATTGTATTTGTATGAAATGTCCAGAATAGGTGGATCTATAGAGATAGAAATCAGATTGGTGATTGACTAGAACTGGGAGGGAGTTGTTGGAGGCAAGTGGGGGAAGGGTGACTCAAAAAGAATACCAGGTTTTCTTTTGGGGGTGATGAAAATCTTCTAAAATTGATTGTGGTGATGATCACACAAGTATGGATATATTAAAAACCATTGAGTTATATACTTTAAGCCAGTGAATTGTATGGCATGTGAATTATATCTCAATAAAGTTTTTGTTTTTGTTTTTGTTTTGTTTTGTTTTCATTTTTTGTTTTGTTTTTTTCATTTTCTGGTTTTTTATTTTTATTTGGTATTTTTGTTCATTTATTATTTTTTATAATAAAGTTGTTTTTTTTAAAAAAGTTAAACTATACTCTCATCCTCCACACCTCTCTCTCCTGTCCACAGGGAGGAAAGTCCCTTCCTTTATTTTGGAGGTCATCTGTGGTACCTTCTATGGTAAGACATTAAGGGACAGTCCAAGGCCACTGAATATTCTGTGAGGCTATGGGAACATGTTTGAGGGCCTGCAAATAAATAAATGGGCTCCAAAATACAAAATCTAAAACACTGATGTTTAAAAATATAGAGTTAAATGTCAACATAACTCTAGGTCACCTGGTCAACTGCAACTCAGTCAATTCATAGTTACATATAAATTATAAAGAAGGTAGAATTTGGGTGAATTATACAGTTGCTATGAGGCAACGGAGTCTGGGAAAAATGAACTAATTCCGGTGTTTAAAGGGATTCATTCTAGAGGTTATCTGAACCAAGGTGTTTTGTTTGTTTGTTTGTTGAAACAGAGTCTCACTCTGTCACCCAGGCTGGAGTGCAGTGGTACGATCTTGGCTCACTGCTACCTCTGCCTCCTGGGTTCAAGCGATTCTTCTGCCTCAGTCTCCTGAGTAGCTTGCATTACAGGTACCCACCATCATGCCCAGTTAATTTTTGTATTTTTAATAGACAGGGTTTCCCAGTGTTGGCCAGGCTGATCTCGAAGTTCTAGGCTCACATGATCCTCCCAAAATGCTGGGATTATAATCGTGAGCCACCACACCCAGGCTGAACAAGGTTTTTGTTTTGTGTTTTTTTCTGAGACAGAGTCTCACTCTTCACCCTGGCTGGAGTGCAATGGCATGAGCATAGCTCACTTCGGCCTCCTGGCTCAAGGGATCCTCCCATCTTAGCCTCCCAGGTAGCTGGGACTACAGTCGCATGCCACCACGCCCAGCTAATTTTTTTTTTTTTTTTTTACTTTTAGTACAGATGAGCTCTTGCTTTGTTGCCCAGGCTGGTATTAAACTCTTGAGCTCAAACAATCTTGCTCGAATAGCAGGCATGAGCCCATGGTTCTTTTTTTTTTTTTTGAGATGGAGTTTAGCTCTTGTTACCCAGGCTGAGTGCAATGGCGTGATCTCGGCTCACCGCAACCTCCGCCTCCTGGGTTCAGGCAATTCTCCTGCCTCAGCCTCCTGAATAGCTGGGATTACAGGCACGCGCCACCATGCCCAGCTGATTTTTTTTTTGTATTTTTAGTAGAGACGGGGTTTCACCATGTTGACCAGGATGGTCTCGATCTCTTGACCTCGTGATCCACCCGCCTCGGCCTCCCAAAGTGCTGGGATTACAGGCTTGAGCCACCGCGCCCGGCCCCGAACCCATGGTTCTTAATGTCAGTCTGTGGGCAGGTGCTAGGCTGCTTTCATTCATTCATTCATTCATTCATTCAACAGATACTTAGTCTAATGCTAGACCCAGAGTTAGCCTTGATAGGTGGCCCTTGTCCCCATGCTGCTACTGCTGATGATGAAGGTGATGGCTCCAGGCCAGGCACAACCAAAAGAAGAGCAAGGAGTGCAGAGGGTTCAACTTGGGTTCAAGTAAAAATGAGCCAAGAGGGAGAAAGGCATCCCAGGTAAGAGTTCTAGCTCTGGCATGAACTCGCTGGGCGGTCATTTCCTCTTCTGAATGTCGGTTTCCTGGTCTGTACAATTCCGATTGTATAATATTTGCAAGTGTTTGTATGTGTGGTTTTTTCCCACGTCCTCATGCGTGGGAAGTTACTTTTGTTTCACTTCTTTTGTTAGCTCCTCAAAAGCTGTTTGCACACACTAGGAGCCCCCTAAGTAGGTGGAAGGAGCCCTAAACATTTACGGCTAGTGGTAAATTCAACCTGTGATAATGTGAGGCTATGGGTAACTAAGAGTGGGACACAACAGCTTTCATTTTTTGGGTTTTTTTTGAGATGGAGTTTCGCTCTTGTTACCCAGGCTGGAGTGCAATGGCGCGATCTCAGCTCACTGCAACCTCCACCTCCTGGGTTCAGGCAATTCTCCTGCCTCAGCCTCCTGAGTAGCTGGGATTACAGGCACGCACCACCATGTCCAGCTAATTTTTTTTTTTTTTGTATTTTTAGTAGAGACGGGGTTTCACCATGTTGACCAGGATGGTCTCAATCTCTTGACCTCGTGATCCACCCGCCTTGGCCTCCCAAAGTGCTGGGATTACAGGCGTGAGCCACCGCGCCCAGCCTAGCTTTCATTTTTATATTCAATTTACGATGAATCTTCTGCAGCGGCTCTCAGTCTTGGTGGTACATTGGAATCACTAAGAAGTTTTAAATTTTTCTAGAGGTTTTTTTTTTTTTTTTTTCCTGAGACGGTGTCTTGTTCTGTCACCCAGGCTAGGGTATGCTGGCATAATCTCGGCTCACTGCAACCTCCATCTCCTGGGTTCAAGGGATTCTCCTGCCTCAGCCTCCCAGTAGCTGGGATTACAGGCACCCTCCAGCAAGCCTGGCTAATTTTTTTGAAGTTTTAGTAGAGACGGGGTGTTTCACCATGTTGGCCAGGCTGGTCTTGAACTCCAGACCTCAAATGATTCACCTGCCTTGGCATCCCAAAGTGCTGGATTTACAGGTGTGAGCTACTATGCTTAGCCTGGAGGTTTATTTTTAAACACACATACAGATCAAAAGAACTCCCAAGGTGTGTTGAAAATGCAACTTCACTTAGCCAGGATTAACAATCACAGCCTAAGTCAGTGTTTCACCAATTTTGGTGATCATAAAATGGGTAAGGAATGGGAGAGGGGTTTAGTCCATTTTGTGTGGCTATAACACAGTACCTGAGACTGGGTAATTTATAAAGAAAAGAGGTTTATCTAGCTCACGGTTCTGCAGGCTGAGAAGTCCAAGGGTATGGCCCAGGCTTCTGGCAAGGGTTTTCCTGTATCACAGCATGGTAGAGAAGGGAGGAGGTCAAAAGGGAAGCAGACATGTGCAAAGAGGGGAAACCTGAGGACTGTCCCGGCTTTAAAACAACCCAATCTTGTGGGAAAGCATTCATTCCTGCAAAAACCAATCCAGTCTCTCCAGAGCCAGAACTCACTCTCTACTGGGAGAACAGCACCAAGTTATTCCTGAGAGATCTGCCTCCATTACCCAAATACCTCTCACTAGGTGCCACCTCCCCAAACCCTCATACTGGGGATCAAATTTTAACGTGAATTTTGGTCGCAACAAACAAACCACATCCCCGGGTGGCAGGATGGTGGGGGAGAAACAGTGTTAAAATGCTCCTTCCTGGGCCTGTCCTTTGTACTCCTTTCTCATTCTTTGGTGTAGGATGGGGCCTAGGAATATGCATTTTAAAGATTCTAATGAACAACATGCCTTAGCTAATGTCTTTAGCTGCCTTGGTAGCAATGCCTCATTCTCCTGTATTCTTTTTTTTTTTTTTAAGATGGGGTTTCACCATGATGGCCAGGTTGGTCTTGAACTCCTAACCTCAGGTGATCCATCCACCTCGGCCTCAAAGTGCTAGGATTACAGGCGTGAGCCACCGCGCCCGGCTCCCCTGTATTCTTTACGTTGACTTAAATGGGCTTTCTAAAATTCCAGGGACAGAAAAGTCATCTGAGGCACTTATTAAAAATGCAGATTCTGGTTGGGTGTGGTGGCTCACGACTGTAATCCCAGAACTTTGGGAGGCTAAGATGAGTGGATCACCTTAGGTCAGTTCGAGACCAGCATGGCCAACATGACAAAACCCCCATCTCTACTAAAAATATAAAAATTAGCTAGGCACACCCCTGTAACCCTAGCTACTTGGGAGACTGAGGCAGGAGAATCACTTGAATCCAGGAGGTGGAAGTTACAGTGCGCTGAGATCACGCCACTGCACTCCAGCCTGAGCAACAGAGCGAGACTCTGTCACAAAATAAATAAAATAAAACAAAAATGCAGATTCCATACCAAATTAGCTGAGCATGGCAGCACACATCTATAATCCCAGCTACTCAGGAGGCTGAGGCAGGAGAATCGCTTGAAACCAGGAGGCAGAGGTTGCAGTGAGCCGAGATTGCACCACTGCACTCCAGCCTGGGCAACAAGAGTAAAACTCGATCTCAAAAAAGAAAAGAAAAAGAAAAAAGAAAAATGCAGATTCCATTTTTCAATCACCAAAGTAATGATTGAGGGAGCAACAGCCATCCACAGATGCTACAGCCATTGAGCAAAAAGGTGTTGGGTAACAGAGTAGTCACAGTGTTCAAAACATCATGGCAGCCATCATTTACTAGTTAAAAGGGGGAAAACGTACCTTTACAACAGAGAGCTCTGCCTTAACCGAGAGATCACACAGCATCACCACTAGTGGGACGACCTGCCGTTGTTCACCCTCACTGTGATGCAATAAGGAGTACTCAGCATCTTCTATGTCACATTCTTGCCAAAAATACTTAACCTAATTTTAATCATGAGGAAAATTTAGACAAATCTAGAATGTGGGCCATTCTACAAGCCTAGACTTTCTTTTTAAAAATTAGTATCTTTTTTTATAGTGGTGGGGACTCATTCTAGATTAAAGGAGATTAAAAAGACACAATAAAAATGCATAATGTGTGCACCTTGATTGGCTCTTAAACAGGTAAATAGCTATAAAAAGAACTGTTGTGAACCACTAGGGTATTTAAATATCTGTACATTAGATGACATTACTGGATTGACATTACTCTTCTTAAATATGACAATGGTATTGTGGTTGCAATTATGGAGGAAAAGGTCCTTTTGTTTGTTTTTTGAAACGGGGTCTCACTCTGTCACCCAGGCTGGAGGGCAGTGGTGCTATCACGACTCACTGCAACCTCAGCCTCCCACACTCAAGCAACCCTCTCACCTCAGCCTCCCGAGTGGCTGGGAGTACAGGCGCATGGCACCACAACTGGCTAATTTAAAATATTTTTAAACATGTTTTTGTACAGACGGGGTCTCCCTATGTTGCCTAGGCTGGTCTTGAACTCCTGGGCTCAAGCTATCCTCCTGCATCAGTCTCCCAAAGCGCTGGGATCATAGGTGTGAGCCACCACACCTGGCCCAGGTCCCTATTTTTAGGGACCTAAAATACAGTGAGGAGAGGGTGAGGGAGGGAGAGAGAGGAAGCAAAAATGAGCCAAAATGTTAACAATTGGTGAATCTAGGTGAAGGGGATTCAAGTGTTCCTTGTACTTTTTTTTTTTCCAATAAAGTACATCTGAGCAGATCCTTGTACGTTTCTTTCCATTTCTCTGGGTTTGATATTTTTCAAAATAAGAAAAATTGGGAGGGAATGCAGATTCTTGGGCCCTTCCCCTTGGTGATTCTGATTCAACAGACCTGGGTGAGACCTGGGATCTGTTTTTTTTTTTTTTTTTTTTTTTTTTTGAGACGGAGTCTTGCTCTGTCACCCAGGCTGGAGTCCAGTAGCACAATCTTGGCTCACCGCAACCTCCGCCTCTCGGGTCCAAGCAATTCTTCTGTCTCAGCCTCCTGAGTAGTTGGGATTACAGACATGTGCCACCACACTTGGCTAATTTTTGTATTTTTAGTAGAGACGGGGTTTCACCATATTGACCAGGCTGGTCTCGAACTCCTGACCTAGTGATCTGCCCACCTCAGCCTCCCAAGGTGCTGGGATTACAGGCATGAGCCACGGTGCCCAGCCAGATCTGTATTTTTTAAAGAGTGCTCAGATGATTTTTACCTGGGGTAAGGTGCCACCATCTCCAACATCATGCCCAGAAGTAGCCCCAGCAACCTGTGCCGCTCACTGCCTTTTGGTCTTCATATGCCTGCTGGGGTATTGCCAGCCCTGCAGCACATCCCATCCCTCTACCTGGCCTGCTGTTCCCTCCCTCTGCTTAGCCCCCAACCTCTTTCAGGTCTTAGCTTAACTATCACTTTCTCAGGAAAGGTTTCCTAGAGTCCATTCAGCCAAACCCCCTGGTAGTAGCCCTCATAAGCCCAGGGATCACAGTTGTCATTTTGCATATAGTTGTGGCATTGCATATTAATTCTCCCATTAGACAGTGTTTTGGGCTGAATTGGATTCCACCACTCCCGAATTCCTGCGTTGAAGTCCTAATCCCCAGTATCTCACCATGGGACTGCATATGGAGCGAGGTCTTTAAAAAGGTGACTAAGGAGCTGGGTGCGGTGGGTCACACCTGTATTCCCAGCACTTTGAGAGGCTGAGGTGATCGGATCACTTGAGGTTAGGAGTTCAAGACCAGTCTGGTCAACATGGCGAAACCCCATCTCTATTAAAAAATGCAAAATTTAGCCAGGCATGGTGGCAGGTGCCTGTAATCCCAGCCACTCGGGAACCTGAGGCAGGAGAATCACTTGAACCCAGGAGATGGAGATGGCAGTGAGCCGAAATCACGCCACTGCACTCCAGCCTGGGTAACAGAGCAAGATTTCATCTCAAAAAAAGAAAAAAAAAGTGACTAAGGTCAAATGAGTTCATATGGGTAGACCCTAATCCAGTAGGACTGGTGTCTTTATTAGAGGAGATTTGGAGGCAGAGAAAAGACTGTGAAGACACAGGAGGAAGACAGCACCTGTAAGCCAAGGAGAGAAGAAGCCAGCCCTGCTGACACCTTGATCTCAGACTCCTACCCCTCAGAATTGTGAGGAAATTGTTGTCTGAGCTGCCAAGTCTGTAGTATTTTGTTATGGGAGCCCCAGGACATTGATCTGGTGAGTGCCACCCAGCGCCCAATCAGACACTAGGACTTTTTACTTAACATGGATTCCAAGTGTCTAACATAGCCTGGCACATAGGAGGAACCAGGACTTTCTTATTTATTTGATTTTTTAGCGACAGGGTCTCACTCTGTCATCTGGGCTGGAGTGCAGTGGTACCATCATAGCATCATGGTTGACTGTAGCCTTGAACGCCTGGGCTCCAGCCACCTTCCTGACTCAGCCTCCCAAGATGCTGGGACTACAGGTGCCGTCACCACATCTGGCAATTTTTTTTTCTTAGGTAGAGTCTCGCTCTATGGCCCAGGCTGACCTGCAATGGCATGATCTCAGCTCACTATAACCTCCACTTCCCAGGTTCCAGAAACTCTTATGCCTCAGCTTCCCCAGTAGCTGGGAGTATATGCATGCACCACCATGCCGAGTCAATTTTTGTATTTTTAGTAGAGATGGGTTTTTGTTATGTTGCCCAAGGTGGTCTCAAACTCCTGGCCTCAAGTGATCTGCCAGCCTCGGCCTCCCAAAGTGCTGAGATTTCAGGCATGAGCCACTGCACCCAGCCACCTAATTAAAAAAAAATTTTTTTTGTAGAGATAGGGTCTCACTATGTTGCCCAGGCTGGCTTCTAACTCAGCCTCAAGCCCTCCTGCTTGGATCTCCCAAAGTGCTGGGATTACAGGTGCATGCCACCGTGGCTGACAGCAAGAATTTGTTGAAGAGATGAAGTGACCCTGTTTTTGCAGGCTGGTGGGACTGTTTAGAGAGTAGAGAAATATATTCCTGGCATACATCAGGGCTTTAATAAACAGAGCTTGAAAATGCAGCAAGATAATATTTTGGAAATTACAAACCGGGGTTAGGTTTCCTTCCCTTCTGCTTTTGTTTTGTTGCGCTGCTACCGTGGTTGCCCTCAGCTCTCACCCATCTAGCGATTGTCACTCTTTGTCTCTTGGGAAGGACAGATGCCACTGACAGCAAACAAAAGTATTCCTCAGGCCTGAGTGGCAAAATTGAGCCTGGAACACCCACAGCCCAGGGGGCAGCCTGAAAGCCGAAGTGCTTTTCATGTGCTACTGCCTGGAATAAGAGAGGGAAGGTCTTCTGAAATTCTAGAAATCCAGGCTTTGGAATTCTGGAAATCTAGGTTTGGAAGATACCATCATCCTTCTGTATTTGCAGGGGACTGATTCCCAAAATGGGTGCATGAAATTTTGGGAGTCCTGCAGGACTCCGACAAATAAGCTATTTTCAATCCGAATTTGCTTGCAGATGCAGAACCCATCTATAAGGGCAGCCTACTGTATTTACTGGGGAAAAAAAAGAAAAAGAAAAGAAAAACACCTGTGTTTAAATGGACCTGCACAGTTCAAACCCGTGTTGCCTAGTGGTCAACCGTATGTAGGCAAAGCCTAAAGCAGAAAGGCAAAATGTTTATCCCTACACAAGAGATGAGTTGAAGGGATGCCCTACTCCTGAATTATCAGGGAAATGTAAATAAAACAGCCTGGAGATAAAGGTCACATCCATCAGAAAGGCAAAGTAAATATAAATAAACAAGTCTCTTAATACTGCAGTTGGCTAAGACTGTGTCACTGGAACCCCATAAGGTGGGAGGAACCAAACACTGGCGCAACTGTTTTGGGGGAAATTTGCCATTATTTGGGAAATGCGGCATTATTTGGGTGTACTCACGTCCAGCAATACAGCAGCTCCAAATTTAGGAATATCCAGTGAGGAGAAAACCTCCATCTGTGTAGAAGACACATCTAAGGCTATTCATTAGGCCTTTATCTGCAAAAGACTAAGCAACATCCTAAATGCCTACCAATGGGGAAACGGATAAATGGATTCAGGAGTACTTTGACATCATGGAATTCTAAACAACAAAGAAAATGAACAGAAATAAAACTGCCTGTATCAACATAGATAAATCTGAAAAACAAAATGAGTTGGGGAAAAAATGCAATGTGCAAATGAACACCCATAGGGTGATACTTTTTATTTATTTATTTATTTATTGAGACAGTTTTGCTCTTGTTGCTTAGGCTGGAGTGCAAGGATGCAATATTGGCTTGCTGCAACCTCCGCTTCCTGGGTTCAAGCAATTCTCCGGCCTCAGCCTCCCGAGTAGCTGAGTTACAGATGCCCGCCACCATGCCCAGCTAATTTTTTTGTATTTTTAGTAGAGACAGAGTTTCACCATGTTGGCCAGGTTGCCTCAGCCTCCCAAAATGTTGGGATTACAGGCATGAGCCTCCGCACCCCACCCCTTTCCCCATTTTTAGACATTAAAATCTCATGGCTTCCCTTAATATTACTTAAAATTCAAAAATACAGGTCTGAAAGCAATCCTTTACCATAAACCATGGGACTGCATGTGCTTTGGAATTTCAGAATTTTGTGAATTTTATAAATGCAATGTGGTGGGTGCATAGAGTCTATATCAGTGGTTCTCATACGTGAGCATGAGTCAGAATCTCCAAGAGGGCTTGTTAAAGCACAGAAGGCTGGGCCTCACTCATTCTGTAGGTCTGAAGTGGGGCCTGATAATTTCCATTTCCATTTCCCAGTTGATGCCAATGCAGCTGGTCTCAGAACCACATTTTCAGAACTACTCCTATTTTACATCCTTAGAGGGGGCTAGAGCAGCACCCCCAAGTGAAATATTAATATTTCTACTGTGGTCCAGGAGTGGTGGCTCACACTGGTAATCCTAGCTCTTTGGGAGGCTGAGGCTGGTGGATCACCTGAGCTCAGGAGTTCGAGACCAGCCTGGCCAACATGGCAAAACCATATCTCTACTAAAAATACAAAAATTAGCCAAGCTTGGTGAAGGGTGCCTGTAATCCCAGCTACTCAGGAGGCTGAGGCAGGAGAATTGCTTAAACCTGAGAGGTGGAGGTTGCAGTGAGCTGAGATTATGCCACTGCACTACAGACTGTGCAATGGGGCAAGACACTGTCTCAAAAAAAACAAAAACAAAAACAAAAACAAAACCTGTGAAATGTTAATGAAAGACTATAAATAGCCTTAAGCCAGTTCAGATTAGATTTAGCTACTGAATAAGCTTTTGTAAACCGGTGCAAACAGAGTTTGCAGAGAATTTTGGATTTTGGAAGAGTATAAGGGATTGTAGATGTGTAAATTAAATTTCATGACCAAAGATGAAAGCATACAAAAAACAGTAATGTTAGAATATGCTTTTTTTTTTCTTTTTTTTGAGACAGAGTTTTCGCTCTTGTTACCCAGGCTGGAGTGCAATGGCGCGATCTCGGCTCACCGCAACCTCCGCCGCCTGGGTTCAGGCAATTCTCCTGCCTCAGCCTCCCGAGTAGCTGGGATTACAGGCACATGCCACCATGCCCAGCTAATTTTTTTTGTATTTTTAGTAGAGACGGGGTTTCACCATGTTGACCAGGATGGTCTCAATCTCTTGACCTCGTGATCCACCCGCCTCGGCCTCCCAAAGTGCTTGGATTACAGGCTTGAGCCACCGCACCCGGCAGAATATGCTTTTTAAAACTACACTTGATCTGCCACCATCAGGGATTGTGAATGTGGAATGAACGAATGAATGAATGTGAATAAACTCATAAGGAATAAGAAAGGGACAAACAGCGGGTCTGGCATAGCTTCTATTGGCCACCAGGTGGCAGTACCAGCTCTCTGTCAAAGTTGGGGAGTGCTCGGGAGACAAGCGATCTGTGCTTTTATTTGAAAGAGCCAAGCTGTGGGTAGCTGCTCTATCTAGAAGAGCCCTTGGGAGTTGCTATTGCTGTGTATCCAACTACTCCAAAACTTAGAAGGGTAAAACAACCATTTCATTATGCTCATGAGTTCTGTGGGTCTGAAATTTGGAAAAGGTGAAGCAGTGACAGCTTGTCTGTTCCACGTCTGGGGCCTCAGGTGAAAATACTTGTTGGCTGGGGGTGACTCACCAGCTGGGGGTGGGGGTGTGGGGAGGTGACTCAATAGCTGGGAGCTGGAATCATCTGGAGGTGTTTTCACTCACATGTCTGGGTACTGATGATGGCTGTCAGCTGCAACTGCTACCAAGGGTCTCTCTCCGTGTGGTCTCTGTGTAGGCTAGCTCAGGCTTCCTCACAGCATGGCAGCTGGGCCAGCCTGGGCTTCCTCACGGTTGCCAGCTCAGGCTTCCTCATAGCACGGTGGCTGGGCTCAAGTCTGAGTTTCAAGGAGAGAAGAAATAGGACACCCTTTGACGGGAGGGACGTCAAAGTCAATGTATTCGTTTGCTAAGTTGTTATAGCAAAGTACCACAGTCAGGGTGAGTTGAGCAACAGAAATTTATTCCTCAGAGTTGTAGCGGCAAGAAATCCAAGATCGGATGTCGGCAGAGTTGGTTTCTCCTAAGGACCCCCTCCTGGGCTTGCAGATGGCTGTCTTCTCAGTGTGTCTTCACATGGTTTTTTCCTCTGTGTGGCACATCCCTGGTGAGGTCTCCTCTTCTTGTAAGAACACAATCATATTGGATTACAGCCCCACCCTAACAGCTTCATTTTAACTTAATCACCTCTTTTAAGGTCCTATCTCCAAATTCAGTCACATTCTGAGATACTGGACATCGATGTACATATTTGTGAGAACATGATTCTGCTCCTAACAGCCACACTGTCAGACAATCATGTGATATAGGTGGTATCTGTCTGGGGAAAATGCAGTCTGCCATGGCACCTGTCCTCGAGGCACACCACACACGCCAGTGGCACCACAGCTGGTTATGCACATCATCCTCACTCCTACCTCCATGCCTTTGGATGCACCATTTTCTCTGCCTAGGATGCCCTCCCTGGCCTCCTCTAACAAGCCACTCTTAGTCACCCATCTAGAGCTCTCTCCTCATCCAGAACATCCATGACCCTCCTTCCCGTCACCAATTTCATGGACCATCATGTTTGCTACCACTCTTGTCACACTGATCACTGGCACTGCCATTTACCGACTGCTGCTTTGTGTCAGGCTAAGCTCCTTTGAACTCCTTTAATTCTCACAGCAACCCTGTGAGGTCAGTTTCACAGATGAAGAAACTGATAGAGTAGGGCAGTTACTAGCCCAGGACCATAGAACAAGCAAATGGCAGAGTGAAGACTTAAACCCAGGTCTGCCTGGCTTGAAAGCCTGTGTTTGTCACCTGTAGCCACTGGACTTCTGAAAGCCCTGGCACTGGTTAGGCCCCTCCTCTGTGCTATGCTAGCCCCCGCTTTAATCCTGTCAAAACCCCAATCCCCTCAGTAATGCAGGTTGCACTAGCTCTAGTCCCACCTGCCAGGCTCACCTGCTTATGCTTGGACTGTCCCAGGGAAGGTCTCACCTGAGTTTAGAAATAGGCTAAGGGCCCAGCATGCCTTGTATATTACATGGCAACGCCATGACACTAATGGAGTCCAATGGACCACAACTCCTGACATCCACGCCTATGCAGAGGCCCCTCCCACAGACTTGGGGCTTGTCCATGTGACTTGCGCTGGCCAGTGGAACATCAGCAAACATGATACAGTCAGGAGCTGGGAACACATGTATACACAGGGCCTGGTTCTCTAGGAACACTGCCACCTTGTGAATAAAGTCGGAGTAGACTCTTAAGCAGGCGTCCCCAAACTTTTTACACAGCGGGCCAGCTCACTGTCCCTCAGACCGTTGGAGGGCCGCCACAAACTGTGCTCCTCTCACTGACCACCAATGAAAGAGGTGCCCCTTCCTGAAGTGTGGCAGGGGGCCGGATAAATGGCCTCAGGGGTCCGCATGCGGCCTGCGGGCCGTAGGGGGACGCCTGCTCTTAAGGATGAGAGGCCACGTGCACAAAATGATCCAGCCACTCAATCTGTTCCAGGAACCCCTACCGATGTGAGGGAGGCCACCTTGGACCACTGGCCCCAGTCAAGTTCTGTACAACTATAGACATGTGAATGACTCTGGCATGACTAGCAGAAGAACTGCCCAGTTGTGCCCAGCACGAACTGTTGATTCACAGAATCCTGAGCAAATACAAGAGTTATTGCTTTAAGCAGCTAAGTTTTGGGGTGGGTATTATGGAGCAACAGATACCTGATCCCCTGCTGTGTGTCCCCTTCTGCTCCAGCACCCTTCTTAGGCTTCTTGAGGGGCCTCACGGCTGCTGCCAGCATCCACTGCTTGAGTACTCCTACAGTTCCCAAAGCAGTCAACATTTGAGGCCCCCAGCCCCTCTCCCCAGTTCTGGTGCCCCCTTGGGCCTGATACAGCTATGCTCACTTGTGGCTTGTGCCTTAGAGAACTCTGCTCTGACACATCCTTGGGTAAGGCTGGATCCAGGGTCTCACATGATGTCCCTGGGGCTCTGTGTTACTCAGTGCTTGGCTCTGCTTGATTCTTCTGGGCTTCACTGTGCAGCCAGGTTTTCCCCACACAGTTGCTGTGGTCCACCTCCCACGTGTTAACTCAGTGAACAGCTGGAGCCTTCGGGCAGCTTCCATTCCCTTGCCTGGCAGTGTCCCTGTGGTGGAGGCTTTCCAGATGTCCACTGCAGTGAAGAAAAGCCCTGAAGCAGAACCTCAACAAAGTCATGGTGGCAGCCTTGCCATTGCTGACCTCCAGCCTGGGGACAAGCAGGAAATGATTTTGCAGTTAAGACCAGGGTAATGGTAATAGTAGTGTAATAAACATTGTACTTTCCTGCTGTGATCCTCTACTTCATACACATATTTTACCCCTATGTGTAATTTGGTATATGTTGTTTATCCTCATATTTTGTTTTTTCCATGATAGCACACTGTTTTTTTGTTTGTTGGTTTTTTGAGACAGAGTCTTGCTCTATCGCCCAGGTTGGAGTGCAGTGCTACCATCTCAGCTCAGTGCAACCTCTGCCTCCCAGGTTCAAGTGATTCTCATGCCTCAGCCTCCCAAGTAGCTGGGATAATAGGTGTATACCACCACGCTTGGCTAATTTTTTGTGTTTTTAGTACAGGTGGGGTTTCCCCTTCTTGGCCAGGCTGGTCTCAAACTCCTGGCCTCAAGTGGCCCACCCACCTCAGCCTCCCAAACTGCTGAGCTAACAGGTGAGAGCTACCACACCTGGCCAATAGCAAACTGACCTCTAATTTCTTATTTTCAAATTAGCATGACCTTTATTATCTTCTTATTTTATATTTTTAAAATCTTTTGGTCCATCAACTTCATTTATAGTAACACCATTTCCAAATACATGTTTTTGCAGGGATACTCTTTGCAGTGCTACTTATAATAGAATAAATTTGGAAACAGATTTATTCAAATGCCATTCAAAGAATGATCAAATAAACCATGGAATGAAACATAATAGAATGCTATTCAAATGTTTAAATGAATGAGTTACTTCCCAAGAAATGGGCAGGAACCACATGGCTAAAACTTTAAAAGGCTATTATGTGCCATGAGACTGGAATAAGGGAAAAAGTCATATCCATTTTTGGATAGAAGAGTTAACAAAGGAAAGACGCCATCTTTCTATCTTTTCATCTATAATTTTAATGGGATGCAAACAAATATACTGACAGGATTATTTTGGAACTTGACAAGCTGATTCCAAAGATCATGCAGGAAAAATCAAGAGAAGTTCTGAAAAAAAAAAGAGAAACATGGGAGACAAACTCTGCCAGATCGTAAGGTGTATTATAAAGTGACAATAATGAACAGTTCCCTGCAAATTCAGAAATAGAAAGATGAATGGAGCAGATGAGCGAGTCTGGAAGTAAACCAAAATATACAAGGTCATTTAATAAATAACAAAAGTGACATTTAAATCAGTAGAGAAAAGACGGATTACTCAATAAATATTGTTGGTACAACTGACTAGTCATCTCAAAAGAAATTCAGCTGGAGACTTACCACAAACTTATGCCAAGATAAATTCCAACTGGATAAATAAATTATAGTGCATGCATATAATAAAATACTACACAGCAATGAAAATGAACCACAGCTACACACAACATGAATGAATCTTAAAAACAATGCTAGCTGGGCGCAGTGGCTCACACCTGTAATCCCAGCACTTTGGGAAGCCAAGGTGGCTGGATCATCTGAGGTCAGGAATTCGAGACCAGCCTAGCCAACATGGTGAAATGCCATCCCTACTAAAAATATAAAAATTAACCAGGTGCGGTGGTGCACACCTTTAGTCCCAGCTACTTGGGAGGCTGAGGCAGGAGCATCACTTGAACTCAGAGGCAGAGGTTGCAGTGAGCCGACATCGCACCACTGCCCTGGGCAACAGAGTGAGACTCCATCTCAAAAAATATATAAAATAAAATAAAATTTTAGGGGCTAGTTTCAGCGGCTTATGCCTATAATCACAGAGCTCTGGGAGGTCGAGACAGGAGTACTGCTTGAGTCCAGGTGTTCAAGACCAACCTGGGTAACATAGGGAAGCTCCTGTCTCTACAAAAAATAAAATAATTAGCTGGGCATGATAGCACATGCCAGCTGACCTGGCTACTCAGGAGGCTAAGGCAGGAGGATCCCTTGGGTCCAGGAGTTGGAAGCTGCAGTGAGCCATGATTGTGCCACTGCACTCCAGCCCGGGTGACAGAGTAAGACTCCGTCTCAAAACTGCGGCAACAAAAGAATGCTTAGAGATGCCTAATGAGGTAGTAACACTATAAGGAACATGGAATAGAATACTGTTGACACTGGTACAATGGCTTCTTCTAAGGAGGAAGGAGTGGATTTTGATCAGGGAAGATGGCTCACACTGGAGGCTTCTAGGGTGGTACCCGTACTCTATTTCTTTTTCTTTCCTTTAAAAAAAAACAAAAACAAAAACAAAACAAAAAAAGAGACTTGCTCTGTCACCCAGGCTGGAGTGCAGTGGCGTGATCTCGGCTCACTGCAACCTCCGTCTCCCAGGTTCAAGTAATTCTCCTGCCTCAGCCTCCCAAGTAGCTGGGACTATAGGCGTGTGCCCCAACAACCGACTAATTTTTTGTATTTTTAGTATAGATGGAGTTTCACTGTGTTAGCCAAGATGGTCTCGATCTCCTGACCTTGTGATCCATCTGCCTTGGCCTCCCAAAGTGCTGGGATTAGTATTCTATTTCTTGACCACAGCGGGTAGTGGTCAGAGTCATATAGGTGTTCATTTAGCCACAGTTGTTGGGTGTACATTTATGTGTTATGTCACTATATGTGTGTTTTACCAAAAAGGAATATATATATATATATATATATATATATATATATATATATGAAAAGAAAACATAGGACTTTTTTAATTATCTCAGGATGAGTAAGGCCTTTTTAAGTATGACATAAAACCCAAAAGCAATTTTAAAAGATTGCTTCATTTGAGTCCACAAAAAGAATCTGAGTGGAAAAATAACCCAACAAAGTTAAAAAGACAAATGCCATCATGGGAAAATGTTTGCAATTCTTATTAATTTCTTAAGATAAAGGAGGCCAGGAGCCCAGGTGCAGTGGCTTACGTCTGAAGTCCCAGCACTTTGGGAGGCCGAGTCAGGCAGATCACTTTAGGTCAGGAGTTTGAGACCAGCCTGGCCAAAATGGTGAAACCCCATCTCTACTAAAAACAAATACAAAAATTAGCTGGGTGTGATGGTGGGTGCCTTTAATCCCAGCTACTCAGGAGGCTGAGACAGGAGAATCGCTTGAAGCTGGAGGGTGGAGTCTGCAGTGAGCCAAGTTCGTGACACCGCACTCCAGCCTGGGCAACAGAGCGAGACTCCATCTCTAAAAATAATAATATTAAAATAAGGGAAAAAAGCGGAAACTCGGTTTGTACTGTTATGGAGTGATCTCTAAGAGAGACTGTTATACTGTAATATGCTACCATTTAGGTAAAATTTATATGTATATGTCATGGATATGCTGATTGAATGTCCATGGTGTTATCATGTTTGCGACACATATAATTTATACAGACATACATTATAAAGAGACAAGAAAGAAGCATCCCCACTTGTAATTCTAGCTACTCAGGAGGCTGAGGTGAGAGGATTACTTAAGGGCAGGAGTTTGAGACCAGCCTGAGCAACAACAGTGAGACGCCTGTTTTTTTTTTTCTTTTTTTAAAGCAGCAGCTCACTATGCACTGCTACTGAGTGATATCCAAGAACTATTGCTATATGATACATAAGGCTAGACAAGAGTGTCGTTACTTTTTATTTTATTGTTTGAGACAGTCTCACTGTAGCCCAGGCTGGAGTGCAGTGGCACAATTACTGCTCACTGCAGCCTGGATTTCCTAGGCTCAAGTGATCCTCCCACCTCAGCTTCCTGAGTAGCTGGGATCACCACGCCTCAATAATTTTTTTTTGCTTTTGTAGAGCCAGGGGTCTTGCTACATTGCACAGGTTGGTCTCAAATCTCCTGGGCTCAAAGGATCCTCCCAACTTAGCCTCCCAAAATGCTGGGATTATAGGTATGAGTCACTCACTGTGCCTGGACCAACTTAATGTTTTTAATTGAAAGTTTCAGAAACACACAAAAACAGAAGTATAATGAGCCCCTGTGTACTTATTCCCCCATATTCAGTGACAATCAACACATGGTCACTCACTCGTGTTTTATCTGTAAGTCCCTGCCTGATTAGTTTGGAGCAAATCCCAAATATGACTTCGCCTGCAAACATTTCGGTATATATCTCTATAAGATAAGCTCACTCACTCCTCTCTCTCTTACTCCACAAAACTACAAAAATCACCACTACGTCTTTAAAAACCATCAATAATTCTTTCATATTATTAAATATCCACATTTCCTTGCTTTTCTCAGGAGTCTATCAAACATGACTTATTAGAATTAGGAACCAAACAAGGCCCATGCTTTACATTTGTTATGATTTTAAATTTTCTTTTTTCCTTTTGCTTTTTTTTTTTTGGAGCAAGTCTTGCTCTGTCACTAAGGCTGGAGTGCAGAAGTGTGACCTCAGCTCACTGCAACCTCCGTCTCCTGGGTCCAAGCGATCCTTCCATCTCAGCCTCTTGAGTAGCTGGGACTACAGGGGCCCGCCACCATGCCCAGCTAATTTTTGTATTTTCAGTAGAGATGGGGTTTCACCATGTTGGCAGGCTGGTCTAGAACTCCTGACCTCAGATGATCCACCCGCCTCAGCCTTCTAAAGTGCTGGGATTTTTTTTTTTTTTTTTTTTTTTTTTTTTTTTTTTTTTTTGAGACGGAGTTTCGCTCTTGTTACCCAGGCTGGAGTGCAATGGCGCGATCTCGGCTCACCGCAACCTCCGCCTCCTGGGCTCAGACAATTCTCCTGCCTCAGCCTCCTGAGTAGCTGGGATTACAGGCACGCGCCACCACGCCCAGCTAGTTTTTTTGTATTTTTAGTAGAGACGGGGTTTCACCATGTTGACCAGGATGGTCTCGATCTCTCGACCTCGTGATCCACCCGCCTCGGCCTCCCAAAGTGCTGGGATTACAGGCTTGAGCCACTGCGCCCGGCCTAAAGTGCTGGGATTAAAGGTGTGAGCCACTGCGCCCAGCCTTCCATCAACTTTTCACCAAGTGGTTTTTAGCTGTCATTGATGAACACTTGTCTATTGCCATTATTTTATCAGGAGCTAGAAAATGGTGGTATTCAGGAGGCAGAGGTTGCAGTGAGCCAAGATCGCGCCATTGCACTCCAGCCTGGGTGACAGTGGCACCCAGAGCCAGATTCTGTCTCAAAAGAAAACAAAAAACAAACAAACAAAAAGAAAATGGTGGTATTTCATCATTTTGTCTCATTTATTTAGCTGGAAGTCCTCTACAAAGAAAAAACATTCTCTTATCCGTTTGGTTGCCATGAGGTACAGTTTCTACAAGAAAGGTGACATCAATACCTACTTGTGCCCTTTATTTCCTAGTTTCAGAATTATGAGCTGGTTCCCTAGCATTTTCCAAAGGTGACCAAGGACAAATTCGTGAATTTTAATATGTTTCAACCTTTCATCGTTATTTTTTCAGATGCTCAAATTGTCCTATTCCTGGGCCAGCGGGAGCCTCTTCAAGTTGACTCCTGAATTTTGAGGGTTTGTTTGTTTTTGAGACAGAGTCTCACTTTATTGTCCAGGCAGCAGTTCAGTGGCACAATCTTGGCTCACTACAACCTCCGCCTTCCAGGTTCAAGTGATTCTCCTGCCTTGGCCTCCCTAGTAGCTGAGATTACAGGTGCGCACCACCACGCCCAGCTAATTTTTGAATTTTTCATAGAGACGGAGTTTCACTGTGTTGGTCAGACTGGTCTCAAACTCCTGACCTCAGGTGATGGTGATCTGTCTGCCTTGGCCTCCCAAAAGTGCTGGGATTACAGGTATGAGCCACTGCACCCAGACATTTTTTTTTTTTTTTAAGAGATAGGACTCTGTTGCCCAAACTTGAGTGCAGTGGTACAATCACGGCTCACTGCAACCTCTACCTCCCTGGCTCAAACCATCCTCCCACCTCTAAAAAAAAAAAAAGATATTACAGGCCCATTTTATTTTTATTTATTTATTTATTTTTTTTGAGACGGAGTTTCACTCTTGTTACCCAGGTTGGAGTGCAATGGCACGATCTCGGCTCACCGCAACCTCCGCCTCCTGGGCTCAGGCAATTCTCCTGCCTCAGCCTCCTGAGTAGCTGGGATTACAGGCACGCGCCACCATGCCCAGCTAATTTTTTTTATTTTTATTTTTAGTAGAGATGGGGTTTCACCATGTTGACCAGGATGGTCTCGATCTCTCGACCTCGTGATCCACCCGCCTCGGCCTCCCAAAGTGCTGGGATTACAGGCTTGAGCCACCGCGCCCGGCCTACAGGCCCATTTTATATATTTCCTGCCCCAGACTGGAAGCAGCCATTTCTCCAAGGAACAGTGGTTCCTCTGAATGGGAAATGGTATTGAGAAGCCACAATGTGGTCACTAGAGGTATATTCCTTGTTATGGCTGTTTGTTGTTTCTAGGCCAATAAATTAATATTTGTAAAGAGAAAATACATCATGTGTTCCTACAGATATGTGCAATTCAAATTTAGGATTATAGGATTTTTCAGTTTTTATTCTATATTTTTATATCTTGTTATACTGAAAATCTTGGTTGCCAACAATGTTAACATAATTATTTGAATTTATACACACATATATTTATATCTTCAGAATAATCATACCAATGCCATTACTAACAACATAATTACTGAAAACAGTAAGACTTTTGTGCCCTTTTTTGTTGTTAGAATATGTCCCACTGAAGATGTATAGTCAACTACTGTGGTTTCCTTTTTTTCAACTACCATGGAAAGTCACTTAAAATAAAGTCACCTAATTAAAGTCACTTCAAATAAGTCCTCTCTGTGTGAGTAAACCACCAACTTGATATATAATAAGGTTCATTTGTTTCACTTTGCTTTGATTTTAAGGATTGTGCTCTTATTTTTATTGAAATTGATTTGTTTTATAATTGTGTATAACATATACACAATTCTCAAGTCAAATAGGCAAAGTATGTATTGATCATTTAAAGTAAAGCAAGGTCTCTCAAATTCTTTGTTCAAAGAAAATCATAGTCATAGGAGAAAGAAGAACAAAGAAACTTACGAAATTCTTCTGGCCAATACAGACTAAGTATACCTTCATTTTTTTAAAGAGATGTCAATTACACGGTTATTACCAGGGCAACATATAATTAAGCAACGTTACTAACTTTTTTAAAAGCAGATTTTTTGGCCGGGCACGGTGGCTCAAGCCTGTAATCCCAGCACTTTGGGAGGCCAAGGAGGGCGGCTCACAAGATCAAGAGATCGAGACTATCCTGGTCAACATGGTGAAACCCCGTCTCTACTAAAAAATACAAAAAATTAGCTGGGCATGGTGGCGTGTGCCTGTAATCCCAGCTACTCAGGAGGCTGAGGCAGGAGAATTGCCTGAACCCAGGAGGCGGAGGTTGCAGTGAGCCGAGATCGCACCATTGCATTCAAGCCTGGGTAACAAGAGCAAAACTTCGTCTCAGAAAAAAAAAAAAAAAAAAAAAAAAAGAAAAAAAATTTTTTTTTTAAAGGTACATAGTTATATTTCTCTGAAACCCAGGTGGCTTAAAAGATTCCTTTGTTTATACACCATTTGCAGCAGGTATCAGAACTGGATGAGTCACACATCCTCACCTAAGTGCCTGTCCTGGGAGCAGGGGGCAGGCGGAATGATCTCGTGGGTGCTTTATGAGAACAGGCTTTCACCAGCTTTATGAGGCTCTTGGGAGAGTGTCTGCTTTTCCACTCTTGCAGGGGAAGAGGGAATATCTCCTTTTTCCCTTTCTAAGATTCCCTTCACTAGAAATTGTCAACCAGGAGAATCTGCATTCTCAAGGTCAAGCTCTGGAATTCCATTATACAGCAGGGAGCCAAAAGAGCAGGCTGAGAACTGAAGTCAAGAAACGGAAAGAAGTCTTAGGATTCTGCTTCTACAGCCTGCAAAGAGCCAAAGCCGAGATGCTGCACGACCCTGAGACACGCCTCTGCTCTCACCTTCATCACCCTACCAGGATCCTTGGGCCGTTTCTTTAAGCTTGGCCCTTCTCCACGATCAGCCAGGGATTCAGAAAAGAGCCTTCAGATTTTGCATTCCTGTCATTTTGGTGCTCCCCAGAAAGCCGTGGAGTGTCATCAAGGGATCTACCCACTCGCCCCGTTCCCATAACCCCTAGCTTGGCACACACGGAGGAATGCCAGGACTGGCTGATTATGATTGGTATACCCCATTTCCCAGAACGTCTCAGCAGTTTTGTAAGAGCTTCCTTATTGCACAAGTTGTCAAGAAAATGAGGGCAGGTCATCCTCTCCTTTGGGGGCCTTGGAAAATATCCTGGTCCATTTTATTCATATCTTAGAGTATACTGTAGCATTTGAGTGAATCCTTATCTTCTCTGAATGGCTACAGGAATGCCTATAGCAAAGGCTGGCAGAATCACCATCAACACCAGGACCTAGTTCACTCTTGGAATGCCCTTTTCTATTGATGACCAGGGCATGGTTATTCACGGTCCAACTGTACAGCCTTGGAGACTTAACACCCCCTGTGATGAAACCCAGTCCAGATTACTGCTGAAGCGTTACAAGCTGGGGAGTACGAGTGGGTAAAGCCCTGCCCCCAGGACTAAAGCAAAAGGGTTTCCGGAAATTTGTCCAGGCTGGGGCATACAATCAATCTCAATCCCGGGCAGTCCTCAGGAGGTTGCCCAGGCAGGGGATTGGGTGGACAGCACCACCCTACTCCTGGCCACGTGCTCATCAAAACCTGATGCGGGCTGGGAAGTGCAGGCGGCCAAATTCATCTCCCAATTCTTGTGGAACCAGAGAGTTGTCTAGGCTGAGGAATGGCTGCTTGGAGAATCCCACTCCATGTCCTCTGGAACTTTTCCAAAAGGCAACTTAAGCTGAGCATTGGCCAGAGGCGAAGCCCCCTCCCTCATCCTGTTAAGTATTCCTGAGAGGAATGTCCAAGCTGGGAGACTAGCGCCAAGGAAATGACCTCCCTCCATCCCCATTCTCCTGTACTAGAAAGGGCCAACTTGCAGGTTAGTGCTAAAGACTTTTTTTTTTTGAGACAGGGTCTTGCTCCTCTGCCACCCAGGCTGGAGTGCAGTGGCACAATCATGGCTCACTGTAGCCTTGGCCTCCCAGGTTCAAACAATCCTCCCGCTTCAGCCACCTGAGTAGCTGGGACTACAGGCATGCAACCTCAGCTCACTCCAACCTCCACCTCTCAGGTTCAAGCGATTCTCCTGCCTCAGCCTTCCAAGTAGCTCACTCAGCCTTTTAAATTTTTTTTGTAGAGGTGGAGTCTTCCTATGTTGCCCAGGCGGGTCTCAAACTCCCAGGCTCAAGTGATCTATCTTCCTGCCTCAGCCTCCCAAAGCGCTAGGATTAAAGGTGTGCATCACTGAGCCCAGCCTATTTTTTTAAAAAAATTTATTACATGCATTTGTGCTTTCTACATTAATTAGATTTTCCAGTAGTTTAAACATTTTGCCGTCCTTCTTCAAATTTATCATTTTTGTTTTCTAGTTATTCAAGTTATTTAACTTTCTAGTATTAGCGCTGTTAAAAAGCCTGACACCATCCAAATTTCCTGTCTTGTGTAAGTCACTTGTCTTTTTGCATGGAGGCTGAGAGGACTTATTTTGAGACAGTCTTGCTCTGTTGCCCAGGATGGAGTGCAGTGGTGCAATCTTGGCTCACTGCAACCTTGGCCTCTTGGGTTTAAGTGATTCTCCTGCCTCCGTCCCCAAGTAGCTTAGATTACAAGTGTACACCACCATGCCCAGCTAATTTTTGTATTTTCAGTAGAGATGGCCAGGCTCGTCTCCAACTCCTGGCCTCAAGTGATCTGCCTACCTCAGCCTCCCAAAGTGCTGAGATTATAGGTGTAAGCCACCACCCCTGGCCCAAGAGGACTTCTTTTATCTTTGAAATCTAATTGGTTCACTAGGATCTGAGACTCCTGAGTCAATTTTCCCAAGCACACCAAGTGTCCTTACAGTATGTATATTCAGGGTGGTTTGTTTTGTGGGGGAAGAAACTTTTTTTTTTTTTTTTTGAGATGGAGTTTCGCTCGTTACCCAGGCTGGAGTGCAATGGCACGATCTCGGCTCACCGCAACCTCCGCCTCCTGGGTTCAAGCAATTCTCCTGCCTCAGCCTCCCGAGCTGGAATTACAGGCATGCGCCACCACACCCAGCTAATTTTTGTATTTTTAGTAGAGACGGGGTCTCACCATGTTGACCAGGATGGTCTCAATCTCTTGACCTCGTGATCTGCCCGCCTTGGCCTCCCAAAGTGCTGGGATTACAGGCATGAGCCACCGCGCCTGGCAGAAGAAACTTTTATTACCAGTTTAAACATTACTTCTGTTCCATTGATTTTTTCTTCAACATAAAATTTAATGTAGTTAATAAAACCTAAATATAAGACCTGAAACTGTCAAACTCCTAGAAGAAAACTTAGGGAAAATGTGTCACGACACTGAATTTGGCAATGATTTCTCAGATACAACACCAAAATTCTAGACAATGAAAGCAAAAGCAGACGAATGAGACTGTATCAAACTTAACTTCTGCGCAGTAAACAAACAAACAGTAAGAGTGAAAAGTTAACCTACAGAATGGGAGAAAATATTTGCAAACCATGTATCTAGGGAGAGGTTAATATCCAGAAGTGGGACATGCAAATGGCCAACAAGCAAACAGAGGTGCTCAGCATCACTAATCATCACGGAAATGCAAATCAAAACCACAATGAAGTATCACCTCACCCCACTTAGAATGGTTATTATCAAAAAGATGAAAGATAGTGAATGTGGAAACTACAAAAAAAAAAAGAGTTGGTGAGGATGTGGAGGAACCGGAACTCTTGTGCACTGGTGGTAGGAATGGAAAATGGTCAGCTAATATGGAAAATAGTATGAGTGTTCCATAGAAAATTAAAAATACAACTACCATATGATCCAGCATTCTGGGTATATATCTAAAGGGATTGAAAGCAGAAACCTGAGGAAGTATCTGCACTCCCATGTTCACTGCAGCACTATCAGCAATACCCAAGAAATGGAAGTAGCCTAAATGTCCATCAAAGGTAAAGAAAGAAAATGTGGTACATCCATGCGATGGAACACTATTCAGCCTTAAAAAGGAAGGAAATTCTGACCACATGCCGCAACATGGAGGAAGCCTGAGGACATGATGCTAAGTGAAATAGGCCAAAAAGACAAAGACTGTATGGCTTCCCTTATGTGAGGTATCTAAGAAAAACACGAAGTAGAATGGTGGTTGCCTAGGGTCGGGGATGGACAGAGGCGAGGGGAAGGGAGTTGTTTGATGGATGAGTGTGGTTTCACAATTGGAAAAAGTTCTAGAGATTTTCTGACCAACAATGTACACAGAATTAACACCCCTGTTCTGGACGCTTAAAAATGGTTAAGATGGAAAGTTTATGTCACATTGTGTTTACCACCACCACCACAGCCACCACCGCCAAACTCAGTATAGTCCAATTTTCTACTATATTCAATTTAATTTCCTTTGCCTCTTTTCCTTATCTATTACTGTCTTATTTCCTTTATTTCTTTTCAATGGAGTATCATCCCCTGGTGCATCTTCTATTAAGGTTTGTGATAACCTTTCCTTTTTCCTCATTTTCTAGGGTCAGCTGTGGTCTTCCACTCTCTCCATCGCCACTACCCCTTCCCTCCTGGTCTGCAGTTTCTAAGCCCTCTAGAGCCGGAGATCCAGACGGTGGCCCCCGGTAAACTGTATGAGCAAACAGGTTCTGAGGTGGCCTCATCAGAGGGGTGAGCTAGAGGCTCCATGGGATTTAGAGGTGAAATTTGGTGACAATGGTATTAGCTCAGGGGCCATCTGGGATCAATACTTGGGTGTCTTTGTGGCCAAAATTTTCGCCAAGCAATCTCTGTAAAAGGGAGGGGTTATCTGTCCACTTAAGACAGAACTGGGAAGGTACAGGACACATGAGGTTATGGCAAAACTGCAAAGACTAAAGGATAAATGTCCTCCAATCTTTGTTCTGAAAAGTCTGAAAAGGTTAAGGAGCCAACAAACTCAGAGGGACAGAAATAAAACATCTGTAAGCCTTATGGTGGTAAAGTTTCCAGCAGAGAAAGCAAAGTTGGGCTACTGGCTCTATTCCTGCCCATTCACAAGAGGGCACCAACAAGTCCAGAGCTTGCAGAGTGACCTCACATGTTAGTAACTTTCTGGGCCTTTTCTCCTTATCTGAAAGAAAAAAAATAGGAGGAAGGAAATATTTCCAGCTTCTGAGGCGACTGCTTTTATTGCATATGAAAAAGGAATTTTTGTAGAGACAAAGTCTTGCTATGTTGCCCAGGCTGGAGTGCAGTAGCTATTCACAGGTGCAATCACAGCTCACTATAGCCTCGAACTCCTGAGCTCAAGCGATCCTCCTGCCTTGGCATCCCACGTAGCTGGGGCTTAACAGGCATGTGCCACTGTGACCAGCAATAAACATTACCATTTTTTTATATACATCAAAGACCTCCCCTTGCTGGGCATTCATGCAATTTCTGAATATATCCAGAAGAATCAAGTATCTACACGGACAAGATAAATTTTAAAGGATTTTTTTTTAAACAAAAAAGACTCTAAAATGTGGTAAGAAATCAGTCTTGTACATTCTGCACATCTGTGTCCTCCATTCAGTCTTCATTTACTGCTACAGGAAGCTGATGCCACAGCTGGCCACAGCTGAACAAAGACATCAGAAGGCCAGTTAGTCTCTTCACTGCAGACGCCTCCAAGTGAACCTGCTTCTGAAGAGCAGTTCGCAGTATCCCTTAACTTTGTTCTCCCCAGAAGAAATCCATTTTGCTGCCAAATGTGACCAGCAGACTTGGGTGGACACACCTAGCACAATCACAGTCCTGTCATGCTGCCAACGTGGCCCAAGGCATGGTGTGCAGGGCAGTGTCCCTGGAGGGCCTGGGCTATGCCTGCTCGCCAGCACCACCTCCACCAGCAGCAGAACCCTTGCTGGACGCCTGGGCATCTGAGGAGCGGGAGGCCTGCTTTGGCAGGCGGATGGGGACGTAGATGTTGGAAGCACAGTGCTCCTTGAGGTACTCTCCTCCCTTTTCTTCATATTCTTTCCTGGTGATCCAAACTTCATTGTCATCTAGGTGGTTCAAGGCCCAGTCACGAGCCCCATACCAGGCATCCAGTACAGGGTTCGAGGCAAGTTGAACCTGAAACACAAAGATGATTCACCAGGATGCCTCCACCAGGGCTCCAGTTGTGAATGTTCACCTGGCTCAGCTATAGCCCCCGACATTTTATTCCCAGAAATATATACATAGGTGGGTCCAGTGCACTCCAAGACAGTTCAGGGCTAGTTCCACACCCTGTAAACAAAGCTGAGCTGGAATGTCAGACTCTCCAGAACAGAGGATTTTCAGACAGTTTACAAACAAAAGACCTGCCACTCGAAGAGGGACCGTGGCCCAGCCTCCTGCTGCACGATGCTGTCAACCACAAGCTGTCAGGGAGAGGCGAAGCGGAGACCCATGACCTGAGGAAAAGGCCTTCCTAGCCCTGCTCCCCACTCTGGGCAGAGGGAAATAGAGGCTGCTGCAAGGCAGCTCTAGCCAGGCTAGCAAAACAGCTTCAGGAGAAATGACAGCAGACAGGGGTGACCTGGTCATTCTCGGTGAGGCTGCCAACGCTTAGTTTCCCCTGCTTCTCATTGGAGTTTGGGCCGGGGGTCAGCAGCTCTGAGAAGGCCCTCAGCTAGGCTGACCCGATCATTACGGTTTAACACTCTGCAGCTCCCATCGGGCCTCCTGTGTTCTGGAGTTACCTGCCTCACTTCCTACCTCCCTCTTACCTCCCCACTCCACCAATCCCATGAGTTCCAGGTTGGAATGGTTTCAGAACTGTCGGGAGTGAAGGGCAGAGGCCATTAACAGTGGAATCAGCATGCACAAACCAAGGTGAGAAAGTGCAGGCTCAGGAGTCTAGCTGCTGGGCTCGCCATGCAGGCAAGGGGCCTGTGAATGAGGACCTTGTCACTAGGATAACCAGAGGCCCCACCCCCTGGCTTAGGGGGACTTACAGCATAAGTGTAAGGCATATGGTAGATGCTGCCTAGTGGGGTATTCAATAAAGGGTAGCTATCATTACTAACAAAAACTGCAGCAAGATAGATGGTTAATAGACTATACAGCCATGAAAAGGATGCTCTAGAAATGTACCTATTGATATAGAAAAACTCACAACAATTTGAAAACGAAAAAAATACAGGTTACAAAATAAGCTCTCAACAATCCATTTTTGGTTAAAACCATACATGAGATGAAAGCAACCAGAAAGCATAAAAAGAACATTGCTCGCAGAGGATGAAACTACAGTTTTCTTGGTTTTCATTTTGGTTTGAATTGTCTGACATTCTTAGGACGTTTAAAAATGTTCTGCTGTTTAAGAAAAAACAGAAACTTAGAAGAAAGTTGTAAATTTGCACATCTTGGGGTTCTCTTCCTTCTAATGATCACAGAGGGCCTTAGGTGGTTGGTATGTTTGAGCCATTGCTGAATACATAATCTAAAATTGGAACATCAGGGCTTAGTGATGGTGTAACACACTCATTACATGAGCAATGTGAAAGAGGGCAGAAACAGGAGGGGAGAGGGGAGCTGTGGCTGGGCCAGGTGAGACCAGAACAACAAATGACAAGGCTGGGAAAAGCTCTGGCTGGTAGCAGCATTCCTACAACGAATAGTCACAAAGTAATTTGGAAACTACCAAGAAATAGATCTTGAAAATCCTCTACAATTTTTTCTCCACTATTTCTTCATAAGTTGCCCCTGCCGGCATGACCCAGCCCCATGTTCACACCCCCTGCTGTCACCTCTTGGCTTCAGCACTGCAGCTGTCTTCTGCTCCCCTCCTCTTTCTCCACCTCCTTCTTAGACTCATGGGTATGTCTTGTGGCTCTTAAACGCCAGTGTTCTTTAAGGGGTTCATCCTTAACATCACCTACCCTCCCAAAGAGTGCCCGGAGCACATTTATGCTTGTGGTGAGTGGGAGGGTGTGAATCTACCCTCTTGCCTTCCCCACTGAGCACTCATCTAGCTAACTGTGGCCATCTCTCCCTGTGTGTCCACTGGAAACTCAACCCACCCGGAAATAGAATGTACAATCCTCTCCCTTAAGCCTGTCCTTCCTCCCACTGTTCCTCATCCAGTGACTCTCTTATTCAGCAAACTAGTTGCTCCACCTAGAACTTGGGAGTTGTCTTAGGTCCCACTTCCCTCCTCAGATCCAACTTACTACTAAGCTCTGACAATTTCACTGCCTTAGCCTCTTTCACATCAACTCCCTTCCTCTACCTCTGCCACTGCTGTCGTATTTCCTGCATAGCTACCAAGTGACACTGAGCCAAGGGCTTAGAACACATTTCACAAGACAGTGGCTGTCTCTTCCCTAACAGAGGTGGATCTTGTAAGGAACAGACGGAAGGACAGGGAAGGCTTCCTGGAGGAAGTGATTTCCAGGAAACCAGCCACTGAGAGGGTTGGATAAGCTAGAAAGAGTACTCTATGCAAAAGGAGCCAGCATGTGCAAAGGCCCTGAGGCAGGAAAACATGGCAGCTCTGGAAAACTTATAGTAGTTAGCTGTGGCTGAAGTACAAGGTGGAGGGGGAAATGATGAGAGAACCCTGGACAGTTCTTCAAGGTTAGAACACAAGGGACCCTGGAAACCCTGGGGAGTACAGTGAGGACTTCCTCCTAGAGGCGGGGAAGCTGCCTCCTAACTGGTCTGCTTCCAATATTTCTCCTAATACGCTATCTTGCACATCAGTGTCAAATATATCTTACTAAAACATAAATCAGATCACATCACTTCCCTGCTTAGAATCCTTTACGGTTCATCACTGTGGCCTAAAGACACGAGCTGTGCAGAAGAGTTAACAGGACTGGCCTACTGTGACCTTAGAAAGGCACACTTACAAGTGTGGGACTTGGCAGGCATCTGGGAACTTGAATTTTGGAAGGGTTCCCACCGTCACCTGGTAAGAGTGGGTCAGTATGCCCATTCATACAAATAATGTGGTTTATGCCAAACGCATGATTCCCTTCTGTGAGCTTGGAATTTGGGTCTGCTCCAAGCAGGGGGTACCTATGTGATCAGCCCCCAAATACAAATCCTAGGCACTTCGTCTCCTCCAAGCTTCTCTGGTTGGCGACACCTAACGTGCTCTTACAACACACTGCTGGAGAAATTATGTCCTGTGTGACTCCACAGGGAGAGGCCTCGGATGCTTACACCCGATTGCTCCCAGATTTCCTCTGGGCACCTTGTCTCTCTGCTGATTTGCCATAGTAAGACACAGCTGTAAGTGTGATTACATACTGAGTCCTGTGAATCCTCCCAGAGAATCATCCTGCCTGGTACGGTCTTAGGGACCCTTAGCACAACAGCCAGGGTCTGAGAGTTTATTACGTGCAGGCCCGTTGTTAGGCGCTTGACGTGCACCAGTACACCGAATCCCAGCAACAGGTACCGATTATCCACTTCCTACCACTGAGAAAGCCAAAGTTTAGCACAATTCAGTAACGGTGGTGATGGAGTCAGGACCAAAACCCAGAGATGCCCTCCTGAATGTACACTACATCATGCAGCAGAGCAGAACATGGCCGAGCTTCTTAGTAGGATGCACAGGCTCTGCACAGTCTGCAGTGTGGGCTTTGTTGACCTCTCTACCTCACCCACCTCCACTTCTCTGTATCAGCCACTCCAGCAACACTCAGCCACTTCTCGCTCCCTCCACAAGCTTCTGGACCTGTGCCTTTGCTCATGCTCGTCCTTCTGTCTGGGATGCTCTCTCCAATGTACCCCACGCCCCACACCGTCTACATGGCAAATGCTTATTCATTCTGAGAAGATCCAGATCCATGGAGCCTTCTTCTCTGAAAGCCAATGGAGACTGCCAGGTGCCCATGCCTGTATGTCCCTTACACTCCAATTTGCCTGGCTCAGACAGCAAGGTCCTTGCAGCCAGGTGCTATGTTCAGGACATCCCCATAGTGCCTGGTCCATGATGGGAGCTCATCAGACCATGTTTCTTGGTAATCAGGGAGTTGGTAGATAAATTGTGAGGCATTCACACCAGTCATAAAGATAAGTCTTTTAGAAGAATAATGACATGGGAAAATTTACATGACAGGTTCAGTTCAGCTTACAAAGCAGTACACATTCACATGCATAGAAAATGTAAGACGCACAAGCTCTGACTGTAGAGCCAGGGGACTGTGTAGGGAGAAAGGCTTATTCTTGATGTACACTCTTTCATACTCTTAGAATTATATACATCATCTTCCAATTTAAAGAAACCACAAAATAGTATGAAAACATGATTCCCATTTTGCTTAAAAAATTAAACAGACTTAAGACTAGAAGTCACAAAAATGTTAACAGTGGATATTTCTGCATGATGGAGTTATAAAATAATTTACATTTTATTACGTTTGCAAACAGAAAACAGGTAATGCTGTTTTCAAAATAACTGGCTACCCAAACAATCAGTACCTGAAAAGAAGACTGGAAGGGTCTCATCTCCAACAGCTCCTTCTCCATTCTGGCTTTCATCCCAGGATACATTGTGTTCCCGCCAGTGAGGAAAACGTTCTGAACCAGCATTTCCTGAATATCTTTTGGGTACCTAGGAAAGAAACGACTCCTGATATAGTCCCTTAACTCGAATCAGAACGAAATGCAGATTCAGAAATGTAAGCTCTCAGTACAAAACAGAATCTATACAAAAAGCTAAAAAAAAAATCAAAACTTTCATTTTTCATTTGCATCTCTAAAGAATGCCAGCCCAATGTTTCCAAACAGCCAGTCAAAACCATACTTTGAATGGTCAACTTACTTTCTTAACACGATTAGAATTTTTATACCTTTAAATTTTTTTAAAAATCAACTTTATGGAGGATAAATTTACAAACATTTTGATAAAGGCTAACAAATGTATACATTCCATATCACTACAGTCAAGACACAACACATTTCCATTATTCACAAAAGCCATGCCTCCCTTTTGAGAATCCATCTATCTACCCGTGCTTTCTTTTTATCTTTTTTAATAAGAGCTTTAATACATATTTGATCACTTTCCCAACCACTGTTAAGACAAAGCTCAAAGCCACTCAAAGTACCTGCAGCAGCTTTTTTTCCTTGCTAGGTACAAGTTTCCCTGCTGTTTCAGTGAACACAGCCAGAGCACTACAAAATTCTATTCCCTACTTGCCCAACTTGAATTATCAAACTCACACTGCAGGAAAATGCCCACACAAATGGGTAAAATGCCTGCATTCTTAGGGAAATGTAAACTCTTAAATAAGTAAAATGCCTGCAAGGAGGGGAAAAAAACTTTTATTAACTCTGCAATATTTTTAGCAAGATTTAAAATCACTAGTTTTTTTCTTTCAGAATTAATGCCAAGTAGATGCTTGGCATTCAAAAATCACTAGTTTTTAATAATGTGAACGTTTACATAGAAACCAGTGTACATGTTACCGGGTTGTTCAAACTTAAAAGACACTCTTAAGGCTCCTCAAGTCTATCCAGCATTTACAGGTTCAGAAAACAACTATAGAGCCCCAGTGAGGTGCCAGCCTGGTGATAAGATGTTAAGGGAAATCTATCTGAGCATAGCAAATCAATGAAAAGAAGAGTGAGATGCATTTTCAAGTGCCTGACCATCAAATCTACCATTCAATGCAAAATCCAAGGAAATGGTTCAGGAAACATAAAGAAAAGCAGATTCACTGTCTCACCTGTCCAGAATGTACTGCAGAGTCTCTGCAATCCCAGCCTGCTCTTCTCCTATGAGAGACGGCTGGAAAATAATTTCTGGAGCTCGAATTCTTTCTGTCCCAACAAACAGCTGGTGATACGCTGCCAAGTTAAACACGGGCTTTAAAAACCCAAGGTTTAAAAGATATTTTTAGGCCAAATGACAAACATTCCAGTTGCTAGTTTCCTCAAACTGCATTTCTTATCCCAAGTTTCTGTCCTTTGTTAATGCCAGGATAGCCTCTCCCAACTCTCTCCGCTCGCTAATTCAATTTCCTACCTTCTTTCAACCTGCGTATTACAAACACATACATGTTTCCATCATGAAATGGTCCCTGAGTTGCAGGGAGAGACTTCGTGGAGAGCAGTAAAAGGCTCAGCCTAGAGGACAAGTCTCCTGCTCAGCGCCTTGCTTAGTATCCCAACCGTGCATGGAAGCTCTCTCCCAGGTGGGCCTCAGACTCAGGACAGTTTATCTGGTTGTCATTGTAGTGACAGAAACATACACTCCAAAGAGGATTACGTGTACTGGCATTGGCTTAAACATAAATGAAACCATAAAGCCAGTCTTCAGATCTCAAGTTCCCAATTACGTTCCCAAATGTTTCTGTCAGGTGGATTGTTTCTCACAGATTCACAGATCTTGGTGCTGGAACCAATCAATCACTGGGGGCAAAAAAAATCCCTGACTTCAGATGTTTTAAGTATCGGTACCCAATTTTCTAAAAAAAATATAACAGGTTTTTCTTTTTTTTTAAAGTCCGAAAGAAGCAGACGAGCCCAGTCATTTATGTCAACACCTTCAAAGAATAAGCATGTTCTGGGTTGTGAGAGTCAAACCTGGACAGTGGTGACTGGCTTCTCCACTCCAGGTGTTTCCTCTGAAAACAAGGGATCAAAATCATTCATGCTTTCCACATCTTCCAAAGATGGTTCCAGTTGCTCCAGGTCAGGGGTCTAACAGAAGAAGAGAAGCAGCAAAATGAAACAGAACAGGCCTCAGTTACAGCATTTTGGTGCCACGAAAAAGAACTGGGATCTTGCCCAATGTTCTAAAACCTTATATAAAAACTATGAAAAATTTTCTAAGCTATTTTTAAAAAAGCACACATGAACATGAAGACTAAAAAGCCAGGAATGGGCTTTGCTTTGATCTCCTACCTTTCCTACTTTATACAAGCCTCACCAACCCCCGCCTTCTCTAAAGCCTTCTGATGGTGCCAGCTCATGGCTGGCCCCGTGGAAGACTTGCTGCTTGCATGAGTCACACCACCACACACGCGACTCTGAGAGAAGGGTGTGACAGCTGCTATCCTACAAGGCAGCTAGACTACAAGCAAAGTTAAAGCAGCCTCTTAATAATTTATAAATACATCTGCTGGCCAGGAGCAGGGGCTCATGCCTCTATCCCAGCACTTTGGGAGGCAGAGGCAAGCAGGCTGCTTGAGCCCAAGAATTCGAGACCAGTATGGGCAACATGGTGAAATCCTGTCTCCACAAAAAATACAAACATTAGCTGGATGTGGTGGTGTGCACCTGTGGTCCCCGGTACATGGGAAGCTGAGGTGGGAGGATCACTTGAGCCTAGGAGGTTGAGGCTACAGTGAGCCATGATCACGCCGCTGCACTCCAGCCTGGGTGAAAGAGCAAGACCCTGACTAAGAAATATAAATAAATATATGTGGCAACACTAATGAGCTCAACAATCAGTTCCTTAGTAGGTCCCGTTGGGCTGGGATTGGGACTAGAGGCCCCAAGGCAGCAGAGTGCTTCCTGTCTGTGGAGTACTGCAGAACAACTTCTGCTCTACGACCGCAATGAACTTGGGCGGGGTCTAGACATGCTGGCACCATTCCCAAAAGAGGAGTCGGGGCACTTTAAATTTTAACCTTTACAAAATAAGTTAGCCATCTTAAGTTAGCCATTTTTAAGTTAGTGACATCTTTAGCTATCTGTCACTGGACTCAACGGTGAGAAGTTCCAGGTAGAAATATTTAGTTGCACCCCAAAGAGGAATGCTGTAACAATGACAGATGCTACAGAATGGACTGTCTTATGACGTAGTGTCTTGGGAGGGTTCAAGCAGAGTGCAACGAATAGCCAAGTATGCCTGAGAGGAGACTGCGCCACTGAGTATGAATTCTCTGAGTCTCTCCTTACTCTCAGAATTTATGAAGTATGTAAATGACCAACAGAATTCAGAGGACTTAAATATACTTCTCTAGAACCTACTCATCTATACTGCAAATGTAAACTGGCATTCAAATAAGGCAACACCCCTCAACACCCCACACACATTCACACACCAAAAGTCATGAGGCAAATATGGCATGCAAGATGGGTGACAATGTACTCGAAATTCTGTTCAGTATAGATGATTCTACAATATTTGAGGGGGATTTTCCAGGCTTGAGGATAAAGCCTGGAAAGGAAAGCAAATGTCTCTTCATGAGAGGCTTGTGTACAGGAGAGGGGGCTGGTTTGCAGAGGTAATTTGAGGAATAAAGACGGGTTGTGTGACAAGAATCCAAAGAACCTTGCTCTCAGGGAAGGAAACAAAAGCCCGTCCCTGCCAATACTGAATGAGACACAGAGGGGAGGGACACCTGCTATCTGCACAATCCTCACTGCAGATATTTATTACTGTATTTGATGGGCGAAGAAGCTGTGGCTCAGAGAGGTGAAGTAACTTGCCCAAGGTCACATCATACTAGCAGGCAGTGGACACGTGAGAGGAGGCAGAACTGCTCAGTTCCAAAGTCTCTGTTCTGCCTTAAGCTGCAGTTCTATAAATCATGAGGCTAAGACAACTGGGGCATTAGGAATATGGAAAAGGCCTAAGGAAAATAGAAAAATAGCCTAAGGTCAAAGTAGGTAATATAAGAGATGAATGAAAGATTTTACATGCAGCAGCAAGACCAGCTGAAGGCAACGGCAGGCTCCTCTGTCCAAGCAGGGACAGCAGAGAAGGAGTAAAGGAACATTCCCTTGCATCTGCAGTTTGTGATCTGGAAGACTCTCAGCTCCCCTCACAAGAAAGGAGCCCTACCACAGGAGTGTCTGTGCCTATTTTGGCTTGGCACCAAACCCAGTTCTTCAGGAATGACCCCGAAGGGGTTCCAGGAGAGGAATGGAAATTGATCATCAAAGTTCTTTTTCATTTGGTGTTTTGTCGTCTGGAGGAACCAGAAGGCACGGTGGCATTAACAGAAAGTGGTCAGGCTCTGGAGTCACATTGCTCCAGCTCAGAATGGCAACCAAAGGTATATTAAAGATCACAGTGAACCAGGCACAGTGGCTCACGCCAATAATCCCAGCACTTTGGAGGCTGAGGCAGGCAGATCACAAGGTCAGGAGATCGAGACCATCCTGGCTAACATGGTGAAACCCCATCTCTACTAAAAATACAAAAAATTAGCTGGGCATGGTGGTGGGCACCTGTAATCCCAGCTACTCAGGAGGCTGAGGCAGGAGAATCTTTTGAACCTGGGAGGCGGAGGTTGCAGTGAGCCACAATCGTGCCACTGCACTCCAGTCTGGTGACAGAGTGAGACTCCATCTCAAAAAAAAGGTCACAGTGGCAGAATTGGGAAAAGCATACTCTGAGTCACTTCTCCATCTATGTGTAAGTGGGACACACAGTTAGGGCAGCGGTGGGTGAGAAAAGAACAACTAACTCTTTCCTCTTCCCTTTTAAATACACGCTCAATTTGGACCCTTAATTCCATTGTATTACTGGATTGAAGACAAAGATGTCATCTGTGTATTTAAAATAACTACAGACAAAACCTATAACCTGTGAGTCCCCAAGTAACAGGTGAAAACAAGCACTGGCTCCACTGGGGTCCTTCCTCTCTACACCCAACATTTTTACCCTATTCTTCGTCTTCATCCTAACCTCCACTCTGGCCTCTCTCAATCCAAGTGATGACCTTTCCTGTGGATTCACATGCCCTTCTCTACTTCGCCTGGAATCCAATCACTTTTGCCACCATCCCTCCTCGAACTCTATCTGCTTCTGTTACACCCAACCAACAAGCCTGCAGTCTAAAGGATGCCTTCCCACACTCTTTCCACTTGGGCTCTGGAGCAGATCATATTTTTTTTTTTTTTTTTTTTGAGATGGAGTTTCACTCTTGTTACCCAGGCTGGAGTGCAATGGCACGATCTCGGCTCACCGCAACCTCCGCTTCCTGGGTTCAGGCAATTCTCCTGCCTCAGCCTTCTGAGTAGCTGGGGTTACAGGCACGCGCCACCATGCCCAGCTAATGTTTTTGTTATTTTTAGTAGAGACGGGGTTTCACCATGTTGACCAGGATGGTCTCGATCTCTTGACCTCGTGATCCACCCGCCTCGGCCTCCCAAAGTGCTGGGATTACAGGCATGAGCCACCGCGCCCGGCCAGATTATATTTTTAAAAGAAGGTCAGAACAGTAACATCTATCCCACACACTTTTCTGTAATATGACCTTGACACTCCCTGTAAAGAGGTGGTGGGTCTTTGTTTCCTCCCCTTGAGTCTCTGTGGGGAATTGTGAGGACTACAACCAAAAAAGTATGTACAAATGATGTTATGTGACTTCTGAGGTAAGGTAGAGATGGGGGTTTCACCATGTTGGTCAGGCTGGTCTTGAACTCCTGACCTCGTGAGTTGCCCACCTTGGCCTCCCAAAGTGCTGGGATTACAGGAGTAAGCCACCACACCTGGTCTTTTCTTATCCTTTCAAGCCTTCCTTGTTTCAAAAAATAATCTGTCATCCTAGGTTAAGCTGACCATTCAAGCTCTTAACTCTCCCATCAATTCTTTTGGCCTCCTTTACCTCTGACTGCTTTTTCTCAATCTCCGTCCTGGCTTTTCTTCCGTCACCTAACTCTCAAGTGGTGGCATTCTCCAGGCATTTTTCTTTTCTCCCTCCCCATTGACTCTGTCCTCGCGTAGCTCCATCTGATGTCCCATGGAGTCCTGAAAAGCTCCAACTGATGTCTCACAGAGATTTTAAAGATAAGGGGCTCAGGGCCAGGCACAGTGACTCGTGCCTGTAATCCTTGCACTTTGAAAGGCAAAAGTGGGAGGCTTGCTTCAAGCCAGGAGTTCAAGAACAGCCTGGGCAACACAGGGAGCCCCGTCTCTATAACAAATTAAAAAGCAAAAAATTAGGCTGGGTACAGTGGCTCATGCTTGTAATCCCAGCACTTTGGGAGGCTAAGGCAGGCAGATCATTTGAGGCCAGGAGATTGAGACCAGCTGGCCAACAAAGTGAAACCCTGTCTCTACTAAAAATATTTTAAAAATTAGTTGGGCATGGTGGTGGGCACCTACAATCCCAGCCACTTGGGAGGCTGAGGCAGGAGAATCGCTTGAACCCAGGAGGCAAAGGTTGCAGTGAGCCGAGATCAAGCCATCGCAATCCAGCCTGGGCAACAAGATCAAAACTCCATCTCAAAAACAAACAAAAAATCAGCTGGGCATGGTGGTGCATACTTGTAGTCCTAGCTACTAGGAAGGTTGAGGTGGGAGGATAAATTGAGCCCAGGAGTTTGAAGTTACGGTGAGCCATCATCGCACCATGGACTCCATCCTGGGCAAGAGTAAGATCCAATCTCTCTCGCTTTTTTTTTTTTTTAAGACGGGGTCTCACTGTTTAAGACGGGGTCTCGCTGTGTTGCCCAGGCTGCAGTGCAGTGGCTATTCACAGGCGCAATCCCACTACTGATCAGCACGGGAGTTTTGACCTGCTCTGTTTCTGACCTGGGCCGGTTCACCCCTCCTTAGGCAATCTGGTGGTCCCCCACCCCTGTGAGGTCACCACATTGATGCCGAACTTAGTGCGGACACCCAATTGGCATAGCGTACTACAGCCCAGAACTCCTAGGCTCAAGTGATCCTCCCACCTCAGCCTCCCGAGTAGCTGGGACTACAGGCACACGTCACCATGCCCGGCAAGATCCAATCTCTTAAAAAAAAAAAAAGGTGCTCAAAACTGAGCTAATTTTATCTTCCCAAACTTGGTCAAAGACACTACCATCTACCTACTGCCCTTCAATACAGCCTAAGAGTTACAAGAGTGGAATCTGGAATTGAACGGCTTGTGTTTGAATCTGACCAGCACTACCTCTAGCTACGTGACTTCACTCCAAATCTTTCCTTGTCTGTAAAAGGGGGTAACAATAGCACATACATGCTGCCTTGTATACCTACCCTAACCCTAACCAGAAGGACACCTGTGTAAGTGTTCAGCAAGGGGCCGGCACATGCCACATGCTCTATTATCAATAGCCACTGCTACTCTTGTCACCTTCGCTTGTAAATGGCAGTGAGATCTTGGGATCCTACATCTCAAGTGTCTTCTTCTCCACCCTCCATCCCCACGGCTGCTGACACATTTCAGGTCCACACTGGCTCTCTTCCATACAATACAACACTTTTTGTTTTGTTTTCCCACCTGCAGCCTCCCCTCTCCCCCCTTCAACCCATCATCCTAACTGCTGCCAGTTAGTTTCCCAAAACAAAACCTCATCGTCTTGTTACCCTTGCTCAACATCCCTGGAAGGCTCTGGGTGTCTGAAGGATGACATGCAGGCTCGTAAACCTGATAAGTAAAGCTCTTAATAGTCACCTCCACTTCATCGCCCACCACGGCCTTTCTCGTTCACACTATATATACCAGCACGTGTGGTTCCTTCCACCTAAAATGTCCTTCCCTCCTCCTTTGCTACCTACTGAAATCAAATAATCTTCCTTTTTTTTTTTTTTTTTTTTTTTTTTAGACAGGGTCTCATTCTGTTGCCCAGGCTGGAATGCAGTGGCAAAACCATGGCTCACTGCAGCCTCGAACACCTCTCAAGCAGTTGGAACTACAGATGCATGCCCACCTAATTAAAAAAAATTTTTTTTAGAGATGGGGGTCTATGTGGCTCAGGGGTTGGTCTCAAACTCCTGGGTTCAAGTGATTCTCCCTCCGTAGCCTCTCAGTATTGGGATTACAGATGTGAGCCACTGTGCCCAGCCCAAATAATCTTTTTCCCAGCCCAAATAATCTTTCAAGGGTCAGCTGAAACATTATCCTTTCTCAAAAAACCAAATATGTATTCTCACACACATTTACCACCAAACCTGCTACGCTTCATTATAGTCAGCTAAGCATGGTGCTACAGCCCTTGTTTTTTGTTTCTGAGGTACCCAGGAAGGCAGGAATTGCATCTTAATCACCTCTGCATCCCTGGTATACTATGCCTGGCACTGAGTGCTGGGCCCCTGGGATATACCCTCAAATTTCCCTGGAATAGAGATGATTGTAAAGCTTTGAGTTCCAAGAGGTGTCTTCAGCTGCCAAAAAAAAAAAAAAAAAAAAATCAATATTCACCTTCACCTAGCTTCATTTCAAAGCATACCATCTTAAGGTAACTTCTTAGCTTCACAAAAAATATTAAAAGGATATTTACTTATCCCAATTCATATGATTCACTGAGAGGAACAAAGCTGATAATTTCAACACAGAGAACAGGCATCCAACAGAGAATAGTTTTCTCTGCCACAGCTGGCTTCTCCCCCGCTAGAGTTTGCCAGGGTCTCCACATGTCTTATGTGGTGTTCAGAAACACTAACATGACTGTTCTTTTGGAAGTGCATGGAATGACAGTTTGCCAAGGCCTATCACAGAAGATGTAGCATGGTTCCCTAAAACAGCCTTGAGCGGAATAAGCAGCAGCAGAGGCCAACCCTGATCTTGGCTAATAAAGCCAGAGAACTTGCTATATTTGGCCCATTGTGTTTTCCAACAAATGATGATGCTCAAAAACTGTGTTCTCCCCCTCCTAGCCTCTTATGCTGTGCTTGTAGCTATGAAAAGCAAGCATCTTCTGGTTTAAATGCTTCATTTGAATGCTGACAAAACCTGCTCCTTCACAACACACTCACAGGAATAACTGCAGAATAGCAAGGGCCAGAATAGATTGGCCTATAAGAAAAAATAGATTTTTGGGACCACTGTAAGTAAAATTCCAGCTGTATTAATTCAATTCAGCTATTACTACTTAAGTGGAATTTCAATATGAATTTTGGTTCACATATATCTATTCAATTCATTCTAAATGAATTATATGGTTAGAAAATACTTTTTGAAAGGTAGAACTGGCTAGCCAGTGTCATGGTCAAATCTATCCAATAAATGTGACTGTAATTGACTTTAATCATTAAGAATGACCCTAAAATGCTGACTAACCATTAACGCTTTGGTGACTGATCATCATTTTTTTTTTTGGAGACAGTCTTACTCTGTCACCCAGGCTGGAGTACAATGGTGCAATCCGAGCTCACTACAAACTTCACCTCCCCGGTTCAAGCAATTCTCCTGTCTCAGCCTCCTGAGTAGCTGGGACTATAGGCGCCTGTAATCACAGCTGGCTCATTTTTGTATTTTTAGTAGAGACAGGGTTTCACCATGTTGGCCAGGCTGTACTAGAATTCCTGACCTCAGATGATCTGCCCGCCTCAGCCTCCCAAAATGCTGGGATTACAGGTGTGAGCCGCCGTGCCTAGCCCGACTGATCATCAAATTTGTGCATATAGAAAAATCTTTTGAAGTCCAACATTTCAAAATCCCCCAACTCAAGGAGATTTAAATGTGTGTGCCAGAGCCTAAAATGAAGTAGGTGCCTACTAAGTATCTGATGCAAGAATGGAGGAATGGGTGGTGAATCACAGCATGTAACAAATGCAGACAAATGAACAAAGACAAGGAAACACTAGTTTCCCACTGCTGAAGAATCGTATCATCACAGCTGCTTTTTATTTGTTCCCTTCTGAAATCTGAAATCCCTTGTCTGCATGTGGCATAGTGGCACTGCTTTGGTATAAAGAAGAGTATGTCCTGCTAACGTGTCACGCATGATAACAACTAAATTCGGATGAATACATAACAAAGACAGCATGGTTCTGGATTTCAGTAAACAAAAGCTCAAATCTGAAATAAAGACCTGAAAACTGGCCGGGCGCGGTGGCTCAAGCCTGTAATCCCAGCACTTTGGGAGGCCGAGGCGGGTGGATCACCTGAGGTCAGGAGTTTGAGACCATCCTGGTCAACATGGTGAAACCCCATCTCTACTAAAAATACAAAAAAATTAGCTGGGCATGGTGACGCGTGCCTATAATCCCAGCTACTCAGGAGGCTGAGGCAGGAGAATTGCCTGAACCCAGGAAGCGGCGGTTGCGGTGAGCCGAGATCATGCCATTGCACTCCAGCCTGGGTAACAAGAGCGAAACTCCGTCTCAAAAAAAATAAATAAATAAAAAATAAAACACGAGAAGAAAATTAAAGGTTGAGTATGACTGCCGCTGACTATCAGTGGAGCTGGTTTAGGTTTAAGACAGCACCACAGGTTTGGTGTGTGAACGTTCTCCCTATCTTAAATGCACTTTCTGCTCTCAGGGGTTGGGGATCTACAGGGTGAAATCCCTTCTGGTAAAACTTCAGTGGGTACAAGGTCAGTGCCATCTCTGCCACCACCATGTCCCCTCTGCTCTCTTCTCCTCCTGACTCTGGGCACAACCCCTTTGATGTCAGCCCTCTTCAGGACACTCCTTCTCTCAAGAAGGGCTGCTCCTTCCAAGGCCCTCAGTTACCTCTGGCTTGCTGTCTACCACATCCACCTCGAGGTTGACTTCCGCTTGGAGGATTTTCTGCTTAGCCTGCTCCACTGCGGCACTGAGCTTCTGTATGTAGGACTGCAGTTCTTCTGGGGAGTCCATATTCAGCTCTATCAGAGCTTTGTGAAACTGATCCATCTGGCCATCCTCTAGAAGTTCCTGAAAACAGAGCAGTCACAAACAGGAAGGAAAGTAGCTTCAAAGCCAAACAGTGAAAACTACAGCTGGAGAGGGCTTCCAGAGCTCCCCTGGCCTACCCTGCACAGAGTCACACCTCCAGCTCCCTCCAGTTTCCCACAGCTGTCTCTAGGCTAGCACTGCATCACAGTTCCAGCAACATCTGACCAAGTAAAACTGATTAGGTGGTGATGGATGTCTAAAAGGTTGTTACCTTTTTTTTGGGGGTGGTGGGTGGGGGGCATGTGGAAGAAAATAGGAAAGTTACTAAGAGGAGACATGAAAGGAGGCTTCCGGGATGCTGATAATGCTGTTTCTTGACCTGACAGCAGACACATGGGTGAGTTTCACTTTGAAAATCCATCAAGATGAAACATAAAGATTTGTGCATTTTGCATCATGTATGCTACACCAAAATTAAAAAGTTTAAAAAAATAATGGAGTTTATTTTTTATTTATTTATAAAGTGAAAATAAATAATGCTGGAGTCCACAGCTCTTTCAGAAACAGCTGCTTCTAAACGGTATCCTATGCTGATGACTTCCCTGGACTCCTTCCTGACCCCAAAGGTGACAAACAGTCAAAGCATCTTAAAGCCAAGGAAAAACATAAAAGAAAGTCTTCTGAGACCATCTTGTTGGCACGGCTGGGTGTCTGCTATTACCTGCACGTACAGCAGTCGGTCCAGCCGCTCCTGATCCAGCTGCAGCTTCTCCTCTCGCCGCCGGGCATTGAGCTCCTGCAGCCGCCGCAATTGCTGCTGCCGCCTTTCTTGTTTCTCCTCAGAGGTTAGAGTGCTGCCCAGGAGCTTGCTGGAAAATGGGAGCTGCATCTTGTGGACATTGTTCTCATAATAATCAGGACACCGCCATTTGTGTAATTCTTCAAAGAAACAATTTTGAAAGTTAGGAAATGGACACACTATGAACACAACAATTAAAGTCAATACCAGCATTCCAGCTACAGGCCAAATGGAGAAAATACATTCCACCCAATCCCTGAATCCACTCAATCAACTAAAAGCAGCTGTCTAACTTGGACATAATGCCAGCAGGCCCATTCTAAAAGAACTGCTAAGTAAAGTTCTTCAGATAGAAACAACACCAGAAGGAAGCTTGGAACGTCAGGAATGAAGGAAGCGCAACAGAAATGATGAAAATCTGATTAAACGTAACAGACTAATCTCCTTACGAGTTCTTTAAAACCCATTTGGCAACTGAAAGTAAAAATCACGACACTGTCTGATGTGTTTCCAGTGTACATAGATGAAATAAATAAGACAACTCTAAGATAAACAGGACAAAATAAAGGAGCCTGTACAGTGCTAACCACATTCCCCTTCAAGTGGTAAATACAGATTCTAAGTAGACTGTGAAAAGTTGTGTTTACTGTAAGCTCTAGAGAAACCACTAAAAACTACAGTGAAAAGGTACAGTAAAAAACACAACAGATAAAATACTTAAAGAAAAAACCTCAAATAACCTAAAAGGAGGCAGGAGAGAGAAACAGAGGAACAATAAACAGAAGGAACAAAAATGAATAATAAAATGGTGAACTTAAACCCAAGCATACAAATAATTAAGTGCATTATAAATAGTTTTAACTTAACAATTAAACAACAGAGGTTGACTGAATAGTTTTTTTTTAAATGGTACAACTACTAAGAAACTCACTTTGAATATAGTGATATAGGTAGGTTAAAAGTAAAAGGACAGAAAGACATACCATACAAGAACGTGACCCAGCAATCTATTTACTGTGGAGAAATGAAAACAAGTTCACCCAAAAACTGGTACATGAACACTTACAGTAGCTCTACGTATAACCACCAAAAACTGGGAACAACCCAAATGATCCTTAATGGTGAATTGATAAACAAGCTGCAGCACATCCATTCAATGAACACAATCTCCCCAGTAAAAAGGAACAAACTACTGACACACTCAACAACTTGGATGAATCTCAAAGGCATGATGTTGAGTAAATCAAAGGCATGATGTTGAGTAAAACGGAACTCTCAAAAGGTACATACTATTTGATTCCATTTTGAAAAGATAAAACCATAGAAGAAGTGAGGAGAAGACTGCCTGGGCTTGGGATGGACACAGGATATGATTATAAAGAGACAGCATGAGGAAATTTTGGGGGGATAAGGGAACGGTTCTGTATCCTGATTGTGGTGTTGGTTACATAGATCTATATCTGTTAAAATTCATAGAATTTTACAAGAAAAAGTTGAGTGACAAAAGAGTCAATACCAGAGCACCTGGAGAACAAGGAAGTGAGAGCACGGAGAGCTGTGTGCTTCCGCTGTGTCTTCTGGCCTCGAACTCTCGGGACTGAGTGTTCTTATCAATTATTTCTGTATCTGTCTCCCCCACTTCTTTGTATCCCAGGAATAACAGGTGCCTAATAAATGCTTTTTAAAGTTATTTAAGACACAGCTCTTAACATATGAAATGTATACTTAAAAATGGTTAAAATGGCAAATTATTTTATGTGGCTTTTTTTTGAGATGGAGTCTCACTCTGTTGCCAGGCTGGAGTGCAGTGGTGCTCTCTCCACTCTCTGCAACCTCCAACTCCCTGGTTCAAGCGATCCTCCTGCCTCAGCCTACCAAGTAGCTGGGATTACAGGCACACGCCACCACATCCAGCAAATTTTTGTATTATTAATACAGACGAGGTTTCACAATGTTGGCCAGGATGGTCTCAATCTTCTGACCTCATGATCCACCCACCTCAGCCTCCCAAAATGCTGGGATTACAGGTGTGAGCCACCGCACCCAGCTGTTATGTGGTTTTCACCACAATTTAAAAAAAAAAAAAGATGCAGCTTTTGCCCTTCAGGAGTTCATTATTGGTTAGCTGAAGTCAGAACCTTCAACGACAACAAGCAAATCCATTCTTGAAACAGAGTTGTATTCACAGTGACACTGTCCACAGTCCTTTGGTTTTACATGAACTATTGAAATTCATGAGGAAGATATTTTCATCACATTCATGTGACAAGACAATAGTAACTAAAACTCATACTTTAATTCTTTAATTTGAAGTAAAATACAACCAAAAGTTCAAGACAAGCTTGAAAAGAGAAAGAGGTGTTTCTGGGGCATAGCTGTTATTCTAATGGTATAATAAAACAATTTCAAGTGTTTTCTAATTTAAAATATTTTTAGTCTGATATGTTCTGCTCACTCTTAAAACTTAAATGTTTACCATCTGGAAAAAGCTGAAAGTTGTACAATCCCAAGATCTGTATTACAGGCAAGTTATAAAAGGTACCATTTGTGAAGGGAACCTATACAACTAAGCTATTCAGTTTACTGAATAGTTTAAGAAAGGAAATACAAAAAGGAAAGGGGTGCTTACAAAGCGAACAGGCAAAGAATCATGCTGGCAGTAATTTAAGGAATACCCCAAAGGAGATAACCCCAAAAAGCTGCAGGCAGACATCCTCTTCATTACCTTCTACATAATCCTCAGCGATGTAGCTGTGCTCATGGAGAATCTCCTCCATGCGGCTGAGGGTGATGGCTGCCAGGTGCCCAGGATACTTCAGCTGGAGGAGACGCTGGAGGTAACCAGCTGTTTGGCTTCCTCCAAGATTGATGCGCCTGCAGTTTTTAGCATCTAATCTATAACCAAGCGGTAGAAAACAGCACTGAAATTTCTGGCAACATGAAGGCTAGAGTATGGAGCATCTTGGGAGAAACGAGGTAATTTAAGGGAGAAAGAGAAGAAACAGACCGTCAAGAGAAACACAAAACCTGACAGTTGGAAGGAAGGGACGTTAACGTTCCCTTGGTGCAACCTCTTATCTAGGCAGGAATTCCCAGGTCACCATAGTCACACGGCCATCTAAACAGGAAGAAGATGCACTCCAAAGTCGGATCTTAATGAGTCTTATCACGTATTTCTCAAACTGTAATCCTGGGACCAAGTATCCCAGAATTAGCTGGGGGAAATGTTGAACATGCCAATTCACAGGACACAACTGCTCTGGCATGGGCCTGGGAATATGCATTTTAACAAGCTCCCTAGGTGACTGGCATGGGCCAGAGTTTAAGATGCCCTCTCCTAAACACTCCATATCTACTGATGCAAACACATTAAGTAACCACACCCATCCTGGTTTACTGTAAAACAACCAGAGTAATTTTATTTTCCTAATGTGAGAAAGAGTGGCAGAGGGAACCAGAGGGAGGGAACTAAAATGTGGCTGCTGTATCACACCTCACCAGCAGATGCCAGCACACAACAGGATATGATTCACTCATAATTTCCCAGCCTTCAGGTAAAATAATTTTCTCAGTGTAACATAAAAATAACATGTTACGCCGGGCGCGGTGGCTCAAGCCTGTAATCCCAGCACTTTGGGAGGCCGAGGCGGGTGGATCACGAGGTCGAGAGATCGAGACCATCCTGGTCAACATGGTGAAACCCCGTCTCTTCTAAAAGTGCAAAAAATTAGCTGGGCATGGTGGCACGTGCCTGTAATCCCAGCTACTCAGGAGGCTGAGGCAGGAGAATTGCCTGAGCCCAGGAGGCGGAGGTTGCGGTGAGCCGAGATCGCGCCATTGCACTCCAGCCTGGGTAACAAGGGCGAAACTCCGTCTCAAAAAAAAAAAAAAAAAAAAAAAAAAAATAACATGTTACTTTTTATTTCTGCATATTCTGTTTACATAAAATAGAGAACTCCATACATCAGAAGTGTTTGGTAATGCCTAAGAATTACCATTTCCTTCATAGATTTTCACAGAAATTTCATGAGACATTCAATGGGATTTGTCTTTATATGTTCAGTCTGCTTTATAGTTTACAAAGTGCCATTATCTACCTTAACTCATTTCATTCTCAGGGTAACCCTGGGAAATCAGTTTTTCCCAATTGTACATGTCAGGAAATGAAGTGAGGAAGTTAAGTAGCAGCAGAGCTGCAAACCCAGACATTCAGCTCGAAAGGCTGGGTCTCTATGACATGTGAGAAACCTTCTCGGGAAAGCACTGTGCTGGCCTAGGCTCTTAGCAGACAGTGAAAGCTCTACAATAAAGTGGGAACAGATTTTTAAATATAATATAAACTACCTTTGCCTTGTATTCAACTTGAAAATATTTAATAAGGGTCCATTATGTGCCAGGCACTGTACCTGAAAGGTCTAAACAACAGTGATTAAAGGCCTTTAAATTGGCTGGGTGCAGTGGCTCATCCCTGTAACCCCAGCACTTTCAGAGGCCAAGGAGGGCAGATCACTTGAGGTCAGGAGTTTGAAATCAGTCTGACCAACATGGTGAAACCCCATTTCTACTAAGTAAATACAAAAAAAAAAATTAGCCAGGCATGGTGGCGAGTGTCTGAGCTACTCGGGAGGCTGAGGCAGGAGAATTGATTCAACTCAGGAAGCAGAGGTTGCAGTGAACCGAGATCATGCCACTGCACTCCAGCCTGGGTGACAGAGCAAGACTGTCTCAAAAAAAAAAAAAAAAAAAAAAAAAAAAAGAAAAAAAAATGATTCCATAACACAAAGATGTTTTTCAATTAAAGTTACTTAAGGCCAGGGGCGGTGGCTGACGCCTGTAATCCCCACACTTTGGGAGGCTGAGGTGGGTGGATCACAAGGTCAGGCAATCGAGGCCACCCTGGCCAACACAGACAAGAAACCTTGTCTGTACTAAAAATACAAAAATTAGCTGGGCGTGGTGGTGCGTGCCTGTAGTCCCAGCTATTCAGGAGGCTCAGGCAGGAAAGTCACTTGAACCCAGGAGGCAGGGGCTGCAGTGAGCTGAGATCGCGACACTGTACTCCAGCATGGGCAACAGAGTGAGACTGTCTCAGAAAAAAAAAGTTATTCAAAACACTTCTATTGAATGCCTACCACCTGCAGATACCATGTTAGCGATCTCCCCATAAGTCAGAATTATAAAATTGTAGAATTATGAACGTAGAACTAAGAGATCATCCACCCCAACTCCCTCCAGAAAGTCACAAAGGACAGAAATATGGGCAAAGGGACTTACCCATAGTCACACAGTGAGGCAGTTCAAAGCTAAGCCCAACGGCTCAGTTCATAGGCTAGGACTTGCTCTTTCTACTCTGCCATTGAAGCACACACTAAATAAATGTTTCCTGAATGCTTCTCAAAATAGCACTCAAATGCCACAAGTGCAACTCACCTCCCCTCTAAGATGGGTAAAATATGCGTACACTGGTATCCAGATGAAATGATGAGTCCACTGCACATCGAGTTCCTTGGCTTATTGTGGTAGAAGCTGAACAGACTGTCTATTCCATAGGCAACCTTGGGAATCCTGTAGCACTCAAAAAGAAGCTCGGACATCATTTGCCGTGAATACAGTGGGTTGCACACAGCTTCTGTCAAAACTATGGGATGATCAACACAGCCCTACTTTGAAAGGAAAGGGCAAACAGATTAGGGGTAACAGAATACTCTTTTTGAAGCATAAAAGAACCCAATATCCTTATTGCAGGGCTGAATTTGCTGTTGGTATCTTAATCAAAAACCTGATCAGAGGCAACTGTAAAACTCTCATCTCATTTTTATGGGAAAATACAAAAGTAGAGTCAATTTCAGTTATTAAGTCCAGGTCCCATCCAAACTGTCAGCAAATCACGTTGGCTCCATCTTCCAAGTATCTCTCGAATCCAACTGCTTCTAACCACATTCCCTGCTACCTGCCTCGTCTAAGTCACCATCATCCCTCACCTCGGTTATTGCAACAGCCTCCTAACTTGTCCCTGTTTCCACCCTATGACCCATGACAGTTCATTCTGCATACAGCAGTCATAGTGATCCTTTCGAAACATAACTCAGGTCCTTCCTCGGCTCAACGCCCTGCCATGGCTCCCCATTTCACTCAGAGTAAAAGCCAATAAGGTGTGTGACCTGCCTCTCCACTTCCTCTCTGACATCCTCTTCCAGGTACTACTATCCCCCTCATACAGGGAGCCTTGCAATTAGGATTAGGGCACACTCCTGCCTCAGGACCTATTCACTGGCTGTTACCTCTGCCTGGACTGCTTTTCCTTCAGATATTCACATGGCTTGCTACCTGAATCACATCCTTCAAGTCCTTGCTCAAACATCACCTTCGCCATGAGTCCTACTCTGACCATTTTATTGAAAAAAATGTAACCCCCTCCTGTCCTATCGCAGCACAGAATCTACTACTTAATTCTGTTTACTGTCTGCGTTTTCATACTAGAATATCTTTCCACAGTATTAATCCCTCCATAAGCACGGGAAGTTTTTTTTTTTAATTTTTTAAATTGCATTTTAGGTTTTGGGGTACATGTGAAGAACATGCAAGATTGTTGCATAGGTACACACGTGGCAATGTGATTTGCTGCCTTCCTCCCCTTCACCTCTATCTGGCATTTCTCCCCATGCTATCTCTTCCCACCTCCCCACCCCGCACTGTCCCTCCTCTATACCTCCCCAACAGACCCCAGTGTCTAGTGCTCCCCTCCCTATGTCCATGTGTTCTCATTGTTCAACACCCGCCTATGAGTGAGAACATGCGGTGTTTGATTTTCTGCTCTTGTGTCAGTTTGCTGAGAAAGATGGTTTCCAGGTTCATCCATGTCCCTACAAAGGACACGAACTCATTGTTTTTGATGGCTGCGTAATATTCCATGATGTATATGTGCCACATTTTCCCTGTCCAGTCTATCATCGATGGGCATTTGGGTTGGTTCCAGGTCTTTGCTATTGTAAACTGAAGCACAGGAAGTTTTGTGTGTTCACAGATGTACTCCAAATGCCTCAAAAGTGCCCGACACAAAGTAAGTGCTCAATACATATTTGTTAATAAATGAGCTTCTTAACGAGCATATATGCCCAAATGCATGCTCCAAGATACAAGGAGCAGCCTTTTATTCGCTGCTATACCTCCAGCGCCTAGTATCTGATCCACTAAAAGACAATCGCAACAACTGAAGTGACTGCTACCTCTCCCAGTGCAGAGTGAGCGGAGACGAGACCGCACCCCTCCCCTCAAGCCCAACCCAGCCCACTCCGCCCTTCACCTGTGAGGAGACACCCAGGTGCTGGAAACTGTAGTCCAGCAGCAGCTCCTGAAGCTCCAGGTTGACTGGCACGTTGCGGTCGAAGGGCGAGCGCAGCATCCAGCGCAGTGGCTCCAGGCTGCCCAGGGCGTTGCCCACCTGCGGGCCCGCCCCTCCCCGTGCCCCTCCACGACCGCGGGCGCACACCGCGCGGAACTGGAGGCGCGGTTCGGGACCTGGGTCCTGCCCAGGACACGCCCAGCCAGCGCGGACTTGGAACGACCCGTTGTCCAGCACCAGCGGTACTGGCAGTGGCCCGTGTGCCACCGGGCCGGCCTCCAGCACCGGGTCGGGGGCTGCCCGGGCGTCGCGGAACGGGAACACGTTCGCCGCCATTTTGGAGCGCGCGGCCAGCACCGCCCCTCGGCGCAGCGTCAGCCCAAACGCCACAAAAACGCGCCCCCGACGTCACGCCGCGCGGCTCAGGCCCTCAAGTGCCTCGATCCCGCCTCCCTTCCCGAAGCCCGGCCAACCTTTCCACCTGACTGGCCTCTGGCTGTCCAGGCTGCTTTCAGGATCGCTGAGACCCACCCATTCAGGCTGCGAAATTCTAAGGTTGCTTAACCTCGCCCCCAGCAGCCTGTGAGTGACCACGCCCCTTCGCTCTAGCCGGCACGCCCAGTTTGGAAGCCCCGCCCCAATGCGTACCACCACCGGCCGCAGCGCCGCGCTGGGCGGAGCCCCGCCCCTCTGCCTGGGCACGCCCCACCGCCGGGCGCGCGCTTTCGGCCGCCCGCGGCCCCGCCGTAGGGTGGCTGCCTCGCCCTCAGCCTTGCTACCCTGCTAGAAGGGACCCTCTACCATTTGACGCTTCCTTTACGTTAAGAAATCTCATGGGCCGGGCTTGGTGGCTCACGCCTGTAATCCAAGCACTTTGGAGGCCAAAGCGGGCGGATCACCTGAGGTCGGCAGTTCAAGACCAGCCTGACTAACATGGTGAAACCCCCGTCTGAAAAGAAAGAAAGAAAGAAAAGGAAGGAAGGAAGGAATCAATCACGAACCACTTTGGGAGGAAGCACAGAGCCAGCATCCACTTCTGATGGGGCCTCAGGAAGCTTTCAATCATGGCAGAAGGCGAAGGGGGAGACAGTATGTCGCATGGTGATAGCAAGAGCAAGGAGTCGGGGTCGGGTGCCGTGCCCTTTAAAATAAAACAGTCAGATCTCACGTGAACTCCAAGTGAGAACTCACTTATCGCCAAGGGCCGGTGTCCCCAAACTACGGCCCGCGGGCCGAATGCGGTCACGAGGTTGGGGGCTGGAGATCAGCCTGATCAACATGGTGAAACCTGCTCTCTACTTAAAAATACAAAAATTAGCCGGCGTGGTGGTGTACGCCTGTAATCCCAGCTACTCGGGAGGCTGAGGCAGGAGAATCGCTTGAACCTGGGAGGCAGATGTGGCAGTGAGCCCAGATCGCACCACTGCAGTCTAGCCTGGGCAAGAAGAGTGAAACTCTATCTCAAAACAAATTAAAATTAAAAATATTTTAAAAGTTCAGTTCTTCAGTTATACTACTCACTTTTCAAGTGCTCAATGGCCACATGTGATTACTGGCCACTGTGTTAGACACAACAGATATTAGACCATCTCTATCAATTTGTACATTCCCAGTGTACAAAGTTCTGTTGGACAGCATTGGTCTAACATATTAGCGGTTTTTTCCTGCAATTATACTGCATATCAACTCCAGAATTTCAGGGGTTTATATCCGAGGCGGGTGGACCACCAGGTCAGGAGATGGAGATGAACCTGGCCAACATGGTGCAACCCCATCTCTACTAAAAATACAAAACTTAGCTGGGTGCGGTGTGCCTGCCTGTATTCCCAGCTACTCGGGAGCTGAGGCAGGAGAATCACTTGAACCTGGAGGCGGATGTTGCAGTGAGCCAAGATTGCACCACTGCCCTCCAGACTGGGCGACAGAATGCAACTCCATCTCAAAAAAAAAAACAAAAAAACATTTTTCTTGTTCAGAGGTCCCTTGGGCAGCTCCACTTTAGGTTGCAGGTTGGCTGGCCTTGGCTTTGGATTGTAGTTTAGGTTCAGATCTGCTTCATATGTCTCTTATCCTCTTTGGATCAGGTATATTCCTCTCATGACTAATAGCAGAAGTTCAAGAAGGCAGTCTAAACCAATCGTATTCAATTAAGAGTCCAATGGCTAAAGCAAGTCACATGACCAAGCCTAATATCAGCGTCTGCAAGGAAATGCTCTACAAAGTTACATGGCAAATGGTACGGATGTATCATCCTACTATAAAGGAGTGAAGAAGAAAAAAGTAAAGGACTGAAGAATTGGGAATAATAATCCCATCTACCTCTCATCAGGCGCCACCTCCAGTATTGGGAATCACATTTCAACACGAGATTTAGAGGGAACAAACATCCAAACTATGTGACCATATCTCCATGACTGCCCCAAATCAAGATGATGTTTGTCCAGAGAAAAAAAATAAATTATTATTATTTTCTATGTCTTGCAACCTGTCCTTCCTCAATTCCAGGACATCATTCTCTTTTTACTCTTTTCCTCTCTGTCAGACTATGTTTTCTTAGTCTTGATTCTTGACTCCTCCTTCTCTTCCTCCTTCTTGACTTTTTTTTTGGAGACAGAATCTCACTCTGTCACCCAGGCTGGAATGCAGTGGTGTGATCTTGGCTTATAGCAACCTCTGCCTCCCAGGTTCAAGTGATTTTCCTGCCTCAGCCTCCCAAGTATCTGGGACTACAGGCACGTGCTACCACATTTGGCTAATTTTTGTATTTTTTATAGAGACAGGTTTTCACCATGTTGGTCAGGCTGGTTTCGAACTCATGTCTTCAGGTGATCTGCCCTCCTCGGCTCCCAAAGTGCTGAATTACAGGTGTGAGCCACCGTGCCCCACCTACCTGACCTTTAAATATTGCTGTTACCCAAAGTCATTAGCCCAGTGCTTGTTTAATGTTCATCCACTCTTGGTTGACCTCAGATTTCTGTGACTTTAGTACTACTAATGTGTTGATAACTTTTTTGAAAATATATTAATCTATCCATTTATTTATTTATTTATTTATTGAACACAATTTATTAAGAACATTCTATGTATCAGGTCTGTGTTAGACGGTTGAGATGCAGTAGGGTGCCACACAGAGAATATCCCTCCCCTTGTGGAGTTTACTATACTTAAAGATGGTTGCTATGGACCTGTTTATATTTCTTTCTTTTCTTCCTTCCATCCATGGACCATTTATTGATCTACCATTCATTTATCATCCATTCTTTCCTTCTCTCACTGATTCATCTATTCATTGACTCATCCATCCAACCACTGACCTCAAAGCATCCACTAAGCCATCTGTCTATTCATCCATTCATCCACCCACCCTCCAATGGACCAAACCTTCTCAGTATTAGTGACCCCAAACCAGTAGCACATCGGGAACTTGAAAGAAGGAGGAAGAAGAGGAGAATGAGATTGAGGAGGAAGAAGAGGAGGAGGAGGAGAAAGGTCTTTCTGAAACTGAATCCAGGGGTTTGGTGGGGAGCAGGAATCTCTAGAAAGCTCCCCATTTGACTCTGATTCACCCAGCCTGGCACCTGACTATGGAAAGCTATTTGGGGACCATTATATTAGATTAGAAGCATTGTGAATACAGGAGCTTAGTTTAGCTTTCCCTAAAGGTAGACTCTGAGACAGATTCAGATGCAATCCATTTATGTAGGGGGCGAACATGAAAGTAGGGAAAGGAAGAAAAGGAGGGGGGAAGGCCAAATAAAGATTGCTTAATGAGCTTGTGGACACCTGAGGTTCAATCCTGTTGGGGACCCTCCAAGATACCTTGTGGAATAGACCTAAAATGATCCTATCAGAGGACAGGAGACAGGCATTTATGGCCAATTGATTGAGCATTGGGGGCTGTTAGCTCCCCAACAATTCCAAACCATGCTCCCAAGGGAACCTAGAAAGCCCTCAGGGAGATGAGGAGACAGATGGAGGCACTGGCAGTGGCTCCTGCTCCACAGCTTCAGGTAAACTTAGGTGCATCTAGGGAATATGGGGTGGCACTGACAGCTACGGAGAGGCCATGTCTGTCTTGTTTGCTGTTGCATTCTCATACATTAGCCCTTAGCCTAGTGCATGGCCTCGAGTGGGTGCTTAACAAATATTTGATAAATAAATCTTGACTACCAGAACTTGAAACAGGTACTGGTTTACACTAACAATTCCTTTAATTGTGCTCTCCCTTCTAGCTCCACCTCCTTCCTTTCTAGACACCACCAACCCCTCTACAGCACCTCAGCCTTTTCTTTTTCTTTCTTTTCTTTCTTTCTTTCTTTCTTTCTTTATCTTTTCTTTTCTTTTTTTTTTTTTTTTTTTTGAGATGGAGTTTTGCTTTTGTTGCCCAGGCTGGAGTGCAATGGCACAATCTCTGCTCACCGCAATCTCTGCCTCCCAGGTTTAAGCGATTCTCCTGCCTCAGTCTCCCGAGTAACTGGGATTACAGGCATGTGCCACCACACCCAGCTAATTTTGTATTTTTAGAGGATACAGGGTTTCACCGTGTTAGCGAGGCTTGTCTCGAACTCCTGACCTCAAGTGATCAACCTGCCTCGGCTTCCTAAAGTGCTAGGATTACAGGCGTGAGCCACCACGCCCGGACACCCTTAGTCTTTTCACTTTGTTTCCATCCCCCCCCCCCAGAGGGTTGCTAGAAGCATCTGGAATCATAAAGCTCCCTCCACTCAGTCCTCTATGTGACTCTGCTGGAGTGTCCCTGGTCAGAGGCCCTGCCGTCACCACGCCCTCCTGGACTCCACAACTGGCAGAGATGGTGCCCAAAGCATCACTGTGGAACCAGCTATAGTCAGACTCTTGAAAAGAGTCTGACCCAAATCTCAGAGGGGCAGAGCTCATCTCCCAAGCCTAGCCTCACATCACATCCAGGACCAGGACTAGCATGAGGCAAGTGAGGCATTTTCTTTGGTACCAAGATTTAAGAGGGTGCAAAAAATTCAGAAAGTGATATAAATAATATTTTAATGCAATTTTAAAAAGTTTTTTTTTAGATGGAGTCTCACTCTGTTGCCAGGCTGGAGTACAGTGGCATGATCTCAGCTCACTGTAACCTCCTCCTCCCGGGTTTAAGTGATTCTCCTGCCTCAGCTTTCTGAGTAGTTGGGACTACAGGTGTGTGCCACCATGCCTGGCTAACTTTTGTATTTTTAGTAGAGACAAGGTTTCACCATATTGGACAGGCTGGTCTTGAACTTCTAACCTGGTGATCTGCCCACCTCAGCCTCCCAAAGTGCTGGGATTACAGGCATGAGCCACCATACCTGGCTAAAGCAATATTTTTAAAAAATCAAAATTAATGCAAAAGTGAACAATAATGTTCAAAATATGAACAAAATAACATCTGAAGTAAAGAAAGGATGGGTATTGCTTTTTTTTTTTTTGCCTTGATCTCCAATGTGGCTCAGATTAGTGCTGTACTGATGCTGTGCTAGCTATCTGAATGTCACTGTTACTTGTCCTGCATGCTTAAAAATTTGGGAGGGGTGGCTGGACACAGTGGCTCATGCTTGTAATCCCAGCACTTCGGGAGGCTAAGACAGGGGATCGCTTGAGCCCAGGAGTTTGATGAGACTCCTAGGCAACATGATGAGGCCCCGTCTCTACAAAAAATAAAAATTAGCTGAGAATGGTGGCCTATGCCTGTAGTGCCAGTTACTCTGGAGGCTGAGGCAGGAAGATCGCTTGAGCCCAGGAAGATCGCTTGAGCCCAGGAAACCGCGGTGAGCTGTGTTCTCACCACTGCACTCCAGCCTGGGCAAGTCCTTTTCCCTTTTAAAGATGGTAAGAACAGAGCTGGTGCAGCATGATGCTCCCACCTTCCCTTCCACTATAGAAGTCCGAGATTTTTCTGAAGATGACACACTGACTCGAGGCGAAACCTGTCTCAAAAATAATAATTATTATTTGAGAGGGAAATATGCTGATGTCTGCAACATTTGAATTTTTTTTTTAAAGGTAGATTGTTGGATGGATAGATTGATAGGTATGGGGTAAATACAGTGTTATAAACTGTTAATCATTCAGTCTAGGTGGTGGTGGGTGTATGTATGTTTAGAGTAGAATTCTTTCACCTTTTCTATACATTAGAAATTCTTCATAATCTTGAAAAGGAAAAAATGAAGGAGCTAGGAGAAGGACACCCAAGGCTGACTCTCTGAGGTCAAACCAGCGCAATGCATGAATCCTTCGCTGTCCAGGACTGAGCTCCCTGCCACACCCTCACTCATGGTGAGGATGGAGCCCACCTAGAGGACTGTCCCCTCCTTGACCAAAGCCTCCCTCTGGCTCTTGTCACTGAAGTCCCCTCTAGAATAGCAAGGCCTGGATTCCCTCCACTTTCTGGATGGCCCCCAAGGAGCCTGTTTGGCTCCCTTCCTACAAGGTCTTTAAGTGAGGAACACAGTCCCTGGGATAGGATGGTGTCATATAACAAAACATGTTCAATAGTAAGCATCCATCTATCTTTGGAGAAAAATGACTAAAAACTTTTGTAATGTTGAGGACCTGAAATAAAACTCTAGAAAGAAGCAATAGTTATCAACTGGGCAGAGGGTGAGGTGTGGGGACACAGGAAGCATTCAGGACTAGGGTGGAGATCCTTCCTTTCGGCCGGCAGTTTGAGCTCTCACCGCTGGGGGGCGACGCAGGGCGGCCTTGGGACCCTGCGATTGCGATTCTGGGTTCCACTGGCGCACGTGGGTCTTGGTGGTTCTAGGTCCTGGCCCCAAGGCAAGGGGCCGGGTACACCTACACACCTCTGCTGCGGACGCAGGTGGGGACAGTTTACAGGGTCTGCAGCGCGTCCAGCTAGGGTGTCCCATAAGAACTGACGGGAGTCCTGGGGGGCTGACGCGGATTCCTCCTCTCCTTCTCAATCTGACCCCGGAATAAGCCTTGCCGGAACTACCTGCTCCCTTGGACTTGCACAGCGAGCCCACTGCGAGGAGAGCTGGGACTTCTTCCTTTCAACTTCTACTTTTAGCTTGAGTGATGGTGAAGGTGGGGGTAGACAGGTGCGGGAGATGAGAGGTGCAGAGACGGGTCCCATCCACTCCTCCTCCCCATTTCTCCCAGTGTCCTGGATGCGATCCTACCGACCAGGGTTTCGGGTTTTCCTTGGGTGTCTAGGGTCCTAGTTCTCCCGCCCTGGCCACCCTCAGGATTCGCCCCCCAGGACAGGGGATGCTACAAGATGAGCACAAAACCTGGAGTCGGGATCAGTGGAGCGGATCCAGGCGAGCCCGCCGTGCGGAGTCTGCCTGCTGTCTCCTTCGTCCTTTTAAAGACGGGAAGGACAGAGCTGGTGCAGCGTGACGCTCTCGCCTTCCCTTCCACTATAGAAGTCTGGGATTTTTCTGAGGACACACTGACTCAGAGCGCACCCCAGGGTCCGTGGACCTGCTGAGAAGCCTTGGAAGTTGGGGAGGGGAATAAACTATCAGCCCCTTACTCCGCCCCTGCACCCCAGGCCTGGGAGACGTCAGTGGTCTTAGGAAGACGGGAAACTGAGGACCCCTCAGTTAGTCCAAGATCCTGAACGCGTGACAACAGTGACAACCGGGAATTATGCAAAAGGTAGCAGACCTCTCAGATGGCTCTTTTAAAGCATTAGAGCCGCAGTGATGGCTGAGAGCACTGGGTCTTATCCCTCCCCCCTTCCCACTCCAGTTCTGTGGCCGCCTGAACTGGATGCGAGGTCACCTCTGTCGCAGGCGCTTTAGGGAGCACGTCCACACGGATGCTCTGCGCACACGCATTCACACTTACCAAGGTTCTCACAACACACGAGGCAGCTTCCCCTTCTCCACATGCAAATCTTCACCTAGCCTCTCACAGGCCACTTACAAGCGGGCGAGGAGGAACAAGTACACGACTTAGCATTCTCCCCGGCTTCCTGCCATGCACCATTCGAACATGGAGAAGTCGTTCCTAACGAAGCCTCTGCCTCCGCTGTGAGAGAGGACCCCGGAATCCACCCAGCCGACTTGCACTCCCAGCTCCCATCCAGAAAGTCTGACTCTGACCTTTCCCAACAGTCCCTGGACTGGCTCTCCTGGAGGCAGTGCAGGTGCTGCGCCTGGGGTGGGATCAGCACAGAAAACGACTAGATCCTTTGGGTAATTCAGGCAAACACTTTATCAGACTGCCTGCCCAAGACAAGGGGAGACTGGGACCCTACAGCTTGAGGCTGTTGATTCTAGAGTCGGATCTCTTGGCTGTGGCTGTGCAAACCCCAGCTTGGATTGCAGGGAGGGGTTCTCCTGGGTGGGAGATGTCTCCCGCCAGGCTAGATTGGCTCCTGGCTCTGGGGGCCTGGCGAAATGCACAGCCCACTTCTGACTTCCTTTACAGCCCTCTTCACAATCTGAAGTCACGTTGTGGATTTCTGCCTGCCTTTGTTTATTGCCTGTCTCCACCTAAATCGACTGTAAACTCCAGGAGGGCGAGGCTGAGTTTCTTTCTCCAGGTTTCCAACACTGCCCCAGCCCTGATCGGCTGTTTATAAATACTGGTTGAACGAATTTATAAGGGTCAAATACATAAAAGCTCCCCCGTCCCACTCTGTTTTGAGATTGGACGTTGAGAGCCTCCACCAAATTCTCAGATGGACCCGCCTCGGGGGAGAGATTCGAACAAACCTGGTCCTGGCGGCTGAGGGGAGCGCTGTGGAACTTTCGGTCTTCGGCTTCCTCCTCACACCTGAGGAGCCTCTTCCCTATCAACTAACCTTTGTGCTCCCTAGACCCCTCGCCGGACCCTTTAGCCTCAGCTGCTCACCATCTCCGGTTTCAGTCGGCTGGAGCCAGTTCCCACGCCTTCCAGCGCGCCGGGATCCCGGCTGGTACGAACACGAAATCGACACCAGGCCGCGCAAGCCTTTGTCTCTTCTTTATTTGCGGATATAATTATGTACCGCATTCTAAATTAGAGATAGATTTTTTTTCTGATATACATTTCATCTTATTCACCACGAGCACACCACACGCACAGTAGAACAGTTCCACACCTGATAAATTGCACAAGATGAGTTTGGATTCCTTAAAACCGGCAGGCAAGCTGGCCCCGCCGCGGCTTCTCGCCTCCGGGCTTCATTGAAGGAAATCGCCCACCCGAAATGGATTTCCCAGTCAGCCTTTCCCGCCGCAGGGTTGAAACGTCTCTGGAATGGGAAGCGCTCTTGCTGGAAATGGCTGGACGCTGTAGATTCCGAGCACTGGATGGATGTAAAATGTCCCCCCAAGGTCAAGTTTCCACGCCTGCGAGTTGCGCCCCCTCTCCCTCCATTCCCAACCCCCTCGGTGACTGGACCCAAAGTGTCGGGGCCCCACTCGGAAGGACAGAGAACCCTCCCCGCAAATGCGTCCCGCCTCCCCCCACACCAGGGTGTTGTGGAAAAGAAAGGACAACAGAAACGCAGACGCGACGGATCGTGAATCCCTATCCCCTCCCACCCCCCATCCCCGAATAATCAGAAACTATGAACCAGAGATGTTTAAAGCTTGGCTTCCCAAGCGCGGCGGCAGGGTACCGGGCTGGTGGGGGCGAGGTGAAGGGAGAAGGGGGAGAGCGCGGAAGCGCGGCGGGGGTTTGCCCTTGCGCCCTAGTCCTCTGCGTTGGTTCGGTAGGCCTCGATGAGCCCCTCGAGGGAGTGCACAAAGCCGGACACGCTGCAGATGCCGCCGATGACGAAGATGGCGACGTCGAAGAAGACTTGGTGCCACAGCAGCTTGCGCCAGAGCAGGCGCAGGTGGAAGAGGCTGGGCAGCAAGAAACAGAGGCCGGCGC